>NC_087520.1:23171267-23525603 GCF_963921805.1 Phalacrocorax carbo
GATTGCTGATACAGCTAATTCAGCTAGTCCACGCGCCTCCCTTATCTTCAGCTGTGATATTGGTGTGTTCTTCTGGGTAGGTGGGGTTATCAGTTTCCTTTAAGTCTTTAATTTTCCTTTTTGTTTACCTTTAGCCTCCTGTACATGGAGTTCAACTGCAATGCTTCATGTTAGCCACTCTGGTATCCTACTCTCTGGCCTTGTAATTCAGTGATGGCTCAGTGGCTCCCTTAAGCTCACTGTTATCTTGTTCTGTGCTTTTTTCAATGCTCGCCTTTTTTTTTCTTAGAAGGGATGTGATGGTTTCCTGCACAACTTCTCAGTGCTCTTCCTCGGTACTTTTTCAGTATTTTCACATCGGAGGACTTGGCTCTTGGCATGCTTCATTTGCTGTGAACCTCATGGATGGGCTGAAATAGATTACTTGAAGTATTTGCGCCCCCTCCTATGAAGTAGGACATTTCTGCACTCTGCCTGTCAGGTGATATGAAAGTCCCTTTCCCTCAAGCTTTTTGCTTGTTTGTTAAAATTAGGGAATAAAAGGGAGGTATTTAGTAGCCTAAGCAATAAGTTAGTGATAAAGGCGGTGATTTGTCATGGAATGTTGACTGGCCTGTTACTCTTTAGGCTTCTTTGTTCAAATTTTCTTTCACATCAATATCTCCCCTAGCTGATAACATACTGTGTTTTGAAATATGTCCTGTTGGTCTCTCTGAGTCACTTAGGTAACGTGGTATCCTCGCAAAACGGAGGAGAGCTTGTCATGTGCGCTTTCAGGTTTCCCTCTCAACACAGAGGCAGCAAGTTAAAATACCATCACCTTGTAGTGAACTGAAGGCAAGCTAATGTGATGAAGTTCATCCCGTTCTGCTCCATTGTCAATATGTTGTGTTCAGCATTTTAAACTGTTTGGCTTTGGGTTTTTTTTCCGCTTCTGAGCTTATGATTGCTCAGTAGACTTTGAATTTATTCCTTGCTTTAAAGTAGTGCAGGTAAAGGTGCTGTGCTGGGGTTCATTGTCTTTCAAATATCTCATTAGAATTGTGTCGTGTCATTTTGTGCTTTTCATTTCCATGTATCCTGGCAGTATATTTTTGTTTTCCCTTCCTGGTTTGTATGCGGTGACTGCGAAGTTGGCGTGGCAGTGGCTCTGACAGCATGATCTCTATTTCTTTTTCTATTCCTCATCATGTTGCTGAGGTCTAATAAAAGTCAAATGTTCATGCATGACTACTGAGGTTGTGTGAGCAGTGAATCATGATGGCTCTTCAGCTGTGCTTGTAGTGATCTGGTACCTTGATCCACCACTGTTGTGGCCAAGCTTGTGCTGAGACGTTTACCCAACTCTGCCATGGGAACTTTGTGTATCTGGTAGGTTTTGCCCATTTGGCAGGGGTACTTGCTGGCTCAAAGTCTGGGCTGAGGTACTGCTCCTCATTTATTAATGTACGTTTATTAATGGGTGTTCATGAGTTGCCATGATCAGTGACAAGAAATCCATCCTTTTCCTTGGAGAAGCAGTGGTTTCTAGGCATGCAAAACATGTGCAAGTGTAGTTATTTTTCTCCCTTTCTAAGGCTTTTTTGCTATAGGAAGTGCTCCACTTTTGCTTGAAGTTTGTGAATATCTGAGTGTTCTGCTGGACATGAGGAGAAGGGACCAGAGTTGAGGATGGATATCTTGATTTGATGTATTGGTATGGCTTTTTGGATTGCTTGCTTCAGGGCATGTGCACAAACTGATGTTAATATAACTTGAATCATAGGTTAGAGGGCAGTTGGTGAACTACAGGCCAGACGGTTGTGCCATTTGTGTGGATTTTATACCTTCCTGTAGACAGGGGAAGATGCTATAAAGTGATATTGAAAAGAAAACCCAGCAGATACAGTGGTGGTCTTTTTTTCTAAAAGCATGACTGTCTGGGAACAGCTGGAGACATGGGGAAGGCTTAGAGTTTTTTACTGCTTTTTAAAATGTTCACCTAATGACAAGTGAAGAACGATGTATGTATTTGCAGTCAAACTCTTGGTCAATGCATCAGTCCTGGGGTGAAAGATGTTTAAAAAATTGAACAGCAGGTGAGGTTTTTTTTCTCTTTAGAGCTTCACCTTCTGGTACATTTGGTGAAAAAGTACCTAAATATAATTAATAAAACAGTTTAATCTCAATTTTCCTGACATTCCTCAAAGTTCTTTAGGAAAAGCCCCAGATGACCATGGCTTTGTGTTCCTGTTATCATTACAGGTTTTTGAGTGTCTTAAATGGTTTTTGAGCTTTCTGCCTTTTTTGATGTGTAGGCATAATAAACTAAATGGGTATGTACTTTTAAACCAGTTTTAGACTGCCTTGTGAAACATGACCATGCTTGTCTTTGGTCCCCTTCTTAACCCACGTGTGCTTGTCTGAGTCATCTCTCGGCAGTCCGTCCCCTTCCTCCTCTTGGCCACAGGAGCCCTGAAACCCACTGACCAACTTCCTCCGAGTTTCTTCATGCAGGTAGAGGCTTTAAAACAATGTAAAAAAAGTATCACAGCTCCATGGTAGGAGCAGGATACCTGTAAGACCTGAGTCACTGGCTCTGTTGCTAACAGAAGCACTTGTGTTACATGTGGTCATCTACCCAGCATCAGGATCTCTTCTTTAGTGTGCTTTCATGGTAGATTTGTAGCTGGGCAGAGAGCTACAAGGCAGAACCTGAAGAGACAAATGGGGAGAAGCAAAGCTGGGTTCTTATGGGGGCTTTTTTGGTTTTCTTTTTAATAGGTGAGGTAAGGGGTTCCAGTGGTCTGCCTAGAGCTGTGCATCAAGTTCTGTAGATTTCAGTTTTGGAAGCCCCAGATCAGGGATCACACTTCCCATTAGTGCCTCTGAGGCAGGTTTGCTGACCTAGTGACCTACATGTTATATTTGATGTGATGGCAGTCTTTTGAATAGCTGTTGCTGTATCCACTTACAGGAGGAAAGAGAATCAGAGGATGTCTCCTGCTCTGCTGGTGCAGTCCCAAAGTTAGGCTAGCAAAGAAAGAGCTGTTGGCTTTCTGTGGTTGGCAAGGAAGGTCACAAAACTGTTTCTCAGCTACTGGCACTGAAAGATTGGGCCATCCTCCAATGCTGCTTGAATGAACTACAAGTGGAAGATTCTTCAGACTGTTTCATGCGGTGCTGTTAGATTTTTTCATGTTTGAGATGATAACCAGTGTCATAAAGTGACAAATTTGGTGAGGCTGAGAATAGGAGGGTCTAGACACTGTCTGATCTTTGCTCTGCTCTCTGAGGCAGTTGTCAGACAGTCGACAATGCAAGCTTCCAACAGAGGCATCACTGAATTTTTCAGCAAGGTTATCAAAATCTTTCACACATTCAAAACTGTTTTCAGTGTATTTTATGCATTTGTAACAGCTTAGTCATGCCATCTAGCTGGGCTCATTTCAGTGGTCTACAGCAGGAGACTGTTCAGCCTTCTACAGGGTAGTTCAGTACCTAACCTTCCTTTGAAAACAAGCCCCAGCTCTGGCTTAAGAGAAACAAAAGCACTAAGATGAGTTTACAGGCAAGAAACAGCACAACTATGGGATTTCACCATTTTGGCTCTGTTACACAAAGGCAGTTGTTTGCTGACAAGAATCTGCCCCTGATTCGAGCAGTCCTTGCTCTGAGCATCTTTCCATAGCCTACAGTGTGATTACTCAGATGCCTCTGTGCTAACCCTAGATCTAGTTTCCATGGCAGGACTGGGCCATGTGACTTGTTTTGAGCTCCCTCTTGATTTGCACCTCAAAATGCTTCTGTAGTTTATCTTTTGTTGACATATGAGGTACCTTAAACTAAGTATGTATTATTGCAGTTTACTACAATGAGTTGATCTCCCTGTAACTGAAAAGAACTCTCATTGGTTTCTGGATAATAATATAGGTAAAGCCTTATCCTTTCTGAAATGGGCTATTATTAAATGTAATAGAAAAAGCTTTAAAAAAACATGCATTGTTTTTGTTGTTTCTTTGCAATTCTGCACCTCTCCTTTGTACCAAAAGAGCCCAGACTTCCCAGTACTGTCTGTTCTGGAATTTGTTTTGTTTTGTGTGGTGGTTTGGTGGGAAGTTTTTTGTTGTGGGTTTGGTTTGGGGTGTGGGGTTTTTTTGTTTTTGTTTTGGGTTTTTCTTTTTTTGTGGGTTTTGGGTTGGTTGGTTTGTTTTAATTTTGAATCTTGGTGTCATGAATGTTTTTGTCAAAATTTAGCAAATTCGTTTATTGTTAACGTCTGTAACTTTCAGGGCAGCAAGGAAGATAAGCTTGTATTAATCGAAAGGTTTATTTATAAGCCTCCAAATGAATGTCTCTGCCAAAACTTAATATGGTAGAGCTAATCAATTTTATTTTGTGTGCTTGTATCCCTTCAGTTTGTAGGATTAGCGCTCCCTGTCAACTGCAGGGTGTTATCCATATCTTCCTGCCACTGCTGAAGCAGCACATTGTACTCTGCTCCTTGGGCAACTGCAGAGCTTGTACAGCTCTGCCACATCAGCTTGCTGGAGGCAAGTCTTGTTCAACTTCCCTGGAGCTATCAGATACCCCTATATTTTTTGAAAGATCATTATCTCAGATGTGTATCATTTGCCTCAGTGCTTAGCTTTGGCTCTGAAAAGAAATGTAATGACCCGTCTGCAGTTTGGGGAGAAGGGAACCAGCAAGTCATGTTCCACATGGTGGATACCAGCAGTGAATTGGTGGTTTAGACAAAGTGTTAAAGTGAAGCTCAGATTCGCTGAAGGCCATGGTACAAAAGACTGTTGTACCTACATGATTGTGAGATGAGAACTTATGACCTCTGAGATGGAGGAAGCTAGGAGGTGGTAAATGCTTCAGTTTCCTTTCAGAAAGTGCTGTAGCAGAACAGTCTCTGATGCTTGAGGAGCCCTGGACAGGGGTCTCTCCTTTTCCAGAGGTAAGGGAAAATGTGGGCAGGGCAGGAGTCTCTCTTTACCAAACCTACTTGGGACAGTGAAGTTCACTTTAAATCCATGTTGCAATTTGTGTCCCTGTACCAGCTTAAATCAGACATAAGGGAAGTGAAAAGTCAAAGCAGTCCAATGTACAGATGACTCTAAAATCTGACTTTCATAGTGAGTCTACAGAAAAAGAAACTACTCTGATGGAAGTTAGTATCTGCTGCTTCTTTCTCCTTTGGCTATTATCACGTCAAGTGGAACAAGAGATCATCAGATCCTTCAACTACTCTGCAGTTCTGACAAAGCTAGAATTACCTAGAGAAGGCTGCAGGATTAAAGCCCAATTTTTTGCGTAAGCCCTGCACAACCTTGGGGGTTTTCTCTGACAAGCACATGGGCAGACGCTAGAAAGTTTTTGAGAGGTAATCAGTTTCTTTCCCTTTCTGTGAAACAGGGGTGTTCGAGGTCGGTCTGCTTTTAGTTTAGGGTGCTCTTACTACAGCAAGAAAGCAAATGTCTGTGGTGATGTATGTGGGATGGTGACATGCTGCATGTTGGTAAATGCATGCACTGAGTTTTGATGCTTGTCTTAACCCTCTGGGATATTTTTAAAGAAAATAGATTTGAATTAGGGGTTTGCTTCAGATGACACAATATGATGTTTGGTTACTACATGGGAAAGAACCAGCATGGCATTTACTTGCTCCTCCTGAAGCCTGCAGTCCACTTCTTGGTGTGGTAGCCACGCTGGACACCAGGTAGCTCTTTCTCATTAGTTACAGTTGAGAGGTTGACCTCAGATCTCAATGCGATCTCCTGAGAAAGTAGCCATTTCACATTATAATTGTATTTAATTTACTGGAAATTCTTGGTTTTCAGCACCTATCCTGATCATTTCAAAGCTGATATCCTCTCCATGTAATAAAAGCTTGTAGTTGCAAACTGTCCTCTTCCCCCTCTTATTTCTGTATTGAAGATTATTATCTTGCAGCAATTCATAGCTGTGTTTCCTTCTCATGGTAGTTTGAACTTTTCATCAGACTGGCATCACAAGTGTTTCCATCGTTTCCTTTTTAGGAGTGTCATTTCTTAGGGGAAGAAATATTGAGGAAATTTTTCTAATTATTTTATCTCCTTAATAAGAAACTGCTGCCCAAAATTCTCACATTTTTGCATTTGAAAAGCTGTCAATTTTACTGTGTGGTTTGACTGAGCTCCTATGTTAATCTGCTCTTGAGAGGATGGTGTTACTCTTGTAACAGTGGCAGAAGCTGGAAAAGTAGTTCTAGTAGATGAAACCCTCTTCACTCATTTAAGTGCATGAGGTTTTTTGTTTGCTTGGCAATGCATTCCATTTCATGGAAAGGAGAGGCATTTTCCATTGTGAGGCTGTATCATGGTTGGCTGTAGCCGAATGTTTGGGGGGATGAATCACTGACTCTTGGGCTGCGTATTGCAGAGAAAATGAGCCTAATGCTAGTCGGAGCTGACTTCTCCATTGGCATACTTTGTTGGTTGATCAAGAGGAGGCCTCTCTTGAGGAAGCTGGACATCTGCGCTGCCAGGCCGGTGCAAATCTACTCAAATAGCATTTGTTTCAATGGCTTATGATTATGGGGTGTTTTTCCCCCACATTTGGACTTCCAGCTGTGGCAAATTGGTCACTTTATGCAGCTTGCAACTCCTTCATGCATCCATGCACGTGCCTGAGCCTACCAGGAGAGCGGCTGCTTTGCTGTAGTAGGGGTGGTCCCGACAGCCGGTGGGGGCGGCAGTGGCATGGGAGGCTGCTGCTGGCAGAGTTCTGCAAGTGCCCCGGCAGCTGCTTTCCTCCTGTGCAGGGTTGGTGTCCAGCTCAAATGGCCTCTGAGCCTGGGGCTTTTTTAGGAGAAAATGTGCCGTGCTGAGGCAGCCGTTCAATGGGTGTCCTGCAGGTGCTCCCTGGTGTAAAGGAGGAGGTGTTGGACAGTGGCATTCTCTGCTGTTTTCACAGTACCTGTTCAGAGAGAGAGGTATGGGTATCAGATACTACTTATAGAATAAAAACTTATATTTTGATCACCTGTTTGGCAACTTTGTAATCCTGCATCCCAAAGTAGCACCTGATGGTTAGAATTCAGAGTGAATGGATGACCCCACCTGTTGAAAAGCAGGTACTGGCTGCTGCCTTTACCATTTCTTGCACTAAAAACGTGGGGCTTTTATTAAAATACCATTTCAAAGTAAAATAAAAGTTTTATCACTTTTACAAATCTGTCTGCTGTTGTGAACAGCTTTCGTAGTCTTGTTATCACTTGCTAAATTTGCCAAAGAATATTCCTTGGGTAAGTGCAAAACTGATGGGATGGGGCTTTTTAGCACAGCATTGTATCTGAATGTCATAAAATCGAGCTAATCACAGGGAAAGCAGTCACAGCTTTTAACATAGAAAACCTGTTTTCTTTCTGTCTTACAGCTTAGCTCTTGCTGGTATTTTCATGCACTGTTGCTTCATCTGAAGACTTTCAGATCTACTTTGTCTTGCACTAATTGTTTGATAAAACAGTGTTTGCACAGTGTCATTGCAGCCCTGACAGGAGGCAATAGGTTTCTATTCCAGTGGCCTTCCCGGGAAACTTGTTCTTATTCTTGTGCTGGTGCTTAGGTGTATCATAGCTGTTAGTTCATAACATACTTGGGTTAAAGAGTGTTTTGATGTGATATTGAAACATGAACGGTAAAAGTCAAACCACAATAAATTCTCCAATAGCATAATTTTTAAGAAAACTAGTACACTTTGGTTAACAATTGGTCACAACATTATAATGGAAGACTGCTAAATTTTAAAAGCAGTTCCAGAGACTCTTAGCTGTGTAACTACTGAAAAAACTTAAATGAATTATGAAAGATTCATTCTCTTCCTTAGCTGTGTTTTAACAGCAAAACAAACATGCGGCCTTTGTCTCAGGAGACTGAACTATTGACTCTCAGGTGAGCACGCTAGAAAGAGCCTATTCGTCCATTATCCTATGCTTGCTGTTATGCCCAGCTTTAAGTATCTGCTGCCAGGTAGGACAAGAAGCTTCTCTTGGCCTACCTCAACACTGCTGTTGTGATAATCTTGTTTTGCTCCTTGAATTTTTTTCTTCTTTTACACAAAATCTTAAAAAAAACAACCCTTTTATTCTTTTATTCTGACAGTATTTGTAAGTAGACTGTTAAGTATTTTTGGAATTAAAAAACCATATTCTTGTGTCCAAGTTTTGTTGAGAGCAGGGATTTGCAAAAATTAGGCTTGAAAATAAAATTTAAAACTTTTTTCCATCTTTGTATGCAGAGATTGTTACCTCCTACTGAAACAACAATATATTTCATCTTTCATGATGTGCAAAATGCCTTTGGTTTTGTGCATTGGTTGTGTCACTGTGGTCTGTGAGTTTGGACAGAAGCAGAATTGATCACTCTCATGACTTGCATCTCCCTTCTCTACTGTATTTCCCCGTTCCATCCTGCAGCTGACCTGAAGTTTGATGTCTCTGTCCTCTTTACTTTAGCATTGAGAGGGAGGGAGTTGGGATAGCCACCAGCAGCCTAATGCTACAGCCACAGTTCATTACAATGTTGTAAAGCTGTCCTTAAAAAATATACCAGCTCAAATGCAATCTAGTACATCACTGTTTTAAAAGACTTTTTAAGAAAAGCTTTTCCTTTGCACTTTAGAACCTCTCTCCATGCATTCATACTCTATCTGGACAAGCTGGTTTGCAAGGTGGATCTGTAGCAATCTCTCCTTCCTTACATTCTTAATTATTCAGCCTTTTGGTTTGTCTGAGGCTTGACAATGAACTCCTTGTATGTGATGGTAAGCAACAGCCAAGAGAATGCTGTCAAACTCAGCTCTTTACTAAATAAGGGAAGTTTATCCTGTTATTTATCTTTTCCCTTTATCTGATCAACTTCATGGTGTAATTGCTTTTGTTTTCTGCTGTCCTTACTCTACTGAAGGGTGATCTGGAACAGATATTATTGCTTCCCTTCTTCCTTCTGTAAGCAGTAATTTGAGGGGAGGAGTCAGTCACTGCTCTGCACTTGCTATGGTGTCTGGAATACCAAAGCTGCAAAAACAGATTGGGTTTTCTCTAGCTGTGTCTAGTCCTAAAGCTAGTAGGTGGCAAACTGGTTTCTGAAGCCTTGAGAGAACTTCCCCTGTTCTGAACATGGTTGAAAATATCAGCATAGGGAGGAAGTGTCATGTGTCTGCCTTAAAGGCAGTTTCCATGTGAATTGTTCTTTCTTTTCCCTCTATCTTCAGGGGCTCTTCAGCATACTTCCCAAAAGTGAAAGCAGAGTCAACTGTCATGTCTCACTGCCCACAATAAAGGCTTATAGAGTGCAGCTTTTCTGGATACAACTGCTGCACCCTGAAGAAGTACAGTCCACCTCTGTTACAGCGGTTTGTAAGCAAGCCCAACTGTTCCTGAACCAAACATACTTAAAGGTGAGTTGATCATAGTAGCTTGTTTTTAATCGTACTTTAAGTTGTCAAACAGAAAAACCTAGGTGTCAATCAGTCTTAATCTTGACTTATGTCTGTTTTTATAGACATAGGTTCTTACTCATTGCTGATCCCTAAAATAAAACTTTTCCATACTCATGTTATTGATAGGGTGGATTCATTGCATTAATGCTTTCTTAAGTTACAGAACAGCTTAACTAAATTCAGATTCTAAATCTGTAACACAAACAATGCAGTTTTACATTTTAGTAACATAAGTTACTAAAATAGCCTTATATGATCAGCATTCATAAATATATGGGTATTTTTCCTTTGGAAGACATATTTTTGCATTTCTTATAACTAGCTCTTCTCTAAAAAAAACCCAGAACACCAGAAGACAACCAACCAGAAACCTCCTAACCTTTAAAAGTCACTTGAACCAGTTGTGATGTTACACAGTTCTGTTTAAGATCTATGCATCTATATTGGCACCCTCACATCTACTTCCTCCTGGCTGACTGAGATTAACAGCTGTATTGGCTCAGATGTGAGGACTCCTGAGCCTGGTGTCCCACCTCTTGTTGTGGTCAAACTGCTTAGAGAATAAGGCAAGCGTGTTGGTATGCTGAAACCCTTTTATGATTTGTGGTTTAGGAATTTCTTGAACCAGAAGACAATATTTTGGGGTTTTTTTTGCAATTAATATCCCCTGAGGGATTTCCCACCCTGCCCCAAGTTAGCCTTCAGTTAATGTCTTAACACTGCACTTTTCACCATGCTAAAAGAAGATAATGTACTTCAAACCTACAGAAGCATCTGTGAGAGCTTGTTTGCAGTGCTTTTCCAGTGGTGGCTGTACATCCAGAGGCTTGCTCGTATGACCAGTGTCTGGCTTCCCAAATAATGTCATTATGGTCTTGTTCCAGTTGGCAGCCAGCAACTGCACAGCTGCCAGTTGACTCTGATGGTAGGGAGCCCTTCATATTTGAAAGATGGCAACTGTCTTTGACTTTCTTTTTGTACTATGGTGATACATGGCTGCTGTTAAATAGATTATTTAATAATTGTAGAATAGTAATAACCTGTTACGGAATATTCATAACTTCTAGCTTAAATGTTACACTTTATTCTTTTAAGAATAACCTGAGTTTAGTCTTAAGTTATTTATTCTGTCATGCTTGAAGTAGGTAAGTCGTGAAATGATGTTGGTGGGTTGACCCTGGCTGGACGCCAGGTGCCCACCAAAGCCACTCTATCACTCCCCTCCTTAGCTGGACAGGTGAGAGAAAAGACAACGAAAAGCTTGTGGATCGAGATAAGGATAGGGAGGGATCACTCACCGATTACTGTCACGGGCAAAACAGGCTTGACTTGGGGAAACTAGTTTAATTTATTGACAACCAAATCAGAGTAGGATAATGAGCAATAAAACCAAGTCTTAAAACACTTTCCCTCTACCCATCTTGTCTTCCTGGGCTTAACTTCACTCCTGATTTTCCCTCCCGTCAGTGGCGCAGGGGGACGGGGAATGGGGGTTGCTGTCAGTTTATCACACAATGTCTCTGCTGTTCCTTCCTCCTCAGGGGGAGGACTCCTCACACTCTTCCCCTGCCCCAGCATGGGGTCCCTCCCACGGGAGACAGTCCTCCATGAACTTCTCCAATGTGAGTATCCCCATGGGCTGCAGTTCTTCACAAACTGCTCCAGCATGGGTCCCTTCCACAGGGTGCTGCAGTCCTTCAGGGACAGCCTGCTCCAGTGTGGGTCCCCCACACAGTCACAAGTCCTGCCAGAAAACCTGTCCCAGTACAGGCTTCCCATGGAGTCGCAGCCTGCTCTGGCATGGGGTCCTCCAGAGGCTGCAGGTGGATATCTGCTCCACCATGGACCTCCATGAGCTGCAGGGGAACAGCCTGCCTCACCATGGTCTTTGCCATGGGCTGCAGGGAAATCTCTGCTCTGGCCCCTGGAGCTCCTCTTCCCCTCCTCCTTCACTGACCTTGGCGTCTGCAGGGTTGTTCCTCTCACATACTCTCACTCCTCTCTCCAGCTGCAATTGTGCAGTTTGGGTTTTTGTTTCCCCTTTCTTAAATCTGTTATCCCAGAGATGCTACCACCATTGCTGATGGGCTCAGCCTTGGACAGCAGCAGGTCTGACCTGGAGCTGGCTGGTGTTGGCTCTGTCAGACACAGGGGAAGCTTCTAGCAGCTCCTCACAGAAGCCACCCCTGTAGCCCCACTGCTACCAAAACCTTGCCATACAAACCTAATACAGATGTTTTCTGAAGGGCATTATTTTAGCTGAGACTTAACATAATGTTCTATAGAAATACACCCTATGGCTTGAAAAATAACTTGTAATGAGGCAGGGTTTTGAATCCTTTTGCTCTTTCTAGCATTCTCAATTCAGTGATTCTGAGGGACTGCCCTACAGTCCCACTTAATAGTGAGCCTGTATTTGATACAAACCATTTGAATCAAGAACACAAGAATGACTGAAACAGTCTTGAATCCCAAAAAAGGGAAGAGTGGATTAACACAGTCTGAACAAGCATACAACCTGCAAGGAAACAACCCCTTTCAAAATCCCAGTTAGATTTGTAGGCATTAAAATGGTGTCTGTAATTCCTGTTCATTTCATGGTTGGTACTTGATGCTTCTTTGGGTGAGAATCCAGTTAATGTAGGCATGTTCCAAAAAGACATGTCTATGTGCAGATTGGTTAAACACAAAGTTCAGTGTTAAATCAATTGTTTGTTGAGCTAATAGAGTATTTTGTAGAGTGAGTCTGGAAATGACACTGAATATTCCTGATGTGAAATGAGAACCTTAAATGTGCAACCTTTACTTGTGTGGCTTAAGCAGTGTGTCTCTAAAGAATAAAGAATAAATGAAACTGTTAATACTTACCATTTAAAGGGTAAGTGTGCTAGATTTAAGGACAAAGTTGTTCCTCTGCATCCAGAAGTCATGGAAGAACTGGGAAATAATAGGTAGTGTAGAAAGGAATGGTGTGTGGGTGGGAGCTACTTATTTCCTACTCCTCCGCTTCCTTTCTTTTCCCTTCCACGCAATAGACTTCAGGTCCAAACCTTATGTCTCCTAGGTGCTTTATCCACCAAGACTGATTCTGTTTACTAAAATAGGAATTCTTCTGTTATTTATTAGAAGTAGTAACACTGATTCTTGTTTTGGGTTTGCTTTTTCAGACCTCCTGCTGGATGACCAATGTGTATTATAACCGATTATATTGGAAACTAAGTCTCCAACTTCCCATTCATTCCAGCTGGTAGCAACGCTTATAATGCAAAAATATCACAATTCAGGATCACACAAACATCACTCTTAAAACTTTCTAGATGATTGTAGTTGCTTTGGTTGTGTTCTATGCTAGCAGAAGCCTTTTGCAAGGTTTACTGTTGACTCTAGAGCACCACATTCCCTGCTTACTGGGAGCCTTGGGGGCTGGCAATATGGGAAACTCATGTGTTTGCCGTGATGACAGTGGAGCAGAAGACAACATAGAATCTCAGAGTCGGCAAACGGAGAACAGTAGAGTACACGTACCTGAAGCAAGAAGCCACCCAAGGGACCCTGTCCGTCCACCCAGGAGGGGTCGAGGGCCTCATGAACCAAGAAGGAAAAAACAGAATGTGGATGGGCTAGTACTTGACACACTGGCTGTAATTCGGACGTTAGTAGATAAGTAAGTACCTCCTCAAGGAATAATTCAACATGAATGAAAATGTTCTTGTCTTCTCTCAAACTGTGACTCCATCCTCTCACCGATCTACACCTGACCCTCCCTGAAGCAGCTGCGTGTTTTCATCTGGAGGCTTAGGAGAGGAGCACCTTTCCTAGGTAATAGAAGTAGCTCCTGAGTGCCCAGGTACAGACTTTTCCAGGAGCTGAGGAGTTTTCTCACAGTTCCTGTATGGGCCTACACCCAGGTGGGATGAGGAGTGTACTCAGTATTTCTTACCTGGCACAGATACACAGTTTGGGGAGCAATGAACACCCCAGAGTTTGGCATCTTCTGTCCTAAAAATTGGTTGTTGTACAAGATTACTGTTTTCAGGCTGTATTTAATTCTTTGAAAATGGTTAAGCAAAACTGAGAGCTTTGATCTTTGTCAGCTTGTATAAACAGATGGAGGTTTTCTTCCCAGTTATAAGTCTGACTACTTTTTAAAGACCACATGTTGTGGCTGTTCAACTCCTGATCCCAGTATTGCATTCCTTGCACGCTCAAAGCAAAGCTTTCTTTTTTTTTTTTCTTCTGTGCTGCTTTCTACCGAACTTTAAAAGGACCTTAAAAATGATGGGTTAAGTTAGCTCATTGTCTTTTGGGTTAGGTGCAGGCTAGGCATTGAAATGACCAAAACAGAAGGAAAAACACTATTGTATCTTCATGGCTGGGGATGAAGGTGGTTGAGGCTCAGGATAAGTGAGCCTTGATCCATATACCTGCATTGTTACTCTGGAATGTGCCTGCAGAGAAGGAGTTTGCCTTCCTACTGTAAAATGCTTTAAATGGAGATACCAGGGCATACCTTTTTTCCTGAAAATTTAAATCTAAGAGGGTTTTTTTTAACAGGCTTTATTTTGTGGTGTCTTCAAATCACTCAGTTAAAATCGTGGCAAATTTTTTTTAAAATCTCTCCCTAATCTCACGTGCCTTCCCCTTCCCCTAAGTACAGCTCCTTAAGCTGTTTCACAACGCTTTTGTGCATAGTTGATCCTGTTCCTGTGGGTCTTGCAGTTGGTTTTGTGATCTTTTAAGCACTTTCCTGTGCTACTGAGGGACAAAGTAAGCATAGTTATTTCGCTGATCATGGAGTACTGTTTTTGACAGATTCCTGAAGCTACTGTATTTTTTTTTTTAAATACAGATTCAACTGAAATACTTTGACTCACACAATCACGTAGGTTTGAAGGGACAGTAGGTAGTTTGACTCCAGCCTCCTGCTTAAAACCCAGGTGTAGCTGGAGCAGGTGGCTCAGGGTCTTATCCAGTCAAGTGTTGAACATCATCAGAATATGGAGATTCTCCACCTCTTTGGGTCCCTGTTCCAGTGCTTGACCAGCTCCATGCTTTAAATAAGTAAACATTTTCAAAAGTTGGAGTTTCCCATGTTCCAACGCACCCCTGTTGCCTCTTGTCCTGTTGCTGTGCTCCCCTGAGAACAGTCTGGCTCCGTACTCTCTGCTCTTTCCAATTATGTTGTTGCAGACAGCAATAGGAGTTCCCTTCCTCTTCCCAACCCCCCTTAAGGATGAACAAATCTGTTTCTCTTAGCTTTTGTTTATATGCCATGTTCTTCAGCCCCCAGCCATCTCAGTAGCCTTCTGCTAGACACACTCACTTACAGCAATGTCTTTCTCATCCTGGGGAGCCCAAAAGTGGGCCATACTGGTGTATTTGTTTCCCCTGTTTCATACTAAGGCCATTGGTAAGACACAGCTGGTGTTGTAACACAGCTACATATTACAGGTTGTTGCAGATAAGACAAAGACCTACAGCTATGAATAATGGAGGGTCTGTTCACAAGGCAAGATGTCTAAATGAGTCTGAAAAAAACTTAAGGAGTCTCTTTTCCTAGACTTGAAGCTAATGATAGCCCTTTTCAGATTAATAGGAATGCTCACATGGGGGAGTGTGTGGAAGTCCATGTCTGGAAGTCTTGGTTTTTAGTGTATGTTCCATTATTACCTGTTCCTCCTAGAACCTGATTTTTCAGTTTTGAAAACGGTAGGGAAGCTGACAAATCTCTTCATGTCAAAAAATGTACAAGAATAAAGTCAAACTAAAATGAAACCATGTAAGTAACAGCAGTTTGGAAATATGGGCTTCAGTGTGCTAGTACAGCCTTAAAAAGTGAAAGATGACAGTCTACAGCATGGAAGGCAAAACCCTTTTTCTGACAAATTTTTTTTTTTTCCAAATTCTGGACTGAAAGTTAATACATGGGGACACTTAGATGTAATTTGTAAATTTGCATTACAATTACATTTACAATTACAGAGATGTAAATTAAGTTGTTGCGCTGAGATCTGCAATGAACAATTGCTTTCCCCATTTGCTGTTTGTTTGGGGTTTCTTGTTGGGTTTTTTGGTTTGTTTCATCAAACTTCAAAGTCCAAACCTGTAACAGTTTGACAACTGCTTTTTTTACTCTCATATCTTGAGATAACTCGTTTCTAGAAGGAAAAGAATTAAGTTTCGTTTCCTAGCCTCAGAAGAAGAATAATTTTGGGGGTTTATATGAAGTGCTGCCTTACAAATGAAGAAATTAATAAAATTACTGTTTGATTCCAAATGAGGAAGGTGGGGATATTTGCAAATTAAGTGTTTAAAATGGAAAATTGGTGGGGCAGAACTCTCTTTTGCTCAGTGCCAGGGCTGCTAACACCTGCTACCCATGACCAAATCAGAAATCTTGCTGATAAAAAATTCTTCCTTTTTTATCCTAGCTTTTATTTGTACTTGTGGTATTTTTTCTTCTTTCTTTGAGTCTTTACATCCTTGAGGTAATGCTGCTTGCACCATTGCAATGCTCTTTCCTGATGGGGAGGTGAGTTTCCAGAAGAAAGGAAGAGATGGGATGGGGATATTTGTTTCCAATTTTACAGCAATATAAAAATGTGTTTAAGCTTAGGCATTTTCTTACATAAATATCGAAGAGTGTTAGTTTTTCAATTAGAAAAGTATGTATTTTAATCATATATTTTTAGTCATAACTGAGAGGGTTTTTCCTCTTCTTTTATAATTAAGCCCTCCCAAGTAGGTAGCTTTATCTGCAGGGTTAATCTGGGTTGAAATTTTCTAAAATTCATCTGTATTTAGCATTTCTGGTTTCATTTCAGAGGTGTGTGATAGAAATGGAGTGTGAAACATTATCATTGTAAGCTTTGTGTTGGTTCACAATGCCTCAGTGGCACTGAATAAAGCATTTAGGACGTACTGCTGCATGAGCTTTTTCTGGACCTGGAGATGCTTACTGAATAGGATTTTGAGATCTTGCTTTAGGTACTTTCAACAGCAGTGCCTGCTCAGATAAGCAGAGAAGGACTGGCCATAGGTTCTTGCCATTGCAGCAGCAAACCAGACTGAGGAACTGATCTAACCGAACTTTTTGTTTTTCATGTTGGAAAGGGAATTGGATTAAATATCTTCTGTTAAACTGCCTTAACTATTTCTTACAGCTCTTGTTAATGAGTTTGAAGTCTGAGAGGCAGGCCACCTAACAGCATCATAGTTTTGTGGGGTTTTTTATGTATTTACTTCGCAGAGAATTTCTGGGGGGAAAAAATAATGTTTAAGCGATGTCCCTTGTGCACTGCTCTTCATTCGCGTCATGACCTCTGACATATAGTCTCTTGTTAGGTACTTCTAGAAACCCTGCTAATGAATGGCATGATGCCTAAGCATTATGTTTAGCTTTTAGACATGCAGATATGGATCGCCATTTCATTTATGAGCTATTGTAGATGTGCAGATGTTGACTCTGAGCCTGAAAAAGGCTCAGATGCCATCTGTGTTTCAGATCTGAAAATGACGTTAGCAGTCTGCAGCCTGTGTAACTTTCTTTTGGTAGATACTTACTGGATTCATTTTCTGTCTGTGTATTATAATTCTATTTGGTGTATTATGTTGATGATTGTACATAAATTTTGACCTGTGTAATATCTCTTTCAGTGACCAGGAGCCTCCTTATTCAATGATCACGTTGCATGAAATGGCAGAAACAGGTATCAAGGCACTGTGTTGGGCATTTCAGTTGTGACTCTAAAGAAAAAAAAAAAAAAACCAAAACCAAAAAAAACCCCAAAACACACCCACACAAACACAACCCAAAAAACCCTCCTCTTGAAAAAAAAGTCATGCTAGCCTGTAGCTCTAGGGATGTGGGATCCAAAACACAGTTCTGCCCTTTAGAAGTTTCCCTGAGCTCATTTGCATTTGCCTGAGTCTTTTTTTTTTAAACTATGTTAATCTTCTTACATGAACTCTCCAGAAGCAGCCAACGGATGGCCACAAATACATTGTAATGATATTAAAACATAAGCCACAAAGAATGTCTCTTTGCAGTAAGGCAGAAACAACCGTATATGTGTGCAGGCGTGGCTTAAACCCATGTGTTCCAGCATTGGCAAATAGTATGCGCTTTTTGGTTTGGCTTTTGCTGTCCTTAGACCTCCACTTTATTGATGTAGTTGTTCCAGCCTTGTCCCTAAGTACGCCTGCAAGCTGAGCCATGTTTGTGCAAGGGCTTCTTTTTTTTTTTTTTTTTTTTTTTGTCTTTGTTACCACAGGAGAAATTCTCCCAGCTCAAGACCTCCACCAAATATCTGGTTTGGGTGAATTTTTGTCTGCCTTAGTAGAGTTGGTACTGGTCTTAGGAAATGTATTTCTATATCAAAATGAATTAGTCAACCTGATTACGTATCACCGCAATTCAGTAAAATGTTTTTGGGGGGAATGTGCAGGCAAAAATCAAACCCCAATGTGTTATTTATATTTACTTGTCATTGTTGGAGTGCTAAGTCTCTTCAACCTCACTCGCTTGTATGCAGATACAGACTGTATTTTCACTTCCAAGGGAACTAGTTTCTTGTAAATCCAAATGTTTACTAGTAGTTTAACATCTTGAATGTGGCTCGTTTACTTGCAAGTAGAAGCCCTTGTCTACTCACTAAACAGTAAGAGCTGTTCCTTATGAAAGCAAATTTTCTTTAGACCACCAGGCATGGGACAAGCTAATGCAGTTCCTCTGAAGTCTGTGTTACCTGAGGGAACTCAAGAAGAGTGCTCTGATTCTGACACTGAAGAAATATTTCTTGTAGCCATCGTGGATGCAGCATTTAACACTTAAAAGTTGACACTGGACACTGAACTCTTGAGTATCACAGTAGAACAAAGTGCTTGTCCATACTGGTTGGGAGCATTCCTTTCTAATATTAATGGGAACTAAAGGATGCTCTGGCCTGGGCAAGACTGTTCTCCAAACAAGAGAGGTGTTCACTATTACCCAAGCTGCTGTAAACTTTTTCCTACTTGAATTTAAACTACTGCAAACTAAGACATTGATGTAAAAAGTAAACTGCTTGGTTTTCTTTTTTCCTTACTGGCTGTAAACTCACTGGGTAATTTTGAGGACTTTTCAATTTACATTTATGGATGTAGTTTGAACACTTCAGAATTGAAGTGTTAATTCTGAGTGTTACTTCTGTTTTGTGGTTGACAGATGAAGGCTGGTTGGAAGTTGTCCAATCTTTAATTAGAGTCATTCCATTAGAAGATCCCCTGGGACCAGCTGTTATAACACTACTACTTGATGAGTGTCCACTGCCAACTAAAGTGAGTCTAAAGCGTATGTGTTTTTCTGTAGCTGAATTTCAGTTTTTTGTGGTTGCCACACCCATGATAGCTTCTGGGTGGGTTTCACCAGTGATGCAAGACTGTTAGCTGTTCAGAAAATGGGTGTAACTTGGAACTTTGAGTAATTTGTGCTGACTTGATATCCAATTGCTACTTAATGCTGGAAGCACGGGGGGGGGGGGGGGGGGGCGGGGAAAGGGGGGGATATGATAAATCTGGTCCATGGGGAAGAACAAGAGGCCTTTAGTCCTTGCTGCTTTTATTTCTGTCCTCTCCTGCCATGTGGTAGATACATGCTGTGAAGTGAGGGTGTACAGATGCTGCAAAAGCAGTAGGAGTTCTGCCATTTTCTTCTCAAGTTCTGCAAGCTGCACATTTACAAGTCACTCTTGAATTTGTTCCTGCCCTGCGCGTAAGGAGTGCAGTGCAAGTGCATGTGTTATTTAAACAAATTTCATTTTTCAACTCTAAAATATCTAGCTACAGTTTTGGCAAATTTTGAAAACTGGGTTTTTTACTGACCACTAATCTGTTTTTTGAATGGGGAAGATTACCCAAGGTGTTCATACTGTATTGATACAGGTGTTTTAGTGAGAGCCTCAAGCACTTTCAAGATGCTATCTATTGTGGAATCCCTTTGAATGTGATAATTGTACGGGGAACTTGTCTGTCTTCAAATACTTGTCATCTCATTACATCAGAAATTGACGATGACATCATTGCAGCATTCATTTATTAATCTACTTCTTATGCTGCCAATTTTAGTTTTCAATTTGCATTGTTAGGGATATAAATCGCTGGTAGCTTTTTGTCTTGCATAAATGCATGAGTGGCTAGAGAACTAGTCAAGTTCTCTAACTACCTGAAGTGAGGTGGTATTTTTTTTCCTCTAGGCTGTTGATTAAAGTCATCTGAGACTTTTGAACAGGTTAAATGTATAAAGTGTCACATAGACTGCAAAATGATTTTGAAAACAAAGCTATGACTAGAAATTTTGCCTGCTTTGAAAAAGAGATCAAGAAATGGAGACCTCTGTAAATGTGCCATATGAAGAGTGATTTCATAATTTCTGTTTGACTGTACAATGTACTTGTCAGTCAAAGGATTTGTTTTCCAAAAGCCACATGACTTTTATTTAGGTACTTTAATTTTAAGGAATTAGTTATGAAACAGTTGACTGTAACAAGACAAAAGGAATAAGATGCCTGTCTCTGGGGTGCATAGAGGTTTGGGTTTTTTTTTCCCTGTGCAATCTCTTTATGGCACAGGAGCTGTAGTTGTGGGATCTGCTGGTCACATGCAGCCTAGTAAAGTGTGTACTGCTGTTCATTTTCTAAGTTTTAAGTTTTTGGTCTTAAGGGTTTAAAGTCAGTGCCCCACTTTGCTGACAGCTGGAGAACAGCAGCAGTCTGTATCTCATTTTCTGTTATTGTAGGCTATAAAGTCCATAAATATAAAACAGCAGTACAGTAAACTGTTTGTTCTATAAAGTCTTGATTTAACTCAAAATAGTTGACCTCTGGGATTGTTCTAATAATGGCTAAAAGCAGTATCAGAGTATGTCAAGAGTCTAATTTTAGTGAGGCTTTTCCATCCCAAGTCTATGGCTCAGTCATCTTCTTTCTCTATTCTTTCATCTTAGCATCAGTCCTGTTCATCAGTTCTGGTTTTACTGCTTTTCTTTTAGGAACATAACTACTTTTCAGTGTTATCTCTGTATGACCCTCAGACTCTAGTGCAATAAACTGATTTGACTATGGCTCAGAACATAATTTTAAAAAACCCATATATTTTCACCTTGAGCAGTACTCATTTTTTCTCTAAATGGCCTGCTGACGACTTCAATATGAGGAGTTTTTCTATTTGAATTAGATCCTAGCCTCAGATTTTTGCAGTTTCAGTCTGAATCAGCTGAAACTTCCATGAAATCTGGAAAGCTGAGGGTGATTTGGAACTTTGTGGGGTGGGGTTCTCCATGTGGGATAACTTGTCCTGGCTCTAGGTTAACCCCTAACTACTCTGAAAATGGAGGATATGCTCTAGATCTCTCTTGAATTTTATCCATACCATACTGCCTGAATGAAGCAAGCCAAAGCATGGCATTTTAGATTCATTACCCTCATTAGTTACTTCCTAAATTAGTGTGACTACAGAAAGCCACTTATGCTGTCAAGAATACCATTTATGACGTCCTGTAAAGCTGACAGTATCCTAAATTTATGATGGGGATGAGGGCTCTCTTTTGGGGGCATGTCTCTCTAGTCCTGAGTTCTAAAGTCTAAAGCAGCCCTTTTCTTTTGGAAAAGGTGTGAGTTTTAGGACACTGGAAACAGATTAGATGGCAGTAGTGCCATATGTGCTGATGGGTATTGTTTGCCTTCATCTACTACTCAAGTTCTTATTGCTATAGGTAGCTCACTTGTGTATATCCAGAGGTGTCCTGACTTGTTGATCACAACAATGACCAGCAATCTAGTGGTAATTTTAGTTATGAATCTTGGGTATGTTGAAGTTCTCTTCCCATCTGCTCTTTGTTTTCTTCCTATCTTAAAAGATAGCCATGCTGTCTCTAATATGATGCTGACTTTAGTAATATAGTGTAAAAATAATTTGCCCTACTCCATTGAGTTAGGGAGAAAACTGTATCTGACAGTAATGTTGAAGAGATTTCTGATTTTTTCTTTTCAGGATGCATTACAAAAGTTAACTGAAATATTAAACTTAAGTGGAGCTGCTGCTTGCCAGGATGCCTGTCACCCTGCCAAACACCGGAATACAACTGCAGTACTGGGCTGCTTAGCAGAGAAGTTAGCAGGTAAAGCTGTGGGATTCTTCTGATATCCTGCATTTGTCTTGCTGAAGCACCTTCTGCTTTAGGTCCCACGATGTAGACTAGTCCAGAAATGTTTTCTTAGAACTGAGTAATGTTCTGCATCAAGGGAAGATCTTGTGTGACAGGTGTGACCAAGTCTACTGCTTGATTAAGCGGTAAAGTGTTTTGGGTTCGTTTTTTTTCTTTTGTTGATGTTTTTGTAACAGTACAAGTAAACAGTAAAAGAAGTAAAAGTAATATGTTGAACAGTCACTAACCGGTCTGAATGAGCCATTCACAATCCCAGATGCTTAAGACCAAATCCTTCTGATGGGTGGTTAGTGATTGTAGATCAGTGTTTGTTTATGGTGTATTGCCTTAGCAATGGTAGCCAGTCTTTTCTGTAGACCTGCTCTGGCTGTGCGTGAGTTACTGAGAACACATAGATCTTTAGCCAGTAGGCAGGAGTATCAAATTAGTAGTCTTGGAGGCTGTACAGAAACAAAAAAGAAAGATTCTCTTTCTGCTAAACATGTATTGTTCTATTGTACTTAGCTGAAAAGAGTCTCTCTTCTGTGTTACTTAAAAGAAAAATTGCTGGAATTCTATTTTGGGGTGACTTATTTTATAGAACTTTTTATTCCCTGTCATTTCTAGTACCCTGATGGAAACTGATGATTAAGTTTCCTTCCTGCTGATGGGTGGGTTTGAGTCTAGTTTTTTGCTTCATTTCTGAAAGCAGACAGGAAAAGGAGGGAAAAGTACACCTAGTATTAGGTATCACCTAATAGTTATTAAAAAAGAGCTTCAATATTTCTGTCAAAAAAAGTAAAGAACAAGCAAGGGGAGGAACCGTTTCTGTATTATAATACTTAGACCCTGTTATGCTAAGTCAAAATGAGATTCTGTATCTACTTTTGTCTTAGTGGTCATGGAACAGTTCTCATTGTATTGTCTCAGGCAGAAAATCAGTGAATGCTGTGTTGGAACTCTCTGCAGTTTGTTAGAGTTCGTAGATGCCAGAGTTTGATTCCCTTGTAACTGTCTCTTGATTAAGCAGACAGTATTTCAGGGCTCCCCTGCCCCGCCTTTATATTGGCTGCTTGCCATGGTGCTGCTGCAAATTGTATCATTTCACTATCAAGTAGGCTATATTAGATGCTCAGTTTTGGTTATTTTTGCCTACTGATAAATGTAGCTGGTCTTTATACTTTGACTCCAGAAGCAAAGGGAAGCCAGTCTCTTTGAAAGTAATGAGCATAAAAATGCAGAGGCTGATGGAGTCTTACTTCAAAAACTCAGAACTGTGGCTAGAGCTCTGTACCCATGTACAGCAGGTATACTGAACGTGTTTGTAATTTGGCATTAACTGTGTAATTTTTAAATGCGTAGCAAATATTTGACTGGGAAGAGTGATGATTGTTCTGTATTATAGTTCTGCTTTGCCACAAAGTCCTTAGATGTTCTTTTAACTTGTTGCCTTGTGTTTAAAAGTTCTGTGCAATTATGAGTATATGGTAGTGCCTGTGGATGGATTTAATTTTTAATGTTCTTGTAGGTCCTGCGAGTATAGGCTTACTCAGCCCAGGCATATTGGAATATTTACTTCACAGCTTGGTAAGGTTCTTCAGCCTTTTTGTATGTATCCAGGCATAGCAGATATAACACAATTTATTATTACTGTGAAAAGTTCAGGTCATGTTTAGTAAATACTAGTAACATATGTTATAGAGGTGGGATTGCAGGGAGGATGCTGGATCTCCATCCTTGGAGATAATTGGAAGTCAATAGGACAAGGCACTGAGCAGCTTGATGTACCAAACCAGCTCTCAACAGGAGGGTAGACTAGATGACCTTTGGAGAACCCTTTCAACCTATAGTGTTCTGTGACAGACTAACAGCTTTTACTATCCATCTGTGCTGGGTATTTATTAAACAATTTTTCTTACTGCCCATGTTTAGAACTTCCAGTCCCATCCGACAGTGATGCTTTTTGCACTAATAGCACTGGAAAAGTTTGCACAAACAAGTAAGTACTAGCCGGATACTGCTCTTAACAGTCATACTATGGCTTCTACTGTGTGATTGTTGCTTGCTTCATCTGATAACGCTTGTAAGCATGATAGAGAATGGACTGGTGGGAACACAAATGTGGGAGAGAAATGTTTGTCCACTTACAGGTAAGAATAAATATTTATTGCTTTAGTGACACCCCTCTACCGCTCAAAACCCTTGAGGTATTTGCTAAACTCAGTGCGGTCCTTTCCAGTTAGAAATTGTAGGACTCATGACATGAGGCCTTTGTTACTTGAAAAGAAATAAATCCGTATTAGAGAGATGGAGAAGAGCCATGATCTAATAGTCTCTTGATGATGCAGCTCCGTGCTGAGAAGTGGTATATCTGAGTGCTAAGTTAATTTCACGTCTGCTTGGAGAAAGAATGTTATGCTGTTTGTGATACTGAGGTTTATAAGGAGGGGAGGGGTTCTACTGTGCTTGTAGAATGTTACTATTTTTAACTAATCTTATTCCTAGTTTATAGCAATTATTCTTTTTTTTCTCTGAAATTGCAGGTGAAAATAAAATGACAGTTTCTGAATCGTGCATTAGCGACCAACTGATCTTACTAGAGAAATGGACAGATAATCCAGACTATTTAAAACGCCAGGTTGGATTCTGTGCCCAGTGGAGTTTAGACAATCTGTGTAGGTATAATGAAGGGATGGATTCATTTAATATTAATCACTTCTCCAAAGAGGTGGAGGACTACTTCGTGTTTATTTTGTATAAGCCCTTATTGTAAATATACCTGACTGCATGTGTAACCACTCCCCTTAAATAAAAGCGGGGCGGGGGGTGTAATTGCATGGAAAGGAAATTTTGGCAAGGAAAATGTCTGTGAAAGGAAGTGGTTTGTACCCTGTGAGTTAGAGCTGCAATGAATATTATTCTTTGCACTGTAACCAATGCTTCAGCAGACATGCAGAGTAGCTAAATAGTGCAGCTCTGTCTCCCTGTGGAATGGCTGGATTACTGACATATCCTGGTGACAGTCACTACCGTGATCATACCCCAGCAGTGCACAGTCTCAAAGGATTATCAGAGACTTTGAAAAGTAAAGAAGTGATCTTGTGATCAAAAGTGAAAAGCGTTTGACAAGGCTCTTTACTAGATCTATCCTTTTGGGTAACTAACATTTGTCAAATTTGCTTGTTTAGTTGTGACTTCAAGGGTGAAGCAACCCTAAGGACCTTGTAGTTTCTAATGCCTTTTGGATAAATTTGGGTAAAAGGCTTTTTTGGGCTTTATGGGTCTTTAGCCTGCTTATGGAATGCCCATGTCAGCTGTGGTTAGTAAACATCTGTGTAAGTGTTGTAGCAAGTTTGGGATATATGAAGGGTCCTAAGAGAAGACCTCTGATTTGTAAATTAACATGCATGTGTCAGCAATTTGACACCTGGCAAGAGAAATGCTTCTGATCCTTCCATGTGAAAAGGGGATGCAGGGAGAAAGAGCTGCTTTGGCTCAGTTCAAGTTCATCATGTACCTGAAAATGAGAGGGTAGAAAAATTTTAATCCTTGGTTTCCCCTTCTTCCCCATCCCCAAAATCTTTTCCACTGTGATTAATCATAAAAACTGCCAACTGAATATGCAAATACAATGGTAAATCCCAAAACAGTGGCATCTTGATGTGAACTTGGATGCCTTACATTTGCCTGTGGGTTTCCTGAAAGTAGTAGTTGGACTGTAGGAGCTCTAGTCAGAAGTATAGGTCGTGTCCTCATACGCAGAGGATATTTAACACGCAGTCTATTGGAAGTGATGGTGTTTTCATGTGGGCAAGATATCAATGTTTCATTCAGTTTTGCCAAAAATTAACTGCATCCTGGAGAGACTGATTGCCACTGTGTGAAACGTTTAAAATGAGGTTTTGCTGCAGCAGTGATTAAAGCTGTTTTTATTTTGCAGTTTTAAAAGAAGGCAGGCAGTTTACATATGAGAAGGTTGACTTGACCAACATTAGGGCTATGCTGAACAGTAACGATGTCAGTGAATACCTGAAGATCTCACCACATGGATTAGAGGTAGGGTGTCACTTCATGTTTTCATCCTAAAAAGGAGTCTAAAGAAAAAGTCAGGTTTTAACTGTTTTTGTTTGCTACTTGCTCCTGTGATTTACTAGAATGAATCAAAGTTCTCTGCCAGCTTTGTATAGAAAACTTGCTTTGTCAGAGGGCTGTTAACATCACTACACTGGTTTCAGTTGTAGAAAAGTTCACAGTGAAGTAACACCTGTATCTGTGCCCCAAAACTTCAGAAAAGTGAGGAGGATCCTTAAGTCACCTGCCTTTTCACTCATTTTGACTAAAATTGTTCACAAAGTAATTCCTATTATTTATCCTGTCTGGTCTTGAAAAGCCAATAGCAGTAGGGTTTTTGTCTCAGCCATATGGGTTCTTTTCTTCCTCTGTTACTTTCACTAACTCATGTAACATGGAATACCTCTCCGTCCTTCATACCAGGAGTCAGCTAACACCAGTGACTTAGGTCTTCCTGTCTTGGTTGTCTTAGTCTTTAAATCTTTAAACTGACTCTGTCAATTCTCTCTGTTTTCTTTTGGGTTATATTTTCCTGTGGCTTACCACTGAACAATTTTCAGTCTTGCCTACTTGCTAGTTTGTGTCACCGTTATTGCTATAAAGAGGTCACTTTCTGTCTGAAGTGCCTCTAAAATTACGCTGGTGTATTCTTATATGGAAGAAACTTGGTCCAGGAAAGAAAGGGGCTCGTTTAAATGCTAATTTTGTAGAAACTTAACTTTTGATTTGGTTTTGGTAGGCTCGATGTGATGCCTCATCCTTTGAAAGCGTTAGATGTACATTCTGTGTCGATTCTGGAATTTGGTACTATGAAGTTACAGTCATTACTTCAGGAGTGATGCAGATAGGATGGGCAACCAAAGACAGCAAATTTCTCAATCATGTGAGTACATGTAATGTCATCTAGCTGATGATGTAACTTCAGTATTTTTCTACTTACAACACCCATGAAAATAGCTCTGGTTGTTCTGTGGTAGTAACTAAGCACTTGTGTGTTTCCTTCATTTTTTCTGTACTTTCATGAATCTATTTTTGCTGAAGTTAGTGGTACAAGAAAAGGCCGTATTGTCATTGCTACAGACTGACACTGTTCACACAAGTAATGCATAGCTGCTGACAGGGACAGCTTGTGATCTGCTTGCTGTTGTCTGGAAGCTACAGGGAAATGGTTTCTTTCTTGTGGCTTGGTCTCTTGGAAATTCTTTAGATAACAGCGGTGGTTACTCTCTGTTTTGAGGAAGTAGACTATCAGATTGTCAAGCACTCACTCTTACACAGGTCACAAAGCATCCATTTGATTACTCTCTTTAACATACTTTCATATTAAATTAATTTTCACATGGGAAATAATTATTTAAATTGGCTCTGGGAGGGCATGGTATCATTGGATCTGCTGGTAGCAGCAATACAGTATGGTTTGGGTATGTGACACCTTTTCAATTAAAAATAAGGCTTACAAAAAGTTTTAACCCTCTACTTACATGTTTTTTATTCTGATAATATAGAATAAGTACACTGTCTTACGTTATAGTTTGCTCTCCCTCTCATCTAGATAACTTAGCATCTTATTCTTACTTCTAAGTATTCTTTCTACTGTTTTACTTTTTAAATTATGTACTTACTAGCATTAAAGCAAAATGTGCCATGTGCATATGCAGTCCAAAGCTATAGTAAAAGAATCATCTCAAATGTTAGTAGAGATATAACTAAGACTTCTTTCTTCTTAAATCTTCATGGTAAACTCAGTATGCTGTAGTGTATTTGCTGCAGTATTTCCATAATGCTAAGAAAGCGTAATGATTGCTAGCCAAAAAACCTCTCTGCTTCAGCTCAGAGAGGACTTCCCATATTATCATCCTTCTAAACTTCCATTAAAGTTCATTAAAGTGAAAGCTAGAATTTTAGTACAAAAGGCATGTATGGCCCAGCCCACCGTCACTGACCAGAATGGAAATACAGGGCTAGTGGTTTAAGTTAACAATTCTACTGGCTGAGCTTGAGTAAGAAATATACCCTTAGTCCTGCTTCATTGTTGTAATGGCATAGCTTTCTGTTCCTGTTTGGAATTTAGTTTAGGAGAATAATTTTTTCTTTTATAGAATTTGATATATATAAAAATATAATATTTTGTATTTATATAAATGTAGATGAGCAGTTTTAACTACTTATTTCTGATCATTATAGAAAAAGTCATTCTACAGCTGAGTCAAATGCAGAAGCTAATATGAAGATAGGCCAAATATATACATATGAGTTAAATAATGATGGTGGGGAATATGAGAGAGAGACATCAAGGAGATGAATCAAATACCAGTGGCAAGAAACCCAACAGGAGTGGGAGAGTAGCTTTTCTCACCATTTAACTTAAGTCATCTTGTGAGTTCAGTGGTCTTGCTCCATTTCTTCTGATTATTCATGTAGATAGCATTGTCCTCTGCTGGTGTATAACAGGCATAGATCTCTACATCACCTCCAAAGTCTAGTCCCACATTTCTAGCATGGAATTGCAAGTATGTTTTAAATTTAAAAAAAAATCAAGACAAAAAAAAACTCACAACAAACAAAAATCGCACACAGACCTGTCCTGAGCACAGGCATTGTAGACATCGTATGTAATGGAAACTGTTTGAAACAAAAGGCCATGTGTCTGCCTTTAGACTGCCAAGAGGCTTAAAAGATTTTCCCCACTTACTGTTAAGGAGCTTGGTGTATATCCATTTTTCTGTCTGTGCTTCCTGTACAAGGTATGGACGTAGGAGACATCACATCTCTGAGCAGGGTGATTTTTTTCTGTTGCTACAGTGGTTTTGCTGGTGGCTAAATGCTGCTGTTAAAAGTTCATCAGGTGCCTACCTGAAACAGAAGTATATTCTGGGTGTGCCACAAACAGTCATCAGAGTAGCCATGTGCTCTTTATTTACAGCATGCGTAACAAAAAGACTAGTCTGAAATATGACATTAAACACCCATTAGCTGGGCTTAGCTTTAATTTGGGGTATCTGAGGCTTGTGTAATCAAATGCTGCCTGGTATATGCAGTGCAGACAAACAATGCGGAGCACAAGGAAGTCGTCATCCATAATACTTCTGGGTTTCACATTTGTGCTTTCCTATGTAACAGATTCTTCTCCTGCTCTGAAACTTTTTTTTGCATTTGTCTTGGACCTCAGGAGTATCACTTGATAATCTTTTCACAAATTGAGGGAAGCTGACACTGAAAGGGCCACAATATGCAAGAAATTCAGTGAAGGGACTATGGGTTTGTTCTCTTTCTGTGTACTGTATGTTCTGGTGGCACTTGGATATCTTGCAGGGGGTGGTGTTACAAGTCTAGTACTGGGACTTCAAGATAAGAGAGTGGTTACACTTCTATGCAAAAAAGTTAGCTATTTGGGTACTAGCTGTCTGATCTTTAAATAGTTTAATAGACAGGAGTGAATTGAGCTCACAGAGAATGAAAAACACTTTGGAGGCAAAATCCCCTTTTTCCCCCCTCCTCACCCCAACAAATTCCTTTTGATGTGAAAATGAAACTAAAACTAGTTTGAAAAAATTATCTTCATGGCAGTGGGAGAAACACTTCTTGCTCTTGGATGAATAGTTTAGTTGAATTAAAAATACGCTTTAGCCCTTCTGCGTGAGGAATGGCAGCAGACTGAAATGCTTTACTCTTTTTCTAAAGGAAGGTTATGGCATTGGGGACGATGAGTACTCCTGTGCATACGATGGCTGCCGGCAGCTGATTTGGTATAATGCCAGAAGTAAACCACATTCCCATCCCTGTTGGAAAGAAGGTATTCTTCTGCTGTTCATCCTAGCTAGGTTTCTGCACAGGACTTTTTCCTCTTGCAGGTGTCTAGAAAACAGTTTGTTAGGAGGTGCGAACAGAGCAGTTACTGCCTAATCCTGATGATGCTCAAGGTTTAATAATTATTGTGCCTTTACTAGTATTTGCAGTGGTTTAAATGTACAAAGTGGGCACCACACTCTTATTCCACAGTCTGTGTAAAGAGCATCTTGTTGGTTAAGTGCTTTTTGTTTTCATAGGCAGAGTACAAATCATAGCACCAACTAACATTGCTGGACACTTAATTATAAGACTTTTTTCCAGATGTTTGTAGTCCTACAAAACAGGGTTGAAATCTTCCTTTCTGGGTTGAGAGAGTTATTTTAGAGAAGGGACAAAAATTTGATCTCTGACTTAGACTTTTTAAAGGATGAGTGCACTGTCTTGCTTACCTTAAATTCTTGGTTAACTACTTGGACAGCAAAGTTCTGTTCTTGATCTCAGCTATGAATTCATTGTAGGAGTCTGTGCATGCCATGCTTGTGTGAATTGTGCCGCCTTCTCTTCTATTAAAATTTTCTCCCAAGGATGGCAAAATTAAAACACCTCTTAAACAGCACAAGCATGTTAGAAACTTAGACTTTAGCAAGCTTCTGAGGATATCTTCAACGGGTGTAAAATAGCTAAGGAGAGACAGAGTGCAGTGCTTTTCTGGCTTTGGCAAATAGTCTGCAGTACTTCTACAACCATGTAGTATTAATGCTCTGGCAGACTAAAATATTTTTTTTTACTATTTTGTTGCAGTTTTTTTTCTTTAGTTACTGTCCGTATCGATGTTTCTTCCTTTATGCTTTTGCAAACAGTTCCTTTTAAGTGAGATAATTCATAGTGCTTGATATGTGATACTTAAAATAATAACTGTTTCAGCTGTTGGCATTTAACAGAAGTGAAATCTTTATCTTTGTTTTGCATGTAAGGAGACACAATAGGATTTCTACTAGACTTGCAAGAAAAGCAAATGATCTTCTATTTAAATGGAAACCAGCTTCCTGCTGAGAAACAAGTATTTTCATCTGCTGTGTAAGTATGTGCTCATTTGGAAGGACAGTGACCTGTATGGATAATTGTTTTAACTGTATGAAGTGTTTTCTATTTGAGATGTAGAATCATCTTCGTTTACCTGAAGCCTTCATTAAGCAGGTTTCCCAATTGAAAGTTGCTTAGAAATCAGTGAGGAGGATATAATTTCACAGGTGGATTTCAGGGTCAAAAAAAAAAAATACTTTGGACCTTTCAAAGGTGGGTTCAACTCTGTTTTCTACTGTCAAACTAGCACAGCATTGAAACAGAATGAGGCTGTAGCGAAGATGGACAAATTTCTAGGAGTGCTTGAGGAATTTTTGATCTTTTCAAAAATAAAGCCTCAGTCCTGGAAATGCAGAAGAGTGCGTGTTAACTTACTGCTGTTCACTGGGCCAGTTCCTGTAGTAGCATATTGAATGTTCGTGGAAGGACATATCTTGGTAGCTTTATGCAAAGGTGTTAGCCTTATTTTGCCAACTCTGTTAAAATCAATATGTGGCTGACTTCTCTAACACTCATGGAGAAGTTCAGCCTTTTAGTTCTGAAAGATAAGCTGGTGTGATACTTGAGAAAGAAGCTTCCTATGCAGCTTAATTAAATATTACAGCACTTTGTAAATTAATACTACTCTGCTAATAACTTCATTCATGTTTTCTCCTCAAAATGAAGTTCAAGATGCAAGCAAGGAGTAGCTTGGTTTAATGAGTTGCAGAGTGCTTTGTCCATTCAGTACTCTGTTCATCATGTATATCATTTATACACTCAACAGATTCTGTTACTTGGTTAGAACTTAGGGTATTACTCAACTTGGGTGCTTTCAGTAAATAAAACTGGAAGAGGTGATAGTTGCAGTGTTTTCACAAGGTGCCTGTGTGGCTGTGAAGAGAAGACAGCTGTCCTGCAGTAGTCCTGCAAGGTCAAGGAGAAACAGATGGGTGTTGTGCTAAGAGAGCTCAGACCTAGATTCATCCTGCACGGGTCCGACACCACAAGTGTCTGAGAGTTGCCAGTTCCCCAGATCTGTGCCTGCTCAAATCAAGCATCAGGAGCAGGGGACACGGAGGTGTCCCTTGCAGTTAGTACAGCTCCTCACAACTCTACTAAAGAGCAGTTGTTTGGAAGAAAAATACTTCCAGTGCTGAAGGAGACACCCAAGCTGATCAGTGTAAAGAGGATCAGGTTGTAGGCTGTTCAGATATATGTATCTGCTCTTAGCGTAAGTGTGACTAATCCTAGTTGTAGAGTAGGCAGCCTTTGGCTGACTCGGTAGTAAATGCAGATAAACCCTGGTAGTAAATTCAGAAGTTGAACTAAACAAGGGAAGTATGTGCAGCAGAAGCTGGATGTGTTAGAGGTTTTTCTCCCAATTAGCCATAGAACATGTCTACCGAAGAAACTTGTCTCTCTGTTTCAGGGTCTGGTTTTGTCTAGTAAAAGTTAGTAACTTGTCTGGAAAACTCTGTTATTGTTTTAGTCATTCTGAAATCTCTTGTTCATCACATTGCAGGTCTGGCTTTTTTGCTGCAGCTAGTTTCATGTCCTATCAACAATGTGAGTTCAACTTTGGGGCAAAGCCTTTCAAGTACCCACCATCAATGAAGTTTAGTACCTTTAATGATTATGCCTTTCTGACAGCAGAAGAGAAAGTCATTTTGCCCAGGTAATCCTCCTGTCTAGTTTGGGTGTGTTTGCATATGGAGAAATAAAATGCTTCACTGATGAGCTGAATAGTCTTATGTTATACTTGGCAAAGTTATCTTTTATGAGGTCACACCTCCATAGGTCCCTTTCAGAAAAGGATTAGACCGTAGGCTCCAGTGTAACTTACTGACTAGGGCAGGAGACACACAATCAAAATCCATTAAATTAAAATAATTTTTTGTCATGTTAAGCTAAATTAAAATTAACCAGTGCTGCACAATAAACTGTTTTTAGTGTAAGTGCCTCCTGCCGTCTAAGAATGATTATGTTGGTTGAGGAGGTATAGTCTTAATTAAAAAACGGTGGTATATTTAAAATTGACCTAATTTGTGCAGCATGGAGGTACTGAATAATGGTAAGACTTGAAGTTGTCCTTCTTTTCTGATCCGAATGAAAGTTTCCCCATTTGTGAATGATAGTAATTGCAAAGGTTATTAAAATTTAGAAGTGCTTTCTCACCTAAATAGAAATCAAGACAGATAGAAACAGGTTTGGATACATTTTTTCCTTAACTTACCAAACTTTTGGCAGGAATGAAAACTAATAGCTTTTCTGGTTTAGGTCATTAGTAATAAAATCATTTACTGGAACACAAACAGTAACAGTATACAGTGTAATCTGGGATATAGCGTACCAGAGATTTGCGACTTTGTCCAAAGGTGGCCCTCTACAGTGTTGCTGATGTGCGTGGTTGAAATAATCTCTTGTGGTGTCTGCGTAGGGGTGGGGGTTGCTGGAGGGTGGGTACCCCAGCTGTAATAAAATTCAGAGACTGGTTTTGAATTATCTAGCTGTTCGATCAAGTGTAGTTGAGGTACTGAAGTATCTTCATGTTTAAAAAGAAAACAAAACAAAAAAAAACTTACTCTTGGATCCGAGTCACACGTTGGCAAAGTTTGAGGCTTGTGATACTGTATTTATGTGGAGAAAATCAAACGCAACCTGCAAGACCATTCTGTACTTACATATAGGCAGAGTAATTTACACCTACTTGTGACTGCAGGTGCTTTAAGTGAGAGTCTGATTTAATCCCTTAAGATGATCTGTTAGTTATTGTTCCCGGTCAGCCCCCTTTTCAGATTAAGTGTTCTTCTGTCTTACTAGTGTCGTGCACTAGGTGAGGCGTTTTGGAGTTTTTAGCTGATGATCAGATGTCATTGGCATTGATGTCATTCTGGCACTACTCTTGCAATGTTTAAGCATTAGCTGTGAAAGCTGTTACTTGTGCCTAACGGTGTAGAGCGAAACTGGGTAATCAAACTGTGTAATCAAAGATCATCCCTGCCCTGCAGCCTGAACTGTTAGGAAACGATAAGCCAGTCCTAAATTAAAAGATAGCTTTCATCTTAAAAGTGGTAGGAAAAAAAGGCAAGGGCCTGAGTGGACCCTAGTTATCCATCACAGGAGTGATAAACTGACATAGAATTGTGCTGAATTTAATGCATCCAGTGTGGGGCATTGTCTGGGCAAGACACATCACTCTGCCACTGAACAGTTCTGATATGTAGTGTATGCATTCCAAATCTGAAATGCCTTATTTCATCAAATGGGAGATTTTTATCCATTTATTCTCCCTTGTGGCAGTTTCCATACTGGGCTGTTAATTTTCTTTTCAATTTCTATTCTTCTGTGTTACAGCATTATAGGGTTTCTGAATTTTGTTGATACATGGGTTTATGTGATTTATTTGGGTTTTTTCTCAACTCTTAAAACCACATGGATACGAAAGATGAAATTTTTTGAAGTGTTCAGCTGTGGGAGCTAGAGGAATTGTAATCTAATGCCCTCTTTGTCCCCTTCTGACAGACCAGAATAGGGAGTCGAAGACTGTTCTGAACATCTCTGGCTGTGTTAAGCCTTTTTTGTGGGAAGTTATGATCAATGTTTATCAGCAGTATTGTTGAGTAGAACAGGCAAGTGTTGCGTTGGTCTTGATGCAATACTTAGAAAAGTTATGAATCTATCATTTTGAGTTAAACTAACGTGGGCGGGGGGTGCCTCTCTTTCTTCAGACACAGGCGCCTGGCTTTGTTGAAGCAAGTGAGTATCCGAGAGAACTGCTGCACGCTTTGCTGCGATGAGGTAGCAGACACAGAACTCAGGCCATGTGGACACAGGTAAAACCTTAAGAACAACCCAAAACCAGAGAAATGGGAAAATGTGTGTGTTTGACACTCAGCTTAGGTGAAAGCAGATGCAGTCCCTGCTTATCTTGATTGACTCCCCAGCATAAAGGAAACAGCCCTTCTGTTTAAGGATATGACAGAGGCTAACCACAGTTTTTGCACCGTTCCCCTCACCCTGAGCAGATTTAATCCCTAATTGGGGGGGGGTTGGGGAGGTACTGTGGCTACCTATGTATGCTACCCCTGGGCTGTCGAGCCTTAATTCTCTGATATCAAAGACTTTACTGATGAGTACTTGTTCAGTACTGGTGCTGTGAAATCCAGATCACATGAGGAGAGCAGAAAACTCATTATATACTCAAGTACTCATTAAGTGTTCAACAAATGGACTGTCTGAAGTCACAAATTCCTCTAAAAGCTAAAAATGGGACAGCAGTATGAATAATACCATAATAGCACTTTCCCGCCTTTAAGCAGCCTACTGGGAAATTAATCCAGTTAAGTCCAGTTCCTTAGTATTTGCAGAGCACTCGTGTAAGCAGTCTTGCCATGGGTCTAGATGCTGGAAAGTTTAAAACGAGGTGTGCCTGGTGTGTGCCAAGAAGTGGAGATAGCTTCACTGGGATTGCCATTCTCCAGACGGAGCAAGTGTTAAGATTAACAAAAGCGTGCACGTGTAATCCCGACCAGCTGCACTAGCAGCTTCAGGTCTGTAAGATGCCAAGCAGCAGGAGTTCCTCTGAAAGCCTGTGGATCCACAACACCTGACTTGCAATTCCTAATCTCCACACTGAAAGACTTACCTCAGCTCTGTTTCTGGCAGGCTAACTAAACTTCTTAGTGCTTGGAATTTTTTTCATTTAGTTTTTCATACTCTAATTGTAGGCTTTAACTGATTTTTCTTCTCCTTCAGTGACCTGTGCATGGAGTGTGCCTTGCAACTGGAGACCTGCCCTTTGTGTCGACAGGAAATACAAACCCGAGTCAGACAGATCTCTCACATTTCATGACACACGTGGAGAAATACCACAGACTTGTTTTTAACGAACTCCAACCAATACTGAAAGGGGAAAGCATCTCTAACCAATCTTTACGCACATAGAACCATAGCCACAACCAGATTTCATGCTAAACTGTAATCTGTTTATCTTTAAAAAGGAAATCTTTAATAAGCTATTCCAAGTTGCCAGCAATGGGAATGGGTTTCAACAGTAAGGCAAGCTGGTAGGTCAACATGCTATGGCTATTGGTTCCTCCAAGCAAGAGCGCAGGAGAGCATCTCTCTTCTTCCCCCTTTCCTTCTTGCCTGTCGCAAGTGCTGAAAAAATATGCACTGGAGGTAAATGTACAATGTGTTTTAGAACAGAAGAGAAAAGAAATATCTCCTAAAACAGGGCCGTTCTGTCTTGTGCTCGAAAGCCTCTATTTTTGGCAGAAATCAGTGCTAAAAAGAGGATGCTGATGTTTCCCTGTTTAATGTAGCCTCCTGCTGGTCAGAGACTCTGCATTTTCTGACAGATATTAAACTGCTCAGAGACTGAATCTGTACGCAGACTCATTTGAAAAGACAGTGTGGAGACTATAGAGAAACTCACATGTTTTAATAACTTAGTGATTCCAAAGAATGTTCTGGTTTGTTTTTAAACGTTAAAAGATCGGTGGTATTTTCAAGTATATAATGTTTCTGATGCTTTTAACTTCAGTACCCACGTTTTTTTGTGAGGATATAATTTTCAGGAGGTATTCTTAAATAATTATAACGCTGGACTGGAATTAATTTGATATTCTGGGTATTTTTTAAGGTTATCAAATATCTTTTTTTAATCAGTGTTGTTTTTGAAAGTTATGTTCACTTTGGAAATACTGATCTATCTTAAAAGATTGGAGGAGAATTTAGGGCCAGTTTATTTAAAAAAAAAAAAAAAAAAGCTACTTGGGTAGCAAGTTCAGTCTTGTTCTGTAACTCTTTAGAAATGCACCTTGCTTGCCATGTGTCAGTCCTGCTCTGAGCAGGTTTGGGGCCACACTTCATATTTTTGGTAGGGATAATATAGTGGAGCAGAGATTCCCACTGTAATTATGCATTTGTGACACTTGTATGTTAAGGATGCATTTCAGCGGGCAGCTTTTGACTGTTTTACCAGGTTTCTACAAGGAATCAGGGTTCACAGCCGGTGTCAGTGAAGTAGCACAAAAATCAGTGGAGTTATGCTTATTTTGCACCAACTGAGGATACGACTCGGTTTCTTCCAAGACTTGCACAGGTTGCTTTTTTAAATTATCTGGCTACATATTAGAACTTTACTAATTCACACACAATGTACATCGAAATAATCCCACTTTGTGGCAGTGATGCAACAGCAGAGGCTGTTGTAGTGAATTCTCATGCTGCGATATATCTTAGTTTTAAAATCGTTTATCTTTATTGTACTATCAAGTATTAACAAAGCAGAGCTGAGGCTTGCTTCTTCCTGCTGAGCACTCTTGCTTCCTACTGACTTAAATAGGAGCTGGGAGCTCTGCACACAGAGTTCACAATCAAGCTCCCTAGCAACTCCTTTCACCTTCTGCCTTTGCTAATTCAAGGGTGCTGAATTTCATTGAGGGATTAAAAAAAAGGGGAAAACCAAAAGTGTCTCCACTGAACCTCTGGAGTACAATGTGTGAGCTGGGAAAGTTCTGTCCATCTTGTTGAATTTTTTTTTCCAAATACAGACTGAATCCAAAAACAGAGTGCTGGTTAGTCTTTTTGCTGAAATGAGAATTCTCTTCCTCCTTGGATGTCTGTTTTGATTAAAGTCAGACTGGCAAATCTGTGCCATGGGGACCTCATTCCTTCACTGACTGTACTTTACAATGTTCTGCTGTAATCCATATTGCCAGTCAGGGCTGAGTCCCTTCCTGCTTGGTGCTGAATGAGCAAACATATGAACACGATCACTGCCAAAAGGATCTTAAAACTTCATTTCAAGTGATTCTGAAACTCTAAATGCTTCCAAATGCAATGATGGATTTTTATCCCTAAGGTACAAAGATACAAACCATACTTTAGGGAAGAGGTGGGACAGAACCATGTTGGACTCTGCCTTAGTAGATTCTAGTAACTTCAGGGCTTTGGTTTCCCTGGCCAGGATTAACTGAGGTAAAATTTTCAGAAGTGCCTAGGACTCCTGATTTCTATCAAGTGCTGTATGAGATTAAGCTCTTAAGGCCCAGGTCCACAAAGGCTGCTAGGTATTTGGTGTCCCCTTAAAATGGAGGTGACCCAAGAGCCTCACTGCCTTTGTGGATATGGGATTAAGTGCCTGCGTTCTTCGTTGAAAAGATGTGAATGCTTTGGAAAATTTTGCCCCAGACTGTCTTCCATGCAGCTGGTGTTGGGCAGAGGAAGCCAATGGTGCCGGAGGAGGGAGCTGTGTTGCAGAGAACTGTCCTGTTTATTTCACAAAAGACTGTAAAATTCAACTGGCTTTCTGTTGAAATCCATGATGGGGGCATCTTTGTAAAGCTCGATCCTCTGTGAGCCTGGTCGCTCCCTGCATGCCCTGAAGGCTCTGGGGCTAGGGAGGGGAGGCAGTAGCTCCACCGGCCCTCAGAAGGGAAAACGAATTGTTGCAAAGTTGTCCATTCAACAATTAAAAAAAAGTCTTGAAGGCTATTTGTTGTTCTTTAATTCTTTTGCTTCTGTTGAGAGCCGGGGTTGTAAATGGGTCTGTGCCGTAGGGCGATGCAGGCAGCCTGCGGGAGCGTGAGGTGCCCCTGGAAGAATAAGTAGTTGACTCCGAGGCAGAGAGGCAAGTCGTTCTTGTGTGAAACACTGGAGGACAGCCTTCTGCCGAGGCGACCCGAGTGAGCCCGGGCTCGCTGGTGCGGGCCGGGTGGAGGGCAGCGCGCTGTCCTCCAGCCCTCAGGGTCCTGCTCTGTGAGGGGAAAACCCGCCGATGCAACGGCAGCGTGCATCACAACGAAGCACGTTATCTCTGTATCTTCTTCCTCGGCGGCCTCTGATGCCCTGACGTTAAACTCACCACCTGCCCCGGCACCTCCCCAGGCCTGACGGCCGGCCATGGCGGCGGACAGCGCCTTTCCCCCGGCCCCTCCCGCGCGCTCTCATTGGGCCTTCTGTGGGTGGGCGGGCCCTTCGCGGCCGCATCGCTCTCAGATTGGCTGTGGGCGGGGCGGAAGGAAGCGTTTCCCAGGAGATGGAGGGGTAGGGAGGCGGGCGATGGCGGTGCGCGGCGCTTCCCTGACCGGCGGTAGGTGCGGGGCGGGACTGGGCCGCTGCACCGGCCCCTGCTCTGCGGGGTGGGGTGGGGGAAGCTGGCACGGCCCCAGCGCCCGTGTTCCTTGGGAAGGGCGGGTCACCCGGGCGCCTTTCGGAGAGGGAAGGTATCGGCAGCCGGTGCTGAGTGTCTCTGAGGAGGCGGCGGTGAGGCGGGCCGAGTGCCCGGGTCCCCTGGGCAGGGACGGGGCTGGGGGGCCTCGCTGTCCCCAGGAGCAAGGACTGAGAAGGGGGCGGCGGGGGTTCATCCCTCCCCCTGTGCCTTGAAGCGGTGCCGAAGAGCTGGCGCCCCCCCTCAGCTGGCTGCGCTTTAGGCCGGCGTTGGGCGCCCGGCAGCGGTGGCGGGAGCAGGGCGGCCCCAGCACGCACCCAGAGCTGTCGCGCTGGCCCATCTCAGTGGCCCCGGGGTGTCCCGGGCTGCTGCGTGCCTTGTCCTGCGCGGTGGGCCGGTAACCGCGCATAGCCACGGCCCAGGCTTCGGCCAGGACGCAGGCCAGCGGCGGCCAGAGCCCCTGGCCAAGCGCATGGGATCGCTATCCGACGCCTGGCCTGTGAGGTCTCTGGGACGCGCTCGGGTGGCATCGTCATCTTATCTGGCTTCCTTTTCCTGTGTCTTTAAAATAGTCACTCATATATCCTTCAGGAGGAATGATATAAAAGTCACCTAAAACCCCTTTTCAGAGACTAACTGCAGGTATGTGCAGTTCTGAGCCTGTTCGCTGAATAGGCAGAGAAGAAAGTTCATCGAGAATTTGAGTTATGAGGGAAAAGAAGTAGCAGTAACGTTAAGAGAACATGATTTTGAAATTCCTATGTCTAAAAATTAAAGATTCTCTCCGAATTTGAGAATTGCATGGTAATTTAACAATTGAATTTGTTTTAATGCCAAGACATGTTATTCCTTAGTACTTTGCCCAAAAAGAAGAAATAACCACTAACAGCAGTGATATAGCAGATTGCCTCTCCTCTGGTCTGGTAATGCTGTAATGATGGAGACTGCTGATGAAGAAAACTTCGGTGTAGCCATGTGAGTAAGCTGTGTTCTGTGACAGATTTTCAATCACTTAATTACTAGTTAAAATAATAGGGATATAATTGCACAAATGAATTTACACTATGCTGATTACCAGATTCTGCCTCTTAGGGAGAACAAGGGTGCAGAAGAATGTAAAGCTCCAGGAGGGAATAACACCAGTTCAGAGTTTAGGTGAATTCAAGCTAAATACAACCACAATAAGCATAGCACCAGATAGGCCTGGCTGAATGATCAAAATAAATGCTATAAGGCTGAAAACGGCAGGGGTTGTGTTCATTTTAAATTCAAAATTTCTCCTTTTTAAGAGCATACGTTGTCTAATATCGCAGAATCTAAGAAGAGACTATTCCTCTGTGTTTGAATGTGCTTCTCTAGACATGTGAGGCTTTCTGTGGGTGGCCTCAACTGATTTTTACACTGGTAGGTGCTAAGATGCTGCTTCGCCCCACATTTGTCTGGCATATTCTTCTCCTAAAGCTTGTGACAGAAGGGGACATGTGCCTGTGCCTCTGTTGCTCTAGGTCATAGATTTAGTTCTTTCAGTCTGCAGACTGTCAAAAATGGCCATGTGCCTTGGCTGCTTCAGCAGCACAGGCTGTGCTGGCCTAGACTAGACAGTGAGGTGACAAAGGCTTAAACCACAAGATCTGTGAGCGTGTGTTTCTTCAGGTATGTGGGCGCAGGTGCGTTGCATAAAGAGGTGGAATCGCTGCTGTTTTGGAACAGTTAACATTCCATGATTTGTCTTGCAAGCTTAAACTGGGGTGTAAACTAATACTTCAAATTTCTGTTGCTGTTAGAATAAGCTATAAAGCCAATAGTAGCACTATTTTGGTGGGGAAAAAGAGGAGTGGAAATTATCCATAGCAAAGCATCCTGTCATTGCACATAAATGGAAAGCAATGAGCCCTGTTGCCTGAAGTCCTAAGTGTGAGGCTCAGGATATGTAACATTTTACCTGTGCTGTGCCAGCTCCTCTCCTGGTGGTGTCCTGCACTCTGGTGGAAGAGCACGGTTCTCCAGTCTCTTGGCTGGGCTTTACTCGCCTCCCAAGGCTTAACAAATCAGAAATGTTGCCAGAACATCACTTGGTGATTGGACGCTTTTTAAATCAAATGCCTTTTCTTTTTTCCTGTCAGAATGAGCCCTATGGCTCTTTATAGTTAAACTGCTGGTTGAACTGTTGTTGGATTAATTTCACTGGACTGTTATTCAGTAGCAAAATAACTTCAGTAAGTTTTTTAAAACTTAATCTGAAAGTGTGTTTTGCTCTGTTTACGAAAGAGAAATAGAGACACATTTCATTTTAATTTCATTTCAGTGGTGCTTTCGCTGATCAAAGCTAACTTTTTTCGTAAAGACAAATGTCCTCTGAGGCTTGTTTCCCTCATGTGAGAAAAGCCTGTCTTTCATCTCTTGGCAAATATAGGAAGCATTCATCCCCCACTAAAGATGAGCTCTGAATGCCAAGGCCAAGGAGATCCTGTGGATTATCTAAAGTGTCTGAGCAAGCTGCACAATAGTAGATGTACCAGAAGGATCCAGAGTCCTGAAATGCTGGTACCAAAGGTTTCTTCCCTGGATGATTTCAGATCCATAATGGTGTTTAATATTTACTCGTGATTGAATGACCTTAGGAGATTATGCCACTTATTTGTAGCACCAAGCAATATTCCTTGCATAAGAAAAATATTTAAGTTTCCTCAGTTAAATAATATTGTGTATACATTGGATTTAAGTGGTTCCGCAAGACCAAGTATTTAAAAATATTCTCTAGAGTGTCTACACAGAGGTGGTCGCAGAACTCTAGAGTTAGGCAGGGAAGAGAGTAGAAGGAAAGCTTGTGGTAGCAGCTGGGATTTGTGGATTGGAAAATGCTTAATTTGCTGTTCTAATTACATTCTTTACATCCTTCTGCACAATGATTGGAATTGACAGTAATGACAGTAAAACAACTTTTTTTTTTTTCATTAGGCATCTTACTGGGGGGGAAATACAGTAGAGGCCTGATGAGAATGCCCATGAAGCAATCTCTTATCATCAGTGTTGTGGATTATTTTGTAGTTGAAACCAGGAAATCATTCACTTATCTTGTAATTACTGGGCTTATTTGTGCTTAGGCTTTTCTTAACACTTTTTAACTTTTATTTCTGCTGTGGTTGAAATATGTATTTATGCGGTACCACCGTTCTTTGCTTTCAGCTCCTCCCCTTCTGATGCAGAGTTTGATGCAGTTGTTGGGTATCTGGAGCATATTATAATGGGTAAGCTCTGCAAGTAGTTATAGACCACAAGATGAACACTTTTCTATTAGCAGACATACAGAGCCAAAATAGCTGCTGCCTGCTTCGTTGAAGTTTTCCTTCCTTTGTTCCCATGACCCCTGGCCAGACACTGTGCCCAGGAGCGTAGTAAAAATATATGCAAAGTCTTTTGTGTGCTGTTTGTGCAACAGTGGGCTTATGAGTCTTGAAAATTATTCTCCACACCACTGCGATACACGCCTTCATAAACAAACAGTAAAGACACTTGCGAATCTCACATGGAAATCAAAGCTTTCTGGAATTTTTATACTCTTTTATAAAGGGGATGGAAGAGACTGTGAGTGGTAGCCTTTCCTTCCCCAGCCCTGCCTAAACATCTCCTAACGTGTTTGTCAGGATAGTTGTAGAAGCTGCCATAGTTTGCCCAGGCAATTTGCTGTAGTGCCTAGCTGTTGCTGCTGCAGGCAGCCTTTCATAATCAGCAATATAAAGTGCTGCTGTGCTGCAGTTGAAGCATGTTACTCCTTGTCCTGTCTCTGCTGAATACAGAACAGTTTGTTTCCTCTGTCTGCAGCAGCATTGCATAACTGTAGATGGACATTATCAGGTCTTGCCACGTTTCATTTTTTGAGACTATCCTTCTGAGTTGATTTCGTTGCGCTTAACTTGCATCTATGTGTACAGTTGTAACATGGCAGGATCTGTATGTGGCAGGAATGTTGAATGGTGCTGATCTCATCATGTGAGATTAGGCAATAAAAGGCACTAAATTCTCAGAACTGTAATTTTAACTGAGAAGTTGGTGTGTGCAAGGAAGTAGTTTACAAGATGCCAAGACAGAATTCATGCTAATCAGCCATCACCTGCTTTGTAGCAGCGTATAGTCTTTTTGACCACATCCTTCCCGGAGAGGTGTACATTCCACAGCCTCAGTTTTCCCAGTGATGTAGTTGAATCTGGAGAAATGTGAACTAAATGAATTTTGAATGTATTACAGTTTAGAGAGTGGATACTGGTGTATTTTAACACTGTGTATAAGTGATCTTTATATTTATTCCTGTTCTGTTGAATTTGGCAGTGACCTATCGTGTTCATTTTTATTTCCATTTTCTTCCACAACTGGAAGAAAAATCCTCAGCAGTTGAAAACAAAGTTTCACTAACACTTTTTCGTCCAAGGCAAAATCATTATTTTGAATTCTTGTAGGTAATCACTTTTGCTGACTTGAGAACCTGAACAAAAAGGAGTTCAGAGTAAATAACCTTATTAATAAAGTGTAAAGCAGGATGACTTTTTTGTTAACACTAAGTGTAAATGAAACTTGTAAGAAGTCATTGTAGACCTTGTTAGGTGGGCGTGTTCATCCCATTCCACTTAGCATGCACAGCTGCTGTCAAAACGCAGGCTAATGTGCTGCTGCTCTGTTGATTCAGCTCCTATAACTGACGTAGCACTGCCCTCCGCCAGCAGACTCGGTCTTCTCACAGATGGATGAGAAATGGCTCAGCGGCAGCTGCGGTACTGGTGTGACGGACTCTGCACGTGTGCAGGGCTCCGTGGTTACAACAGGGAAGTGGAGGACTAGTGAATGTGGGTTTTGTGTTAGAAAAAGAACGGCTAAATTCGTAACTATGATGCATTTTTGTTGTGGCCCAGATGATGATTTCCAATTAATGCAGAGGACTTTTATGGAGAAGCACTACCAGGAGTTTGATGACTCGGAAGAAAACAAGCTCATCTACACTTCTATTTTTAACGAATATGTAAGATACTTTTTCCTATTTTTTGCATGTATTCCCTCTTTGGTTTTTTTTTAAGGCCAATGTCAGGTCCTGCATTCCCGCCTTTATAAAAATACTGGGTTTATATGGAGCAGAGCCAATGTACTGCCTGCTGTCTCTTTCATGATCTGTAAGCAAGACAGATGTTTTCTGGAGCTCTAGGTTACTTTCTCGTTGTTTCACCTGAAAACTTCTACAGATGTTTTGTTCTTATCAGTATTCCCAGCAAAAATGTTCAGCTCAGTGCCTCAGCAGGGGTGTGAATAACTGAATTAGCATCACCCAGCTAAGGAATCTGCAGTTGTCTGCCCAGTGAGGGTAATACAAAGTGTCAGTAAGGTGTCAGCGTAAGGAAGATCCCCTGTTTTGAAATCCGCTCCTGAAATTTGTTATGATGTTGGGGTGGTTTGTTTGGTTTTTTCCAGATCTCTCTAGTAGAGAAATACATTGAAGAAAAATTGCTTCATCAGATTCCTGGTTTTAATATGACTGCTTTCACAATGTCATTGCAGTAAGTCTCTGCTTTGCTTTTCGTTGGGGGGCAGGTTATATGCTTCTCAATTAACTCTCTTTGTCTACATTAAAACTTAGGTTTGACAGTTCTCCCTTTAGAAAAGAGGTTCCTCTTTAATTAAAAACAAAAGTGTTTATGCATGCAGTGACTGCCCACTTTTCTTGCCTTCAGCATGTTGTGCTACTCTAAATTTTCTGAACTGTTATGCTGAAATATATTGGGACTTAAGGGGTAGTAAGAGAAATCAGAATCAGAACACAGAATGGTTTTCTCCACTGTTGTCCCTTGAACCCAGATCCTTAAAAGGCTAGGTCTCATCTGTCTCTTTCAGGCTCTGTGGTGGACACTTAAATAGCCTGGTAGTCTTTCAACAGTCATGTGATATAATGCCTTCATTGTAATTTTTGTAGAAAGTGTTCGGAGAAAAGTTTGATTTGTCTTAAGCTTTTGCATTTGGTCACTTTAGCTTAACCAACTTTATGAAGAGGTCATATTTGGAAGATCACTGTTTTTCTCCATGAATAAGAAAATCAAGTCTCATTGGGAATTGAATATCTTACAATATTTGAATCTATTTAATTTTTTTAAATAAAACATTGGGAAGTTACTGTGAATATGCATAGTACGCTTAAAAGATAGGCTGTTTAAGGTAAATCTCCTTCTGATAAGAATGAAATAATTTTTTAAAAACCCAAACAAACAAAAACCCCCAAAAATAAGACAACCCAACCCAGCCCTTGACTGTCAAGAAAGTCTTGTTGAAATATGCCGATACAGGAGCATGGAATCTTTCTTCCAAAATGTTTTCATCAAAAGACCTCAACAAAGTGTTGTCAGTACAGTCCCTCATTCTTAAGGGATATGTGTGAGCACACTGTGCTTCTCCCCAGCCTTTCTCACTTTCCAAGGGACTGCCTAGCTGTTTCAGTGCTCAAGATAAATAAATAGATAAATGCTAGTTGAGTGTTACTTCTCTTGACTTACATGTCAGTTTCTTTGTCTGGTTTTCAAGGACTGATGAGATACTTTCACATTTACCTAAATATAATATGTTAATGTACTTGCATTGGAAATATTACAAGGTAATACTTGGCTAAAGTTTTGCTTTACGGAAGACCCATAATAACATTATCATTTAAATTTTGATATTGTTCTACTTACACTGATATCCTTTTGACCTTGTACCATTTTAAAATAAGAGTTTATTTCCCACACAGTTTTCTAATTCCCCAACTACTTCTCTCTATAGACAGCACAAAGATGAAATGGCAGGTGATATATTTGATATGCTTCTCACGTTTACTGACTTTCTGGCTTTCAAAGAAATGTTCTTGGATTACAGAGCTGTAAGTATGTCACATTGTTTATTTTCATTGGCATAATGGCTGCTGGTTTTGTGTAGCTCTACCAGAGAGTACCAAGTGCAGTGTTATTACAGTAGGTAGCAGCATTTATTCAAAGGCTGTATGTGGTCAAGAGGAAAATAACGTCACTGATTGGCTGTTTAAGCTCAAAATCCACAATTAATAATTTCTAGAAAACATGAATTAAGCTGGTATGTGGAGCAGTTCTTTGGAAACACACGTTTTCTGTATCTTTGAATGTTGATTTCCAACTGAGCATAAGCGAATGCTTTTTCACTGTGAGAGTGACGAAGCACTGGCGCAGGCTGCCCAGGGAGACTGTGGGGTCTCCATCCTTGGAGCTACTTAGAAACCGTCTGGACATGGTCCTGGGCAGCTGGCTCTGGGCAGTCCTACTGGAGCAGCAGGGTTGGACCAGATGGCTCTGGAGGTCCTTTCCTACCTTCACCATTCTGTGATTCTATATGTTTTCCTAATGTGTTGTTTGTTTTTTTTCCAGCCACTCCAAAATTAACTTTTTAAGCTTATTCCATTTGTATTTCTTCTCCTTTCTGTCCAGGCTGAAGAAAAACAAACAAAACTATTAGGGGTTTTGAACGAGCTTTTTCCGAAGGAAATTAAATACATGTAAGCACTCCCCAGTGTCCACCCAGTCACATCTGACAAAGGAGCAAAAGAGTCAGAATTGTTGTCAGAGTTGTGTCCTCTGCCGCCTCGCCCAACCCCTTCCGGCTTTGTGAAAACGGGGACAGGTTGAGGAGAAAGAGCCAGTCTGTGTCTCAGCAGCAGGAATAGTTTCAGCTGGGGTTTGCACTTTTGGGGACACCTGAGAGGCAAAGCACAGAAGCTAGTTTTCGCTAGATCCTTGAGCACTGGGTGAGCCTTCTGGCTGGGCATTCTTGACCAGATGTAAGCAAGGCTGTGCTCTAAGCTGGACGTGCAGCTGGCAGAGCGACAGTGGCCTAACTCCAGGGATTCCTGCACAATCTGTTCTTGACATGTACATTCAGTCATAGATGCTTAGGTAAGGTGTAATTTTACATTGATTTGATGCAACAAACAAAATATGTATTGCTGGTTTGATTATATTTTTAACTGCTTGCTCCAAAACAGCATTGGGTCACGGATTTATTTTTCTTCCACATTTCTAGGAAAAAGAAGGTCGAAGTCTGGATTTAAGCAGTGGCTTAGTGGTGACTTCATTAAACAAATCATCAATATCCTCCTCCTAGAACCGTTTATGCAGTACCTTTCCTTCTGCAGATGAGTGCTGCTGCTTTCATTTGGACAAGAAAACACTAAAGATCATGAGAATGAAGGTGCTTTTACAAGATGAAAACACATTCACCCTCCAGACTATCCCTTCAGAGGCCTGATCTTAGGAACATCTGTGTGTGAATTCTGGTTGGTATTCAGTGGCCACAGAAGATGACAATTTCACCTCTACCAGAGTAATTGTTTTTAATAAACGCACAGTAGTTGTACACCAGCCTAACCATTGCACATGCTGAGAAGCCCAGCACACTGAAAAGACAATAAATAACCCTGCGTTCATGTTATTTTGGTTGGCGTCTTAAGCATCTCCCCAAAATATAGAACTTTTCCAAATCAAGGTGGCAGTATAAAAAGAGTATGTCCTTCCAGCTCTTGGAAGGACAGGTGTGAATACATAACTTCTGGGTTCCTCCCCACAATATTTTGTTGTTTAGTTTTTGTTGGTTTGTGGGTTTTTTTTAAATACTTCAATATGATCTTAAGTGCTATGGCTTTCAAATGGAAGAATATGTTTTAATAGGTACCTGTTCTAGCATAAGACTGTCTCTCAGCCCTGACAACTGATATGTGAGTGTGTAAACCTGTCTGCTCTCTGGCTTTTTTAAGTCTCACCAGTAATGTGCAAAGTTCTCTGGTTCACTTTCATGTGGGCTTCAGCTATTCTACAGTGGGAAAAATGATCATGATAAAACAAAATCTGGCCTATGTATGCAATTTCTTACTTCCTTTTTGGCAGAGGCACAGCTGCATTAATTCTAGTAATATAAGCTTGATGGTAGGTTGAGCACAGACATGTTTACCAGAATCACAGAATGGCAGGGATTGGAAGGGGCCTCTGGAGATCATCTTTTCCAGCCCCCCTGCTTGAGCAGGCACACCTAGAGCAAGGGGCACAGGAACACCTCCAGGAGGGTTTTGAATGTCTCCAGGGAAGGAGACTCTACAGCCTCCCTGGGCAGCCTGTGCCACTGCTCTGGCACCCTCACAGGAAAGAAGTTTTTTCTCATATTGAAGTGGAACTTCCTGTGTTACAACTTGTGCCCATTGCCCCTTGTCCTGTCATTGGGCACCACTGAAAAGAGCCCAGTCCCATCATCATGACAGCCATCCTTTAGATATTTATAAGCATTGATGAGATTCCCCCCTCAGTCTTCTCTTCTCCAGGCTGAACAAATCCAAGTCTCTCAGCCTTTCCTCTTAAGAGAGATGCTCTAGTTCCCCTGATCATCTTGATAGCTCTCCACTGGACTTGCTCCAGCAGTTCCCTGTCCTTAAACTGGGGGGCCCAAAACTGGACACATTACTCCATATATGTCTTACTAGGGCGGAGCAGAGCGGGAGGATAAGTTCCCTTGTACTGCTGGCCACATTCCTTGTAATGCAGGCTGGGATACCGTTGGCCTTCTTGGCCACAAGGGCACATTGCTGGCTCGTGGCCAACCTGCTGTCCACCAGTACTCCCAGCTCCTTCTCAGCAGAGCTGCGTTCCAGCAGGTCACCCCCAGCCTGTACCGGTGCATGGGGTTGTTACGCCCCAGGTACAGGGCCTTGCCCTTGCTCTCATTAAATTTCACGAGGTTCCCCTCGGTGCAGCTCTCTAGGTCTCGCTGGATGGCAGCACAGCCTTCTGGTGTATCAGCCACTCCTCCCAGCTTGGTATCATCAGTGAACTTGCTGAGGTTACACTCTATCCCATCATCCTGGTCACTGATGACTATGTTGAACAGGACTGGACCCAGCACAGACCCCTGGGGAACACCACTAGTTATGGGCCTCCAACCAGACTCTGCCCCATTGATCACGACCCTCTGAGTTCTGCTGTTCAGCCAGTTCTCAATCCACCTCACTGACCTCTCAAACAGAATCACAGAATGGTAGGGGTTGGAAAGGACCTCTAGAGATTATCTTGTCCAACCTCTATGTTACTGCCGTGTCATTTATGGTGCTGATAGCTGATAGCATGCTGATTAAAAGGTATGGGTTTGCTATTAAACTGTTAGCAACACTAGTGCAGCAATGCATTTTTCGGCATCTGTTGAAAAATAGCTGAGTGGCCTACTGGTGGAGATGTGGCCGCATAAGCCTGTCACAAAACCCTGGGCGCATCTCTTGGCAGTTGGAATTAAATTGTGTTTGGAACTACAGGGACCCTCTGTTTTTATGCTGTTCGGATGCATTAATGTGCCACTTAATGCCGTGCTTGGCGAACCTGAGTATGTCTTTAAAAGCCTAAGAGTAGACGGAAACACAAGATGGGGAGCAGAAGCCTCCGCTCTGTTCCCCGGCAGGTTGATGCAGCAGGGGAGATGCCCCTCAGCAACAGCGAAGGGGCTGATCAGTGGCCATCACCTAATAAGAACCTGGCCTAGACAGTAAAATTATGGCCAGGCCATGACAAGTTTTTATTTGTGGACAATAAATATTGTACAAGAACAGAGGAGATTAAAGCCTGGTCCTACTGACATATGACAGTGATTTCAACAGTACTAGGATTTTGTTCTTCATCTGAAATGGTTCTTGAATACCAGTCAAGACTCCTAGCCGTGCAGGCGAAAATGAGCCATGCTTACACCACAAAAATACAATTACATTAACCAGGGTTGTGGCCAGACCATAACAGCTTCTTAAAGGCTGGCAGTGCTAAGCGTTTAGCATCCTAGTATTTTGACTCTGCCTATACCAAGTTACCAAGTTTATGAGTGCTGCAGTAATTAATCTCATGAAGTTTCTGTTACAATTGCGCTCATGGCTCTGCGGTTTTTGGTCTGGAATTATTCTAGTATGTTGAAGTCTCCCTCATAAGTGGACACACCGAGGTACACACACCCCCCCCACACACCTACCCCCACATGCTGCTTTTGCGGGGGGGCGGGGGGGGAACCAATACACCAAACTATTCTTTCAGGATTTTTTTAATCTCCTTCAATAAATTTACACTTGTCAGATTTGAACGATAAAAGCCAGAAGCTGAAGCGAAATTAAAAATTGCAAGAAAGCTCTTTCAGGTTGGGTTTTTTTGGTTTGTTTGTTTGGGTTTTTTGGTTTTTTTAAGGGGTGTAGAAATCCTGGGTGTGTTTTGATCAGAAGCAGTTTTGTAGGCTTTCTGTTCTGGTGAACACCACACAAGCTCATTTTAATTGTCTTTTCAGCAACAGTAGCCCGCAACATGAGTACATCCCTAAAAATGCTAAGTTGCAATACCATGGTTTCAAATGCATGTTCCTGATCCTTCTGACAGCAGCAAAGTTGGTTGAGCTCCATCAGCCCGGGTCATCCTACCAGGGTTCATGGGTGTTTAGCGTCTGCCTGCCACCTGCACCATAAAGAGCAGCTTTTCCTGTGAGCGCAGAAGTGGGTGCTCAGGCATGCTTGGCAGTTAGGTAGCAGACGTGATGCTCCAAGGTCTTTATTCCCAGAAAAAAAAATTATTAAAACAGTTGTGGTTTTAATACAAACAAGAGGCAGCTCCCCTGTCACATGAACCCCGAGGTTCACCCCAAAGAAATTTAAGACTTAAAATCTAGTTGGTTTTCTACTGACAGTGTACAGACTGGAATTCTTCAACTAACTTCTCATCTGTTTATATGATATTGACTTTTTAATGTCAGGAACAGACTTTACCAAATTTTTGAAGAATCCTGTTGACATATTTTAATTGTTGAGCAAAAATAATTATTCACGGCTAAAACTAAAAATATCCCTGACATTTTTTTTAACTGAAAAAGTTTTCATTCTTTTCCTCTTGCAATTGTTTCAACTAATTACTTAAACTAATGGCAGCATAAGTGCGTACCTCAGGCCGTTATTTTCTGATGGGAATTCTGTTGTATTTTAAGCAAGGTCTCCTGTAATTTCAGAGGCTACAAGGCATAGTTGGAGATGAATTCTTATTTTGATGGGGAATCGTATCTCAGTCTTCCCTGCAATACCTTTCTGCCCCTGGGTTGCTCTCTTCTATCTGTGTGTTTTATGTGGGCTGCTGCTCCCAGAAGAACTTATCCCTCTGCGGCACTGCTGTCATGCTGTCACTTGTCCCTGGTTTGATGCATTTTCCATCACGCAGAGGGGTTTTTTGAAGAGATTAGATTTGTCTATATAACGGACTATCTGTGTGCAAGCCTGACTTCATACTTTAGGAATTTTAACATTGTCATAACAATGCATGAAGAGGCTGATTTTCTTACTGATTCATATATACACTTCCATAGTTGTGGAAACTTGACCCTTCATTTAGCTCACTGAAAACCAAAGAAAGGCGAATCTGCCAGGGGCTAACGCGGTTTGTCCAGTCCTTTTCAGTTCACACCTTCCATTAATGCAGTTAAATTTCCCAACCCTGTGTAGACAAGTTGTTTGCCCTTTCCCGTGCAGAGCATGCAGTAAGTTTTGCAGCATAGCTCACTGTGTGCCAGCTTTTATGTGTAGAAATACCCGGAAACAAACTGAACCCATTTCATCTGTTTTTATCAGCTTGTACAAGGAGGGTGTCAACACCCATATGCAGTGGGAAGGGGCAGTGACACCTCTGCTCTCCACTCCATGCCATGCTGTAGGTGTACCTTCTGGCAAGACAAACTTTTCTCAACAGACTCCGCTGCTGGATTTAGGAAGATTTTTATTTAAAGCATAAAATTTGTGCTTCAAATTGTTAGAAATCAATACCAGAACAGTTTGGGCTGCTTCCCTTGCTTAGCCTTCATCTTCCAGCTCTGCCCCTGTTTACGTATCATGTTAATTGCAATTACTTACACTGTAGCTGTGAGTGACCAGAGGCAGGAGCCTGGGCTTGGTTTAGTGAATTTTAGTGCTGAAGTGTGCCGAGTTGGCTGAGGCCCTCAGCGGAGCTGTTCCAGCGAGGATCTGGATTAACCCCAAGGACAAGCAGAAGCTTCAGCCCCCAGTGAGTCCACGTCCTCACAGTGAGGCTGTGGGTAACAGCACTGGTGGGTTTGTGCTGTGGGCACATCATCTGGAAGCATCATCAGAGACCACAGGGCAGCGTCCACACGACCTTGCACTGAGCATCCCTGCCAGCCGCGGATGGTCCAAGGAGAAGACCTGGTGGCACGTGAGGCTCTGAGCCACTGAGCCCGACATAAGCTGACCCAGGGTGCCCCAGGGCTGGGCTTTGATGTCTGCTCCTTACACGTGGTCAGTCACTTGGCTGGTGGCCGCATTGCTGCCGAGTCCTTTCCAGGCACGGAAGCTGAAGAAGGTGCTCGCCCCATAGGCGATCATCACGAGGCAAGCAAAGAACTGGAAGAGGAGCACACCCTACACCTAAGCATGGCGGCCGCCGCCTCCCCAGCCCCAGGCCCTTGCCCTCCCACCACTACTTACGGATGCTGCAGCTCTCCGGTTGTAATCCCACTGCCGCCAAGACGTAGGCTGGACGGCGGCCGCACACGTTACAAAGGCAGTGATGTACAGGATCGTTGCCACAGCGTTGAAGATGGTCAGCTAGGGAAGGCAAAGAGCAGGCCATGAGGTCTGGGCTCAGACTCATGCATGCTGGGATGAGCAAAATGCTCAGTTTCATGTTCTTCCTTCCTCCCCAGAACAACCAGAGGAAGAGGGTCCAGCCCCTCATGCTGAGAATAACCCTCCAGTTAACATCTCATTAAATGCACCCAGGTTGTGCTTAGAGGTTTGTGGTGATGCCATGACTGCAGCACTGATGTGATGGCTGTAACTTTCTGGATTCATACAGGGATCCCTGTTGTGAAAATTTTCTAAGCAACTGAGGGGCAGGATGAAACAATGTCATTGTGCATAGTGCAGGGAACTTTGTTCCATCAGCCCAGGAAAGCCTGAAGCCCTGATCTTCTCCGAACATCTCCAGAGTATGTCCCCACCTGGGACTCCCCCTCGCTCTCTCTCGGGTACATACCATGAGGGGCCAGGGGATCACATAGAACTTCAGCTGAAGCTGGAGGAGGTAAGTCACGAAGAAAAGGACCGTTAGTATCCAGAAGAAGATGGACACGAACATCACCCAGCCATATGCTGCATGGAGGTGGTATGTTGTGTCAGCGATGAGAGCCCACACCAGCAAGCCGAGCACCTGTGGGATGAAATAGGGAATGTGTTCAGGTGGTGGTTCCTGCAGGTGGAAAGCAGAGCATCACCCATGAACCAGGCTCACCAGCCCCCTGTTGCTCAGGGATGGGCTCATCCCCAGCACTACTGCCCCAGGAGCCGGTACAGGGATGTCCGGCATGGCGGGACGGTGAAACCTGGGCATTCTCACCACCAAAGGCCCCTTCTCAACCAAGAAGACCTCAGGGATATCCCTCTAGGTACTGGCTTAGTGTTAGGGACATCTCATGGGCCGGGTGACAGCTGGACATGGGGGCTTTTGGGGCCCCAGCTCAGCCTTGACCTCCTCCAGAAAAAATAATAATAAAAAAAAAAAAATAAAAAAAAAGCAGCAGGCTTCTTGGCTTCTCTCCACTGTTTGGCCTGGTCTGGTTTATACCTCCTGTGTGTAGAGCTCCTAGGGCTCACCTTTCACGGTTAAGCAGGTTTAACTACATAGCAACCACAGCATCAGGTGCGTTCAGAGTGATCCACAAAAAAAACAAAGGTAGGTGAGTCTGTTCTGGGTCTGCTCAAGGAGAAATAAGCAAAGCCATTTTCTCCCCTCGCAGAGCCTGCAGGGCAGAGGCAGTGGCAGGGAGCAGGTCTCTGCCCTTGGCTCCAGCCCAGGGTGGCATTTCATTTATTTATTTATTTTTAAATTTCTCTTCCTTGTGCTGTGTCCACCCCTGATCTTTGGATGCTGCCCCTCTTCACCCCCAGCGATGCGGCCAGGGAGCAGCCACCTCCTCCAGTATCTGGATGGACCAGAGCAAAGCAGGGAGCCTCAAAACCTGTTTCCACGGAAACAAGAAGGCTCCAGGCCTGCGCTCTCTGCATTTCCCAGCATGAACATCCCGGGGAGATCCCCATGGCACAGCCCCACAGCCATGGCATCTTCTGTTCCCCAGCTGGGGCTGGGATCTCTTTGGGCAGAGCCAGTGAAGCTGCCAGCACCACCTGGCTCCTGTGCTTACGTCTGCTTTGGCAGGGGAGCCATGGAGTCATCTCCCGCTGGTGGGGAGGAGAAGGGCTCTTTGGAAAGCTGCTCTGCCCCTGCGTAAGCCCTCATTGCTTATTGTCACAGAGGAAACACAACGGCCTTTGTCCTGGCGGAGTACACCGCCCTGGTGCTCAGCTGCCCTCACAATGCCTCCTTGTCTGTCACATCCATTTCTAACACTCGTGATCACAAACTATGCACTGGGGAGAAACATGTAAAGGAAAAAGCCTAGTGTGCTCTGGGAGTGGGAGGTGGCATGGGGGGACAAAAGCAGGAGCCCTTAGGAGAGAGGTTGTGGGGAGCAGCAAGGTCCCAGTGGAAGGGAGCTGATCCAGTGTTCAACACTGCCGCCAAAGGAAAGGGTACAGCCCAAGCAGGGCACTGAGGGGCTGGAGAGGTGGGACCAGGCAGAGGGTGGAAGGGTCTCTTCTCCTGATCTTGGCTCCATCTTTCCTTCCTGATGCTCCTGCAAGACACCCCCTGGCAGCATCCTTCCCCAACCAGTTGTTCCCGTGTCACAACCAGCTCAGCCATGCCCAGGGGTCGAAATCTGGAGCAGGGAGCCAGGTCTACACCAGGTGGTTCGCAGCACCCCCCACAACGCAGCCCTGAGGGAGTGGGCATGGGCTCCCGGCTGCAGTGGGGCAGCACCGTGGGCGAACACCGGAGCAGGTCACATGTGGCCCCGCAAGCAGCCGAATGCCCATCCCTACACGCACAACGTTGCGCCCGAGGTACCAGGAGAGGGATGCCCGTGTGGGTGGGCCCATGCCTGGCGCTGGGAGCTGCCGGGAGCCGTCGAGCCGAGTTACAACCGGCAAAGGGTGTGAGGACAAGCAGCCAAATTTTCCTCTGGGTTTAGAGAGGGAAGGAGAAGCAAGGGGGGGCTGCACAATCTCAGGGTTAGAGATGAGTTAGGGTGGAAGGGTGGGGATGGCAGCCCAAGGGAAACCTGCCTGTTCCCAGCCAGGGCAATGAAGAGAAGGAGTCGAAGCGGGTGATGCGCTGGGACGGGCGCTCCCGCAGCCAAGCCCGCCCCGGTGCCCCCTCCCCGGTACTCACGGCCTGGGCACCCATCAGCCCCCCGAGCGGCGAGAGGAGGAAGGCGCCGTCCAGGGCGGGCAGGGCGGCGGGGGCGCCCGGGGGACCGCTCCGGGTCCGTGCGAAGCCGGGCAGCCCCGCCATGCCGCGGGCACCGGCACCGACACGGCCCCGGGACGACTCTCGCCCCTCCCACGGGCGCCGCGAGTGGGTCCTCCCCATCCCCACGCACCGGGATGGGGTGGGCTGAGCCTCCCGAGGGGACGCTGCTGTCCCTCCCGCCCCGACCCGCGCCGAGCTCCCCAGTACGTCCCAGTCTGCGTTGTACTGGGGAGCCCAGCACCACCAGCGCTCCAGGGGCGGCCCCACCAGTGGCAGGACACCCCCCCCTTCCAACTCCTGCCCATGCTCTGCCCGAGGCAGCCCAGGACGCCACGAGTCCACCAGCACCCTAAGAACCTTTTTGGGGTCCCCAGCGTGGCCCGGTGCGGGGGCTGTTCCTCCCCAGGCGTAGGGCTTTGCACGTCTCCTCGTTCAGGAGAGCTTCAGGAGGTTCCTGCCAGCCCATTTCTCCAGCCTGTCCCGGTCCCTCTGGATGGCAGCACGACCCTCTGGAGCATCAGCCACTCCTCCCAGTTTGGTGTCACCTGCAAACCTGCCGAGAGCGCGCCCTGCCCCGTCAGCCAGATCATTAATGAAGGTGTTAAACAGGACTGGACCCAGTACTGACCCCTGGGGTCACACCGCTGGTTACTGGCCTCCAACTAGACTTTGTGCCCGGACAGCAACAGCTTGTCTAGGAGGATCTTATGGGAGATGGTGTCAAAGGCAAAACTGAAGTCCAGGTAGACGACATCAGCTGCTCTCCCCGCGTCTGCCAGAGCCATAATTTCATCATAGAAGTTTACCAAGCTGGTTTCCTTCCCCGGGAGAAGCCACGCTGGCTGCTCCTGAAGACCTGCACCTGCCTGGGGATGGTTCCGGCGGGGTCTCACCACCTTCCCAGGGGCGAGGACGAGGCTGACCGGCCCGTAGCTTCCCGGCCGCCCTTTGGAAACGGGGGGGTGATCCCCACTTCCCCCGGACACCTCTCACCAGTCACCGCGACAATCGCGACCGACCTGGCGGAGGCGGCGGCAGGCGGCTGCGGAGCGGGTCAGGATGGCCGAGCGGTCTAAGGCGCTGCGTTCAGGTCGCAGTCTCCCCTGGAGGCGTGGGTTCGAATCCCACTTCTGACAGTTCCTTTTTGCTCCTCCGGGCCACCGCTTTTTGCTTGGCGGGGCCGCGGGCCGATTTTAAAAAAAAAAAAAGCCGCAATTAGACCCAATTAATTAATCTATTTTGATTAAAGCAAAAGGCGCCCGTCCCGCAAAAAAGGTACTGCTTGTCAGAAGTGGGATTCGAACCCACGCCTCCAGGGGAGACTGCGACCTGAACGCAGCGCCTTAGACCGCTCGGCCATCCTGACAGCGCTGTGAGGGCGCCTCGGCCGCGCGCTACACGGCTCGCAGCCGGCCGCCGTGGCGGGTCCCCGCCGCTCTGGCGGGGGCCGCGGGTGTCCGGCGTCGCCGGTTGGGCTCCCCGCGGCTCCCTCCCCGTGGTTTTGTGGCCGCCGGGGGCCGGTACCTCCTCCCGCCGGGCCCGGGGGCGGTGGGCCGGCAAGCCCCCCTGCGCACAGGCCGCGGTGGCAGCGCTGGCAGGTGTTTGTACCTCGCTCTGTCTGTACCTCGGGGGTTTGTGACAAATTCTCCACCGGCAAAAATCTTCCCAAAGGCATAAACTTGATGTCACTGCCCGGTCAAGTCTCACAACCCGTGCTCCCCACACGGGGCAAAATGCCACGGCTGTGGGCAGGGAAGCGGCTCAGCGAGCTACATCGTGAGGGTGCGCTCACCCGCCGCCACCGCTTTCCGACAGCAATATGCCGGGGAAGCCCTGCCAGGTGGGGAAAGGACCACAGCCCGGCTGGTGGTGGGAGCGGGGGTCCCAGGGGGAACGGGAGGGGGCCGCGGCCCGGACCACACAATGGCAGGAAGCGTGAGTCAGTGTCCCACGCTGGGCCACCATCGCAAGCGTGACAGGAAGAGGGGGCACCGTGACCTGCCACACTGACACGTGCTTACTGATAGATTAAAAAAGGGACAAGAAATAGCCAATGACATACCTCTGAGGATGCGATGAAGGACGACCCTTCGCTACATGGGCCAGTTGCAGAGAAGTCAGCACTTAGATTTCTCTACAGGAAAACACAAGTCCTCTCAGCACCTCTCGGCAGCTCCTGCTGCTTCTCCAGAGTACATTTAATACTGTTTTATAAAAAATGCAGTATTATATATTCTGGAGAAGTGAGGACTTTGGCCTCTTCAGAGACCTGCTTGGAGAAGTCCCATGGGTTAGGGCTCTAGAAGGCAGTGGGGGTCCAAGAGAGCTGGTGGGTATTCAAGGACAACTTCCTCCAAGGTCAAGATTGGTGCATCCCCAGGAGGAAGAAGTCAAGCAAAGGAGCCAGGACACCCACATGGGTGACCAAAGAGTTTCTAGAGAAACTCAAATGGAAGAGGGAGCTTCACAGTATGTGGAAAAAGGGACTGGCCACTTGGGTGGATTTCTAGGAACATTGCAGAGATGCAACAAGGAAGGCCAAGGCCCACTTGGAACTGAATCTGGCAAGGGATGTCAAGGATAACAAGAAGGGCTTCTTCAAATACATCAGCAGTAAAAGGAAAACTGGGGAAACTGTGGGCCCACTGCTGAATGAGGTGGGGTCCTGGTGACACAGGATGCAGAGAAGGAGGAGTTACCGAATGCCTTCTTTGCTTCAGCCTTCACTGCTAAGGCTGGCCCTCAGGTATCCCGGGCCCAAGAGGTGAGAGGGAAAATCTGAAGAAAGGAAGACTTCCCCTTGGTTGAGGAGGATTGGGTCAGAGATCACCTAGGCAAACTGGATCCCCACAAATCCATGGGTCCCGATAGGATGCACCCATGAGCGCTGAGAGAACCGGTGGATGTTTTTGCCAAGCCACTCTTCATCATCTTTGAAAGGTCACAGAGGACAGGAGAGGTGCCTGAGGACTGGAGGAAAGCAAACATCACTTCCATCTTCAAAAAGGGCAAGAAGGAGGACTGGGAAACTACAGACCTGTCAGCCTCAACTCCATCCCTGGAAAGGTGGTACAACAGTTCATCCTGGGGGTCCTCTCCAGGCATGTAGAGGACAAGAAGGTTATCAGAGGTAGCCAACGCAGATTCACCAAGAGAAGATCATGCTTGACCAACCTGATAGCCTTCTGTGATGGTGTGACTGGCTGGGTCGAGGAAGGGAGAGCAGTGGATGTTGTCTATCTCGACTTCAGTAAGGCATTCGACACTGTCTCCCATAGCATCCTCACAGGCAAGCTAAGGAAGTGTGGGTTGGATGGGAGGTCAGTGAGGTGGACTGAACTGGCTCAACAACAGAACTCTGAGGGTTGTGATCAATGGGGCAGAGTCTGGTCTGTTCAGCCTGGAGAAGAGAAGACTGAGGGGGGCTGGACTCTTCAGTGGTGCCCAATGACAGGACAAGGGACAATGGGCACAAGTGGGAATGCAGGAAGTTCCACCTGAATATGAAGAAAAACTTCTTTACCATGGGGATGATGGAGCAATGGAACAGGCTGCCCAGAGAGCTTGTGGAGTCTCCTGCTCTGGAAATATTCAGAACCCGCCTGGATGCGTTCCTGTGCCCCTTGCTCTGGGTGTGCCTGCTCAAGCAGGGGGGCTGGACAAGATGGTCTCCAGAGGCCCCTTCCAACCCCTACCATTCTGTGAGTCTGTGATTCTGTGAGGACTGCTAGAGCACTGGAGGAGGTGCTAGGACATCTGGCACATGGGATCAGACTGTGCCAGCACAGGTGGTGGTCTGTGGTCTTGGCTGCACATCCGACCTTGAGCTGTTGTGGCTGAAACCTCCTCAGCCACTGCTGAGCCCCAGAGGGTGAGTCTTGGCCTGGGTCTGGCCACCAGGCATGCACTCCCCAGGGCTTGATTTAACCCTTCCCCAGAAATGGCTTTTGCTTGAAATACTGGCAATTTGGTGAAAGATCTGTATGGAGCCACCCTGCAGCTTGTACTCTGCCTGCCCATGGTTATGGCTCAGAGGAGTTGTTCTTGGCTGTCTTTGCATGAGCTGTTGCTATGAAAGCAAGCAGGGACAGCAGCCAGAAGAGTGAGAAGTGAATGGGGGTTGGGGGGAAGCGGAAAGGGAAAAAGCCATATCCAGAGCAAAATAAACGGCCAGCAGAGAAAGCTATTTTTTAAACTTTTCAGTCAATTGTCCTGCAGGGAGAGTCCCATTGGCCTCAGAGCAGAGATGTTTATCTGCACCCACATGCCATACCTCATAGAGCAGGAAATGATACAGTAGCACTGAAATAATCTCCTTTACTTGGCGCCTCAAGGTTTGGGTCCAGCTCCTGTGTGGGATCTGCAGTAGCCAGGTAGCTCCTCAGGCTGGGCTTGTCTCGGGGTGTCCCTCTCCAGCCCCATGGGAGAAGCCCAGCCTCTGGACATGTCCAGGACCTGCAGGGAGGTCAGTGTTTGGGAGCCCCTGTCCACCCATACTGGCTCTGAGTAACCAGCACCCAGCTAGGGGATCTCCTTGTGGAGACACTTTGGCAGGGAAGAGGGGTTTGCTAATTAGCTCTGGGGCAGAAGCAGCAATTTTTAGCATGGATGCTTCAGCTGAAGAAGTAATAACCACCGCACGATGGCATTGTCTGCTGCAGCAAGAGGCAGAGGCCCTTCCAGCTCAAGAAACTCTGCAGGAGCCTTGCCCAGGGGCAGAGAGCAGTGTGAGCTCCTCTCTGCTTTCTCTGATTCCCCCCTGCTGCCTCCTTGGGTTGATATAAGGAGTCGTGGCCCAGGACAGGAATCTCCCTTACCCTTACCCCCAGCAACCCCTTTTTTAACTATCCCCAGCCAACCCCAAAACACTAATGGCCAGCATCTGTAGCCTGTTGCTCTGTTAGGAAGTGGGACAGATGCATTGACCTTAAAAATATGTACCACAGCCAATTGGAAGCCCAAGGAACTCTTGCATTAGGTGGTGGGGCAGGCACGATGCTCCCAGAAAGTTTGATGTAAGGCAAAAGCATGTCTCCCTGGGATCAAGCTGGTGAGGGAGCAGGTCACTAGAGGGGTTGTAGCTGAAACCCAGTGGGAGCATGGGAGGCTCTGGACAAAAGCAGAGGAGAAGGAGACACTCTGTTCTTACAATGTGGTGTGCAGAAAAGCTCAGGTGGGAGAGGGAAGGGGTCTGGCGACTCCCTGGTCTCTCAGTTGAGCCAGCAAGGTGTGAAAGGGTTCAGAGCCCAGGCAGAGAAACTTGTGTCTGGGTTTGTTTCCCTGTCCAGTCCCAGTGGTTATTGTGCTAGGTCATATAAAGACTTGCTGGGCGTTGGAAGCCCTGTGGGCTCCTGGGGCTGTTTGCTGCTGCTGGTGTGCGTTCCTGGACACCAGTGGGGAGCTCAGCGCATGCCTGTGTCTGAGGCTTGGCAGAAAATGCTGCTTGAATGAGCAGGTGACAGCTCTGGTCTGTAGGGCTGTGATGTCCCATTTCTGTAAGAGGCTGTCAGGGATCTGAAAGCTTGTGGGACAGGAGGGCTCAGCTCAGACCAGGGGGTGCCAACGGCCCCAGCGCAACCACATCTAGCAGGTCATAGCACTGCACTTGGCAGCTCCTCTTGGCAAAGGGGGCTGACCCAGAGGTGCCACCGGCTCTCATGGAGACACCGTTGGGGGTCAGCCCCAGTGGCATCACTGGAGAGAGGTTTTCTGGCTCTGTCCTTCACCCACCATCACGGCTTAATGATGAGCTCATGTCAGATTCGTCCCACAGATGCTTTTGGAAGGCATGCAGCCTTCTCCTGCCCTAAGGAATTGGGAAGAGGCGAGCCTTTCCGAGAAGGTAATAGAGCTGCTTCTGGTAAGCTGCTTTCTTGGAGACTGGCAGCATTCATGTGCAAACGTGTTGGATGGGGAAGTGGGGATGTGGAGAGGTGATGGCTGTGCTGGCCCATGCATGTCCTTGGATAGGGCCCAAGGGCTGGGTCTGCAGCAGGCAGAATCTCCCTGCGTCCCTGAGTAAAGGTCTGGGGCCAGGACCCAGCCATTCCTGCCAGGAGAAGGACCCCTCCGGACAGGGGGGTTGCTGGCACATGCGCTTTCTGCTCCTGGTGCTGCGGGAGCAAAGGATGGGGGGTGTAACTGGGTCTGCTGCAAAGAGGCATATGACTCATCGTCTTCCTCAGCTGGGGCAGTAGGCACTAGACTGGCCCTGGGCTCTGGCAGAGGTAAAATAGCAGAGCTGTGGCGCTTTTCCTGCTCCCCACCTTCTGCCTATTCCCACAGTGGCCCTGATAGGACCCTTTTCCACGATGCAAAGGAGGGGAGACCCCCCCATACCACCCTAAGGTGAGGCACAGCACAGCTACTCCTACGCCAAGGGAAAGCTGTGAGAGCTATGGTCTCCTGTGGCACACAGAGCTTTCTGTCATGACCATCCTGACCCGACATGCTGCCACTCTCCTCTCTTCCCTGCAGTGCAGTGGTGAGAGACTGCCCTTTTGGGGATCATCTGGCACGCCTTCATCATGCCAGCTGGGTGGAAATATTGCCTTCAGGGCCTGCAGCTATGCAGGAGGATTGCAACATCAGGACTCTGCAGCGCCATAGGGACTTACCAGGACCCCGGGGCCTGATGTGCTCAAGCAAGCCCATTCTGGCAGAGTCCTAGCACGCTCCTTCCCCTTATCTGAAAAGTTCTCTCAGATTTCATCTGGATGCCCAGAAAAGCCTTCCCCCTCCACTGTCCTAGGGAAGAGCTGGTGCCCAGTGGCTGCGTTTCTCTCCAGGGGACAAGTGACTCTTGTCTATTTAGGAAGTGCTTAACTGTGCTGCAGACTAAACAGTTCTGTGTTTGTTTCTTGGCACATAATTATTTTCAACCAACTTGTGTCTTGTATATTTCAGCAGCCGTTGCAGTCCTTGGTTGTCCCTGTGGGACAACTGCAGAATGAGCTGTCCTCACTTCTGGCTGCTTTGGCTGCTGAGGAGAGGCATCCATTCCCACTGTAGGTATGCACCTTTCCGTGTAATGTCCCACTGGGATCAGCCACCAGCTTGCAGCTCAGATGTGATGCTGCTGGGGAAAAGCCACATGCCACAGGCTGGCTGGCTTGGGATACTGACTGATAGCTGTGGGCTGCCTCACTGTGGAAAAATACAGAGCATTGCATTTTGCACTGTGTGCTGGAGCCCAAATTTGTTCTTAATCACAAGGAAGGAGGAAGCCATTGTGTTCAGAGAATTGAAAGTCTCTGTGATGTTTTCTGCTATTTCTGAAAATGTTTTCTATGTAAAGCAGTTTCTTAAAAACAGTCCTGCACTGGTTGATACTTCCCAAATCAGAGTTGTTCCATCCCCTGTGGAGATGGTGACTGCAGACAGCCCCAGACATCTGCTCTTCATTTCCTGCCCTTTTTTTCCAGTGTGAGAAAGTTCAAAGTCGTGCAGTGCCAAACAAATTTTCTGGATCCTCTGTCATTCAGTTCGCTCCCTTATCACACTAATGGCTCAGGAGCTCTACATTAAGCATAGGCTGAGGGCATCTCCAAAATGACAGGCCACCTTTGGCTCTAAGGAACTGTCTCCTGAGTCTGGCACTGGTTGCCTTGGCTGGGAGAGAGGAGGTTGTTGGGTTGGTTCTGGGCTGCTCTGGGCCATACCACCCAGTGCTATATCATCGGAAAAGCCATCGAGGTTTCTCCAGACTGAAGTCTTGGAATCTGGTCCCACACATCAGGGACCAGCTGCACATGCTGGCCTCATCTGCAGTACGTGCATCACCAGTCTCCCATGTCTGGGCTCACAGACCTTGCTGCATGTGTGGTTCTTGAGAGAAACTGGAGGACCCCAGTTCTGGTGAGTGTGGAAGCTCTGCTGCAGTGGCAGTTCTTGAGCTGCCTTGAGTCTAATGCTCCTGGGCTGCAGCAAAGGGGAATTGTATCAGAGCAGTGGCTGAGCTGCCAACCCCACCGAGTGGTCGGTATAGTGCAAGGATGAGCTGCCACAAGGGAGCTCAGAGCTGGGAGCATTAGCAGGGAAAAAGAGAGTCTCATCATATGCCCAGAGTTGGAGTCCTGGGTCAGCCTGTCTCCTTTGCAGCATTGAGACAAGCTGGGTCTTCCCAGCTTTTGCTAAGTGTTCCTGCAAGCCTCCGAGACAGAGATCATGGACAACATTGTGAATAGAAAAGGATGCTGTTAATACCTGCTACAAGGGGTGCTGGGCTTCTCTGCTCCAGGAAGAACAGCTGCTGAAGTCTTGGGAGCTCCTGAACAGACCATGCAGTGGAAATCATCAGCATTCTCATCTGATCAGCTCTGGCATCTCTTTCTTCCAGGTCACATACATACAGCCTCCCTTACAGGTCTCACTGACTTTTCGTTTTTCTCCAGTTATCACCTGATTGCCAGGAAGACAAACCTATTGTAAAAAACAGCATGTTCCTTGGACAGGAACCAAGGATAGCTGAGGAGCATAAATTTCCAGCATGGAAACACCCTGAAGGAGACAGGCCATGATTTGGGACCATTTCCTGTTTGGTTAGGTCATAGCACTTGTTCTCCTTGCATTTTGTTTTGCATATTGCCTTTGCAAGGTCAAATTGCTTTTTGCCTTCAACAGCAATTCCCCCAGCATTAGTCGTTATGTTGCTTCCACCTGTGAGGATCTTGACCCCGTGAACAGCCCTGGCAAAGCTGCAGGGGGCGGGAAATGCTGGAGCTGCTCTCACGTCTCTCATGGGGAAGATGGGATCTGGCCCTGTGGCCAGTGGTATCTGTGGTTTGGAGCAATAAGCCAAGCTCCTGGCTAGTGGTTGCCAGTGAGCAACAGAATGTATGGCATCAGACCAGGCTTCTGAGCATGCCTTGTGCTGTCACCAACCCCCAGCCCACACCAGCCCTTGTTCTCCCTTTCTCTGCAGCAGAACCAGCGTTTAAGTAGCAGGACATCTGTCCTTATATTAAACTGTCCTTAGAGCAGAGCAGGATCTGGAGCCAAGAGAGCCCAGACTCCACCCTCGATACTCAACTGTCTGCAATGAGCCATCAAGCCCTTTTGTGGGTGTTGAGGACCAAACCTGGAGCTGTGTCAGATGTCCCAGAGGTTACAGTCCCAGCCCCAAGTGTACTGTGCCCGGTGCATGATCCCTCTGCCCACACTCAACAGCAGGTGCACAGCCGTATGTTTGCTCATGTTTTTTCCTTGTCCATGACTCAAATCAGCCTAAGGTCCTTCCTCATTCATACTACAGTTTAAAGTTATATGGGGGAAAAACCCAACCCTCTTCCTAGTATCTACTGCTTTTCTTTGGTGCTATACCACCCCTTCAGAGAGCCTCTGAGTGCTAAGGGTAATGTCAGGGAGCCTCCTTCCAGTCCTCCTAAGGAAGAAGGGGGAAGGGCTGTGATAAGCTGCCCCAGCCCATGGTCTTCACTGGAAGGATATGACGTTCTTGGTGGGCTTTCTTCCTCATCAATCTCGGTCTGCTTGGTTTCATCTTCATACATTTTCCTAGCACCGTCTGTGTTCCCTGGTTCCCAGTTACTCAGTTTTTCTGCTTTTTGTTTCCTTGAAAGCTGGTTGTCCCTGACTTGCAGGGTTGCACACTCCATTGTTTGGGCACTGTGATTTGTGTTTATGGACTGGGATTGCTGGTGTCCTCCTCTGCCTGCCCTCATACACATAAAAATTTAATCTAGAGTCCCGACCCACACTGAATAACTGCTTGCTATTCCTAGAAACTAAAGCAAAATTAAATCAAATTAAGACAACAGCAATTGCCTAGGCAACTTTAATTGTAACTAAAGGAGCTAAAATCAGCAAAGCCAAGACAAGCCCAGAGAAGTCCTGAGATCCTTCACTGTCAGATCTATGCAATGCCTATGGTTTATCGCTAGTTACAGCAGAAATATCTCCTGGGCTACAGCAGGTCCTCTGACTTCAGGGTTTTCAATGCTGCAAGACCTAAAAGAAGTTCAGTAAGCAGCTGGCACTGGGGTGCTGGAGGAGCAGATGTGCAATGGGAGGGGAAGGGCAGTATAGGAAGCAGGTTGGGAGACATGATGCCAGTTTTCTGCCAGCTGTAGCCCAGTTTTGTCACTGCTCATTGGAGCTGATTGCTGTGCCTCTGTGTCGTCCTTTTGGTGGGAACTGCGGGGTTTGCTGGTGGCTTAGACCCACACCACTGCCAACACTTGAAGGCTTGCCGTGTCCCACGGAGGCACACTGAGGCTGCAGCTGCCCTCCACCCTCCTGCTGCGGGGTTTCCTTGTGCAGATGCCACCCCCAAATCCAGCTGCTGAGCTCACTGGGAGCAAAGGGAGGTCTCCAAGAGGGTCCTGGAGGAGTCCCCTACCAGGCAAAATACCACCAGCCCAGCCTGCGCAGGAAAAGCAGCTGCCTTACCCTGCCAAAATGCTGTGTGTGCCTTAAAACAATGCCTGAGGCAAGTCGTACCTTTAGCAAACAAAGCACTCACCTTCCCACTTATGTGTGTGCTGGAGCCCTTCCTCAGTTTTATCCATCGCTGGCGGTAACCCCTTTGCAGAAAAAGTAGAATCTGTTTCTCTGGGGGAGATGTGAGCATATGTGCGCTGTGCCATCACTTCCAGTAGCCAAGGTGGCCAATGGCCTTGGGCAATACCACCTCCTGGAACAGAAGTTTCCTGTATGGCTCTGCAGGGTCTAAGAAAACACCATTTGGGGAAGGGTGGAAACATCCCAAGAGATGCATCATGTTCTGTTCTGGCTGGATCGGACTATTTCAAGGTCTTAATTTTTATTTTATTTCCTTTAAATGGGTTTCATCTTCTTGTACATTATAAGGAAAGGCTGAAGTTACAGGGTAGGAGTTTCACCAAATGTTTTTAAAATGCATCATATGGAAACCTGGGGGTTTTCACTCTTTAGGAATAAAACCCTAACTAGAACTGTTGGAATTTCCCACAGCACAGAGAAGCCAGGTTTCCACAAGCCCTAAGAAGACTCTGGGGAAAAATATTTCAAGGCTAGACACACTGAGTGAGGCTTGATCTTTCAGTTGAGGGAGTTGGCAGGGGAAAATTGTTCTCTGCTGGGATCTGAGATGAAAGAGAAAGTAAAGGTGCAGGATGTGATTGCATGTTAGTATGTCCGCTTCAGATCTGGCTTTGCACTGGTGCCAGGAAGCTCCCCAGCCAGCCTGGCTGGCTGCTTGCAGATCTGGGGGCCTCATACTCCTGCTTTCAGCATCAGCAAGACCTTGATGGCTGAGACACTGCTGTAAACTGAAAGTCATGGCTGTAGTAACAAGCACACACTGCAGACAACATGCCCAGGGAACAAGGAGCTGCTTGGGGAGGCCACTGGGTCCCTGCTCACCCTTGCTTTGGGGATGCTCCTAGGAGGCAGCCTTGGCATGAGCTCACCAGTCTAGCTGACGAACTTGTGATCCTGATTAGCAAATGCCGCCTCTTTTGGCCTAATGACCGGTGCTGCTGTTATAAGACGGCTGCCAAAAAGGGAGGGAATAACTGCTTTTGCATTTGTGATAAATAATAAGCTTAATGTACATCAGGGAGCTGCAGGCTGGAGGTTGGGAGAGCTTCACAAGCCTAAGGACAGTGGTGCCTTAGCACAGCCTGTCTAGCCATGAGACACACTGATGGGACAGGAAGATGGAGCAGCTGACTCCCGAAAGTCCCTGCCTGAATACTTTGCCAAGGAGGCTGGAGCTGTTCTGTGTGCACTAAGAAAAGCACATGTAAGTGCAGCTGGGGAATTCCAGGAGCCATCTAGCTCTGGAGCAGGTTGTATTCCCTCCCCTGTCTTGTGCTTCCGTCCGCCTCCTGTCGTCACCGTGAGATGCGTGTGAGGGAGCTTAATAACAGCTGAAACCCTGTCTCGGGTCTTTATAATCCTGGAATGAGCTGCAGGAACTGCGTTGCTCCAGAGGATGCAATAAGCAGTCAGGAGTGGGACATACTGCCTGTAATCCTTCCCTGCATACCCTTCCTGCTGCCGATCTTGGGAACATGAAGGCTGTTCCTCTCCAGGTCCTGTTTGTGCTGAGGTTCTTGTGCCTGGTGGCCCCGGCTGAAGGTGAGCCACAGCTCTGCTTCCCACCCCCGGGCTCCTCAAGGGGGCAGCAAGGTTCATGAGGGGCTGGTGAAATGTGGGGGGGGGAGGAACCTGTGGTCTGCAGGCTACAGGCGCCAAGGGACCGTCATGGGCTGTGGGAGACCTCTTAGCAGGATCAGGCTGGGTTTGGGAAGTGTGTGCTGGGGGGGAACCTGTGGCGGCAATCCTGGCAGTAGGGAAGTCCAAGCAGCCCCGTGATGGCTTTTGTTACTCCTGAGGGTAGGTGGGGAGTGTGTCAGAGCATAATGCACTTTCCCCTTTTTTCATGTCCGCTTGGGACATGCCATAGGGGCAGGCTGCAGCCTGACAAGGATGGATGCCTGTCTGCACAGGCTCCCTGTCCGGAGGATGCCGGTGCTCCCATCGCTGGGAGGCATGCGGGTGCTGCTGCCTGCGGCTCCGGTGCCTGTGCAGTGTGTGTGAGTGCACAGTCGGGAAACGCTCTCCTGTTCAGTGCATAAAGATCTTTGTGTGCTCCAGGGTGGTGCTGAGTGGGGCCGGAGGACCGGGAGGAGGTGGGTGCACCTCTCCCTGGGCTGCTCTGGGTTTAAGTCACCTATGACACAGATCACTGATTGCTGTCCAGGGCAGCAGTTCAGCAGGGCAGGGTGCCAGGCTGGCAGCCAGCTTCTCAGCAGTGCAGGCAAAGCTGGACTTTGCCCAGGGCAAAGGGATGATCTGTTCCCACTGTGGGAAGGGAGAGGGGCAAAGAGCCCTTAAGAGCTGTGCTCTGCTGGCACGAGACAGGAGGAGTGAGGACAGCAAGAAGGGCAGCTGGGGATGGAGCTTTTTCATCTCCTCACACCTCTGGGCAGGTTCTCCAGGGCTAGCCTGAGTTAAGCGGGCAACAGGGACACTGGGCAGCTTACTCTGCCCTGGGAACCTACTGCCTGCTTCGGCACTGCTTGGCTCTGCTCACCTGTGGCCAAGCATCCATCTCCTCTGAAGTGATGAAATCTGGCTCTGCAGAAAGAAAGGCTGGTGGTGCTCCCTGGCCAGGGTCTCTCAAGGAACCATGCTGAAAAGCAGGTACTGATGGCTCCTAGGAACAGTGCCTCTGAGAAGCAGTGGTCCCGGGTGGATAAGCACCCAGATCCCAGGTGTCCCTGAGGTCCCTTTGGCAAAGATTCAGATGCAGCTTGGAGAAGCGGGGTTGCGTGCCCTGGGAGGAGGGGGACCAGCAGAGCTGGCTCCCTGTGACACCACTCCCTCCTTGGAAGGTGCTTTCCAAGCTCCTCTACTCTGGGAAAAACACACCAGGAGTTCAGCTCATTGCAAACCATTTGCATTGGTACCAATAATTGGAAAAATCAGTTAACAGTTATCAGAGGAGAAGGGCCTTTGGGAGCAGTCCCTGCCTGCTCTCTGCCATGCACCTCCCCAGCTGTCCACAGGGACGGATCTGGCCCTCTTGTTGCTGCGCCTCTTTTGTTGAAGAGTGCTCCTGGAAGTGAAGGGCACCAGCAGTACATCCTGTGGCTACTGAGAGTTAGTTGGGAAGTCAGTCACCTCTGAGTGGGTATTCTTGACCCTAAAATGCCACAAAAGACATTATTGCATGAACAAAGGGTTTTGCTTTGACATGACAGAGATGTAGAGATTGAAACATGCTTCTGTAGAAGGGTCACAGGAGTGTTTGCTTGGGATTTTGCAGCCATGCGTTTCCCCAGTAAATGGATCAAAAGAGCTGAGAATGCTCCTGTAGCAATGCTTATTCTTGCAGCCAGTGGCTGAATCATTCCCAGCTGAACTGCATCAAATTGAGCAAATTCATTTGGGAATCTGAGACAACATTTTGCAAAGACTGCATGATCTAAATGAGACTTCAGCTCCTTTCTTCACAGGGGGCCTTGAAGAAATCAGAGCTTGTTTTTCTAAGTCTTGCTTCCTGGGATGTTAGAAAAAAATTGCCAGGCTGCGTTTTGCAGCCTCCCCTCCCTTGGCAAATACCTGTCGTTGGAGGGTGGGGTAGGTGCAGGAATGAAGGGTTCCCAGTGGTGTGGCTGGCTTTGCCCCCTTGAAGGGGGCCAAGTGGGGTTTTATGTTTACACTTTGCAAAATGAAAACCATATTTTGCAGTGAAGATGGGAAAGAGATGTTTGGTGAAAAACAGCTGTGAAGCTGGGCTGCTGACATATGTACAGGAGCAATGTGTTATTCACCAAAAGGTTCTTTCTCTGCACCCTTTTTCTGAGTCCAAGTGGCGCTCAGAGACTATATAGCAGCAAACAGAGAGGCAGGAGACTCGCCTGGAGGGGAACTCCCACAGGAGGAAGAAATACGGTTGATCCAGATAAGGGACAAACATCCTGCCCTCTGATTTGCAGTTCCTACACCAAGAGGCTATTGGTGACGGTTGCAGCAGGTCTTTTGGGGATGAAGAAATGTGTCTTCTGGGCACCGTGCTGAAAGCAGTCCTCCTGTGACCCAGAGGGGAGAGGACCTGCAGGTCCAGGTGCTTGCACAAAGGACCTCCAGCCAGTGCTTGCACATCCTATAAGGCAAGGTGCAATGGTGTCCCAAGACCCCCACAATTTTCACAGTGCTCTTTTGCATTTTTCTGGGTATCATATCACCTGTCTAGGTGATATAAACAATCATGGCCCTGGTGGGATTTGTCTTCATGGAGGGATTTCATTTTAGCAAGGATTGGAAAATTCCATGGCAAGCTTCAGACTCCTCCCCAGAGGAGCGGAAAAAGAAAGTGCCGGTGTTTATTGTACTTAATAAAAACCCAAGGTTTAATATGTTAAAAACTTTATTTCAGGGCAACCCAAAGCACCTCTGAGGTGTTCAACAGAGTGCACCCATTTTACATCTGGGGTAGCAGCAAAGCGGATAAGGAGCTACCGCAGGACTGAACCCCGCTGCACCAAACAAGCCATCATGTAAGCACTGCCCCACCACCTGCCTCCCTTGCGTATCCCCTCCAATGATGATTAAATATTAACCTGTCAGCAGATGCCTTTGCTTTGGAGCAAGGAGCAATCCAGAAACAGAGCGAACGCTGGTATTTATTTGAAGGGTGGGTGGGTATTTTTCCCCTATTTAAAGACTGACAGCCTCCAAGTGAGATCAGGGGCTCACACACAGAGGGAGACAGGGATAAAGGGATGGGGAAAGGGACTGACAAATGTACATGCTGGCAGAACGGGGCAATGGAAGCACAAAGGATGAGAGCTCACGTGTTTCTGTGAAAGCAGGTATTTTCTCTGGAAGCAGATTCAGACCTGTGAACTTGACTGGATGAGAAATACCTACATTTTTTTCCCCAGAATAATTGTTGGTTTTGACTTTCCCTGGAGGTGACACACTATTGAGACCACTTCATTGCCATGCAGGAGGTTGCTCCAAAGTGAACCTGCTGGGCTGACCCTGGAAAGTCTCACCTCACTCAGTAAATCAGAGGGTTTTGTCTTCATGGACATTTGCCCCTGGGCAGCTGTTGCCTGCAGAGCTTCCTGCGCTGAGCACTGGAGGCAAACAATGCTTGCAAGAGAGAAAAACTTCTTAGGGAGAAAAGCTTCACCCATGTGTCATGTTCAGCTGCTCCTCATTCAGTCAGATCTCAGAGGCACCTGCCCTTCCTGAATTAAATAATCCATACAACCCAGCGGTGTTTACTACGGGCTTGAGAGAGTCAGTGTTGCTGTCTGTGTGCCTTCCCTATCATGCAGGTCATCTAAAACTGTGTTTTCTTTAAGCAGTAAGTGATCCGTTTTTATTTTCAGATTTACTACTCTGAAGTCTGTGGAGATTTGTGCAGATCCAGAGGCAGGGTGGGTGAAGAAGATAGTAGAGAAACTGGACCAGAAAAAGGCCGCTGTCCTCCCACTTCCACATGATGCAACCTCAGCAGCAGCACCAGAAGAGCCTGGTGTTTTTCAGAAACATGTTGGTCTTACGGTAATTGTTCCATCTCAAGCCATTGCTCCAACTAGTTTCTTCCAAGGTACTAGCACAACAGTTTTGGAGAGAATACATGTTCCATCTGCCAGGACAGAGGTGCCCAGCAAGTCCCCACCAGCCACACAGGATACCACCCAGCTCCCTGCTGGATCGTCCCCTGTGAATTGGGAAGTTGCTACCCGCTCTGACATCACTCCAGAAGCAAATAGAAGCAAATCTCATGCACCTTCAACAACTTTTGCAGCAGGCATGGTCTCCAGCCAGCCCACCCCATATTCCGTGGCTCTTGTGCATGGCTTTGACAACATCATAAGATCTACAGAAGAACCTGTAGGACGTAGTACAAATGCTATGGCTGATGTTCAAGACACAACTTCTCGTAGCTCAAATTCAGAACCCACAGGCATTAGAAAAGGATCAGACCATCCTATAGTTTCCATAAATCAACCCCTGGACTCTACAAGTGCAAGAGCCAACGCACCAGACACTGTTTCTAGCAGTTTTAGTTCAGACCTCTCCTCTACCCTGGACAGCATGGAGATTGCCACAGTCCCAGCCACACCAATTCCACCAGAGACTACTTCAGTTTCTACTCTAAACCCCACAACTGCCATAGATGAAGTTCCTTCTGTCCATACCAACAAGACTGTAAGTTTCTCTGCAGATGATTTTGGTACTAGAGCATTTGCTTATCCATCACCTGTAAGAAAGGAAGATCCTTTAGATATGTTAGCTTTTACTAGTCGAGCATTCTCAGGCCAAGCCAGAGTGCAGATGATTACAGAAAGGCCGAATGACCTGCCCCTTTCCAGCTTCTTGTCAAGATCTCAGATGCCCTTTGTCATCCCAGTTTCTGTGTTAGGTGGTCTGATGGTTTGCAGTGTTGCTATTGTATGGCTATATCTAAAATTTGGAGTGAAAACAGAGAAAATGCCAAGAGAAACTGTACAGGGCTTGCTCTACCAGAAGGAGGAACATCAAAACAATGTCTATCCAATGGAAGTAATCTGAATGCTTTATGACATGGACACTTTTGATCTAAACTATATGTGTGTTGCTTCAGGAAAGCTAAGTTTATGCTGAACTGGTGACCAGTGTAAAGTAAGGCAAGGAGTAAAGATACCAGAGAAGACTGAATTTTTTTGCAGAGCAGAATGTCCAAAGACATATCTAAGTTGTCATTGACCAAATACAGTATTTTGGAAATAAAAGAGATGCTTTTTTTCTTCTGGCACTGCTACGTACAAAGGCTATTGCTGTTCTAGAGCTGCTTGGTGGCTCTCTGCCAGGTGGTGGGCAGAAGTGAATTTCCAAATTGCTGTTGGGAATTTTTCTGCATTTCATCATGGTCCAGCTGAGAAACCACCCACTTACCCACACTGCTGGACTTGGGCTCAGCCACCTTGAGCAACCTTAACACCAAAACCACACGATTTGCACCTAAAACTCTCTGGTGCTGCTTTCTTTGCATTTCAGGTCACTGCTCTGTCAGGCCAAGACCGATGCTGGTGGTCAGCTGGCTGCTGATGCTCTTTGGGCTGATCAAATACCTGCTTTACTCTTGTTGGAGACAGGAGGAGTAGTCTAGCTTTTCAGACAGAGGTGACGAAAGCTGCATTTGATTAGGGGACTGAAGGTCAGTGCTACAGATTTCCTGTTCAGAGGAGCTGGCAACCCACAATCTGCCTCCTCCTTGAAAACAGTCCACCTTTCACTCCCACAGCTATGGGCATTTCTTCTTGCAGATTTAGTCTGAGACCTGGTTCTTGGCAAATCAGCTGCAATAAACTCCTTCTGCCAGCTGATGTGCCCTGTGCCCAGCTGCATGCAACACCAGGGCAAGATAGTGTGGTAGAGCCTTTGCAAATGGGAGAAAACAAGAAGTCACATAATAATTTTGCTATTCCTGTGATAACATTGGAGGGTTTTTGCAGTTCTCTGCAAGCACAAAACCCAGGAAATACTCTCTTGGAGGAGCTAAATGCAATTCTGGATTTAGTCATATAGTAATTACTCTACCACAGCAGACATACCATCCAGATATAAGCATGTTTGCTGACCCACAAAAAGCCATAAAATGCCTGTTCATGGTCCTGCACTTCAGCCACATTTTAGTTTTTCTTTTTTGTACAGCACTGATCACCAGGCTATTAAAGCCCCATAACAGTACCAGGCTTTATTTTAACCCAAGTTGGTTTTGATTTTTACACATCTGTATGTACACATTGCTGTATGTAAGCTTTATCTTTTACCTGTGGTCACTTCCTGAAAGCCCTTATTAATCATTGACTCCAGTAAGAATTTTGCTGGAGCATGCAAAGGTCTTCATGATATGATGCTTTATAGGTAGAGATACATATCAAGGGTCAGATCCTCCTCTAACCAACCCCAGTGGATCAGATCTCAAAGTATAAATATGCATGTAGAAAAAAAGAAAGCAAAACTGTGTAATAAGCAAGACGATCAAAGCAAAAATGGTGTGCCAGCTGTAAAGCAGAGCTAGAAGAAGGCAGCCTATTAGATCCATCAGATCATACCTTCAGGGCATCCCTCCAGCCTGGGAGGTGGAGAGGAAAGACTGCAAAGGTGGTGTTTTCTGCCACCATTGAATCCCTTATTTCTGCATTTTGTTGAGAGAGAGGAGCTAGGGATTCATCTCAGGTTTTGCAAGTACAGAATGCAATCAGATCAATTGTAATTAGGATTTTGGAGTGAAACCCCTCCTTGTGCAGGGAGTTGTCCATTCATTCTGAATGCATGTAGAACTAACTGTGCTGCCAGCGAGCCCAGCTGTGTAACCCGGAGGGTAAATCAGGGCTGTCAGTGCCGCCTCCCCACTCGTGTGTGGCTGGGGTTGGTGGCCTCACAGTTCGTAAGGCAGTGTGCTAAGCATTATTTTTATATGAAACACTAGAAATGTTATTTTTGTAGTAAAGTTCTGAAGCCATTTGAATGTATGTAATATCCTGCCCTTGCTACTGGAGCACTGCAGAGTCAAGACCTTTCTGGGAACACTGGAAAACACCGTCCTTTGTCTATTTTCTTGCTGGTCTTTGATGGCCTGTGCATGTCCATGGGAGCTAGGTGGCTCTCCAGGCACTACAGCAAATGGAGTGGACACTTGTCTGGTCTGGCTCTGGGTGAAGTCCTTGGCTTGGAGTCATGCACCAGGCAGATCTGATCATTTTGAGTCCCACCACAGTATTTGTAAGGACACCAGTTTCAGCTCCATGGCCGGCTCCCACCATCTTCCAGCTGCCATGGTCATGCAGGCACTCATCAGGACAAGCTTCTCCTCCAGCCTGGATCCATCTTTGTGCTCACCTTGGCCCCCTCTCCTGTTTCCAGGCTGTTAGCAGGCAGGGCACTGCACCCCTCATGGGGGGCAGTTAAAACCCAGGGCAGTGGCAAGACCACTGCTCCTCCTTGCTTTTCGCTGTGCCATGGGCAGTCTGTGCGGGCACAAGGTGAATGCCGGTGCAGAACTGCCACCAGTTCCTGGGGCTTAAAATGAATGTCTTTTGCTGTGGAGTGCGGTGACTGCTACAAGCGCTGATTCATTTGTGTACCGAGTATATACGAGTGTGTGCATGAGATATATGTTCTGTACCTTTTTTTAAGAAGTAATAAAGTCCTTATATTAAAAATTCTTGTCCTCAGGGGATTTAGCCCATGGCAGGGTGACCAAGCCTGGTCTCTGCAGAGATGCGGAGATGAACACATAGCATTGAGCACCATGGGGGGAATCACAGCCTTGCAGAGAGACAGCAAAGCCGACGCAACTGATGTGGCCCAGCTATTGCTCCAAGTCTTCACTGTTTAAGGGCTTCGGTCTTGCCAGAAATTTGGGGAATATATTTTCTCACAGGGATTTGCCTTTCCCATCCTGCTAAGGAAATACTGAAAAAAAACCAGCCGGGTTTTTGCTTTGTTTAAGAAAAGCTGTGACCAAACAGCAACCCACATAAAGCAATTGTGCTCCAAGACTGTTCTTTAGGGGGACAACTGACCAAGGCCTGAGCTAGGACCTCTCCCACCCCAGCCAAGGCTTGGGCTGCCCTTGTGTGCTCCTCTCTATTGTCGTGGAGGAGAGGTGGGAAAGGCAACACAGCACAAGAGTCAGTGCCCAGGGACTTGCCTGGAGCTAGAAGGAGCAAAAAGGCAAGGGATGAGCATCTCCCCTGCATCCCAGGAGCCCTCAACCATACCCCAGCCCTGTGCCCCGCAGCTGTCCTGACACATCCTCTGGTACTGCCAGTATGCTGAGAAGATTATGAGGTCTGTGAAAACTTCCCCCAGATGAATCGCCAGGCCAGAAAGGTCATTTTGGGGATAAGAAGCTCTGTGGAAATAAAAGCATTTTTCTTTTTTTTCTCCTCTCTGTTATAGGGAAAGGGCAAGCAAGGGAGGGGGAGGCTGTGTAAACAAGTCAGCCCCGGCAGTGATGACTCATTTCCGACATGCAAAGCGAGCACAGGAGCCAACGGGGAGGGGGGTACGCGGAGGCTGCAGCTCTGGAGCACCAAGGGGGACGTGCTCGCTGGCTTTGCTGCTGCTCCCTGGCTTCTCTGTGTCTGACGGTGCAGGGAAAGACCTCGTGCAAAGGATGTCCAACTGTGTGCCTTCCTGTGCTCCTCCTGGAGGTCCTGGCTGGCTGGACCCTTCAGTTCTTTAGCCCTGTCTCTGTCCCCATCTCCTGCTGCTGCTGAATGGATGCCCCCTAACCCTCACAAAGGGATCCTGGATCTGGTTCCTCACTTTGTGTCTGGGACCATTGATGGACCCTGTTACCAGCACCTGGCACTGCCCCTGATGCTCAGACCCTGTGAGACCTCATCTCACAGGTGAGGACACTGTCTGTGCTGGGGTCACCCTTGGATCCTGGTTTGTCCCCGCTCTCTGCTCCCTGCAGGCTGGACCTGGCAGTGAGACATGTCTGCCGTTGTCTTCTCCAAGCCCTGTCTTCTCTCCAGGGTGATGTGTGAGAGGCACAGTTACTCCTGTGAAGCAGAGACTCTGCAGACTCCATCCCCTCTGGTTTGAGAACTGGATTGTGACTTACGAAACGTCTGTCACTGCTCGGCGTGGTGGTTTTTCTATGAAATGTTGCGTAAGCATGCTCACGCTTAGGGCAGCCTCTGGTCAAGCTAAAGTACCCCCACTTCAGAAATGCTGGCTTAGCAGAAATGCAGGATGTCCCCTTAGCTGCTTTGGCTCTCTGGTTCTGCTGTGCGGCTGTGGTTCTTCCATACTTTCTCTTTGCTTAATCTCCACTTTTATGAGGAGTTTGTCCCTATTCATGTCACTGCAAGGGCTGCTCTTGTAGCTGAATTCCCCCTTGGCTACACACAGTGGTTGTCAGGACTCTCCAGGGTCATACCTCTTCAGTGACCACCTTGGGCGACAGAGGAAGCTTCATTTCTGAAAGCATCCTTGAATTCTGCCAGGTAAGCTACAAGGGCACAAAGCAAAAAATTTAAAAAAATATAGAAAGAAGCCTTTCCTTTCCCCAAAAGTAAAAGAATAAACATCAATGGGTTTCCAGGGAGTTGTGATCATCTGGCTGCAATAGCAATGGCTTGAAAACCTGAGAAAGGGGAAGCAGAGCATCTCAGGCCAGTTCTTCTGCAAGGCAGAGCTTCAGATAAGCAAGCACAACCCTGCAGAAGCAGGCCCCCCACTGGTATTTTTACTTCTCAAGGTCCTCTCCATTCAGAGCAGTCTCTCCTCTCTTCCCTGACCCTGGCTGCCGGGTGCCCCTGTGCTAGTTCAGTCACTAGCACTATGTGCTGCCCTGGCCACCCACCCAAAGCATCCCCCATAGCTGAGGAGTGGGCGGGTGAAGCCCCAGGCCATGGGGAGACATGCCATGGGCTTGCAGCAAGACCATGCCTATCCACCCACAAAATCCTTCTGCATTGATCAGGGTGTAGCCCTTGGATGGTGGTTTTGCCCCAGGCGTGGTTAGGGCAGGCTGTGCGCTGCCTCGGTCTGTGGCTGCAGGGGAGCCTGTGCTCCCCCAGCTTGAGGACGTGTGCCATAGATATGACATATCATGCTACCTACGCTTGGTGGCCCTGCTCCTGTGCATGCCACAGGCAAGACGAAAGTGTATCAAGAGCAGCAATATGGCCCATGTCCCCAGCTCAGTGTTGCCTGTTTGGCTGCAGCTCACAGGGTGGAGTGCTCTCCAAAAGGCTGCCTGCTGGGATGGTCTCTGTAGGATGGGAGGCTATTCTGCTACCAGCAGCCATCGCCCAGGTTTGGGGAGAGGCTCCTGGAGAGAGGCACGTGAGTCTACAAGAATGGAGCCCGGGGCAGAGCGGAGGTGGCTGAGAAGGGAAGGGAGCACCTGCAAAACTGTGGGAGAAAGGAAGGATGCTTTTGGGGATCAGAAGGAGGACACAAGTTTATCACAGCCCAGAGAGACAGAGTCACTGGGTGAACACATGCAGGAAGGAACTGCAGGTTGTGGGACCTGTTCAGAAATGCTTTATTTTCAGTCCTCTGGTGGCTACATGGCATGGGTGGCTTCATGCCAGCTCCTCATAGGCCAAGCCATGCTTTTGAAATGTAGGGACTCCATCTCTCCACAGGAGCTGAGCCAGAGCACAGCAGCTACAGGGGTCTGAGTACGTATTTTAATAATTTCTGCTAGGTTGGGAAGAGCCTCAGCATACTCTGCCTGGGCTGCTTGAGCCTTCATCAGCAGGAAATATGTCTCCTACTGCGTCTGGGGTTGAGGAGACCTGGGCATGACCAGAGCAGTTCTCAGCATTGGGTGGTTTTCCTCAAAGTTTTTTAAAAGGCACCCAGGGATGACACAGTCCCAGGTGTAATGTCCTGCTCAAAAGTCCTGCTCTGCCCTGAAACCAAGGGGCTAAGGAGGCCTCATCTGCAAGGGAGGACTTGGCTGCACCTCCTTCTCCTTTCATCCCACGTTTCCCAGCTATAAATTATGATTTTTCATGGAAACAGCTTGGAATGTGATGCAGTTCTGGCAGTATTTGACATCTTGCAGCTTTCGAGCTGCAGAGGGCTGGTGGCAGTAGCGGTCACTGTGTTTCTGCTTAATGCTTCTCGGGGAGTTCACAAGTCATCTGACCGTCTCCATGTTTATGTTGGCTTTGGGGCTGAAAAGTGACTTTGCATGGAAAGCTGGGCTTTACCTTTCCTATCACTGCAAATCCCCTTTCCATGGGTTTGGGAGCCCTCGAGTTTACACCTCTGTGGAGGAGGATTTCACTTCCCTTGTGGTCCCTGCGGCTTTCCACAGACCCATCTTGTGAATGCAGAAGTCACCGAAGTCTGTTCAGTCTTTCTAGATATCATTTTGGTTGGTAACATTGAAGATCCCACGTGATATGGAAATCCCCTTGGCCGAAGAACACATACAGGGCTTTTACTTGAATTTGGTTGAAATTCTTTGGAAAAGGGCTGATGTGTGGTGGGGTTGGAGAGGATAAATTGCAGGACCTGCTTGCCTGAGCTCACAGTTGAGCTCCTCTGAAGAGGCAGAGCAGCATCCTGCGAGGAAGAGCCCTCACACAGCCACCATGCTCAATACAAGGACAGTCCTGGTGCTTGTGATGCTACTCACCCTCTCCCCACGCTGTGATGCAGGTAAGGCATCTTGCAGGCCACTGCTGAGGATCAGGGCTCGGGGTTGTCTCGTTGGGGAGGTCAGGCAAGAAACCCCAGTGTGGAGTGGGGCTGGTGCTGCTGGTGGGAGCAGCCCCCTTGCTGGGGCAGGGCTGCATGTCCTGGGGGGCAGGGAAGGATGGATATGGCTCCCAGGGATGAGTGGCTTCGGCAAAGCCGGCTGCAGGGCTGTTGGTGCTGGATGATAACCTGTAGCATACTCCTGCCCTGGGAAGGAAAGAGAGCACCTGGGGCTCCTCATGGCAGCATCTGAAGAACTTGGGGGATGTTGTGTGCATCAGCCTTGTCGTGGGGGAAGGTCTTAAAGACTGTTTTCCTAAACGAGCCTTCACCATCTCTCTTTGTCTTCTCCAGCCCCTCACACACCATCTGAGTGCTGTTTCAACTATGTAAAGAACCCTGTCCAGAAGGCTGTCCTGAAGAGTTTCTACAAAACTCCCACGGATTGTTTCAACCCAGCAATTGTGTAAGTCCTGGTAATTTCCCCACTACTGTCCTGACTCCTGGGCCACCACAGGTTCAGTTCATCCATCCCATCTAGGGACGGGACTGGGCCAGGTCTGCATGGCCTCCACAAGTGGCTGTCTTCCAGCATGAAGAGGGAAGGACATGACTGTCTGGCCAATTCTACAGGGCAGAGTTAAGGACACAGGTTCATCACAGCTCCTGAAGGCCCTGCACAGGCTCTGGAAGCATTGGGCTGCAAGATGAGCTGCTCGTAGGGCACCAAGTACCCAGGGGCAGCATGCAGGGCCAAAGGGAAAGGAGGAGTGCAGGGAGAGGAGGATGGTATGGGCATGAGTAGGATTATAGCTGTTGTTTCTCACCAAGCTTCATCTTTCACCTTGGCAGGTTTGAGACCAGGAACGGGGCCAAGATCTGTGCAAACCCAGAGTCACCTTGGGTGGAGAAAGCAGTTATGAAGCTCCAAAAAACGAAAGGTCTTCATGCCCCATGATGTAGACTGGGTGCCCTGCTTCAGACAACTCAACATCCCAGTGGGAAGGAAGGTTTATAGTCATCCTGCTGAAAAGGCCTGCGGAGGTCCCTGATGCTGAGGGATAGAACTGCCTCCCCAGAGCCCTGCATTGACCATGTAGGCACCCGCTCCTGGGGTACTGCCAGCCCTGCCAGTATCTGCCCGCTGAGCACAGCCACAAAATAAAGGTTTACTTCATGTGGTATTGGCGAGTGGTGTCCTTTCTTCTCTGAGCTCCAGCAACTGTGCTGCTCCTGACTGGTTGAGGCATGGAGTCAACCAAGGTGCTGGGGTGAGATGGCGGCTCTTCCCACTGCCTCCTGAAACCTCCTGGGTCTCACTGGGGGAGGCAGGGAGTGGGACAGAAGGGTGATGCATGGATGCTCTGGGCATTTGGGTACTCATTGAAGGGGACCCAAAGGGGCCAAAGGGTCCTCTGGGGGCTTTTAGGTGCAAAGCTGCCATAGGTTTTGGGCTTAGAGCTTCCAGCTTGTCCCTTGCATTGCCCCATGCTGCCCAGCTGCCTCATCTTCCCCAAGACTTTAATGTATCTGACCTGTGCTGCAGAGGAAGGATTTCTCTGCAGAGCTACCTGGGCAGGTAGAACAGACAGGGGATGCTGAAGCAGACAAGGGATTCACCCGTGTACAGCCACGGAAATTGCATTCGTGCCAGGGGCCATGGGGAGCTCACCAGTGATCCCTGCCAGAGTTTTGGGATGGGGAGGACAATTGGAAGGGGAAAAGTGAAACTTATGGATGGAGATAAAGACAGTTGAGTAGGTAAAGCAAAAGCTGTGCATACAAGCAAAGCAAAATAAGGAATTCCATCGCTCCTTCCCACCAGTGGGCAGGTGTCCATCCATTGCCAGCAGAACAGTGCTTCATCATGTGTAATGGTGACTTGGAAAATAAATGCTATAATTCTGAATGTCCCCCCACCTCCTTCCCTGAGACAATCTAATGGGGGGCAAAAGAAAACCAACCAACTGAAAAAACTCCACTAAGTGATGCAAAAGCAATCATTCACCACCAGCTGGACGATACCAAGCCAGTCCCTGAGCAACAGCCACACTTGCAGACCCTCTGCTGGTGGTTGCAGCTTCTGGGGAACAGGATTTTGACTGCAGCACCTCCAAGGATGCTTTCATGGCAGAGGCAAAACCCATCCAGTGCTGAGGGATGACCCTGACACGCTGCAGGTCTGGGGACCAGAGGTCTCATGAGCACCAAGAGGCAGGTGTAGATCTCTGGGTTACACCAGGAGGTGCTTCAATCTGAGGAATAATTTTAAACTGTTGCCTTGATTCTTCAGGAGCCTTCGGACCATGAAGACACTCTATTGCTTGGTCTTGGTGCCCTCTCCTGACAGCTGTGGCACGAATGCAGCACAGACCACAGGGCTCCAGCTGGGTGGCAAGGTCCAGCCTAAATGCGCAGGGGGTGAGTGCAGCATGCCCAGGAGCCCAGAGCCAAGGAAGAAGGAAATATCACATCACCTGGAGGAGCCTGTGGTGAGGCCGCTCCTGGTCCTTCATAGAATCATAAAATAGGTTGGGTTGGAAGGGACCTTTAAAGGCCATACAGTCCAACTCCCCTGCAGTGAGTAGGGACATCTTCAACTAGATCAGGTTGCTCAGAGCCCCGTCCAACCTGACCTTGAATGTTTCTAGGGATGGGGCCTCTACTAGCTTTCTGGGAAACCTGTGCCAGCAATTCACCATCCTCGTAAAAAATTTCTTCCTTATATCTAGCCTAAATCTACTCTCCTTTAGTTTAAAACCATTACCCCTTGTCCTCTCACAAAAGGCCTTGCTGAAAACTCTTCCCCGTCTTTCTTATAGGCCCCCTTTAAGTACTGAAGGGCTACAATAAGGTCTCCCTGCAGCCTTCTCTTCTCCAGGCTGAACAATCCCAACTCTCTCAGCCTGTCCTCACAGGTGAGGTGCTCCAGCCCTCGGATGATTTTTGTGGCCCTCCTCTGGACCCACTCAAGCAGGTCCTTGGCTGTTCTGTGCTGAGGGCTCCAGAGCAGTACTACAGGTGAGGTCTCACTAGAGTGGAGCAGAGGGGCAGAATCCCCTCCCTCGACCTGCTGCCCACACTGCTTTTGATGCAGCCCAGGATACGGTTGGCCCTCTGGGCTGTGAGCACACATTGCTGGCTCATGTCCAGCTTTCCATCCACCAGTACCCCCAGGTCCTTCACTGCAGGGCTGCTCTCCATCCCTTCATCCCCCAGCCTGTATTGATATCGGGGGTTGCCCCGACCCAGGTGCAGGACCCTGCACTTGGTCTTGTTGAACCTCATGAGGTTCTCACAGCTCTCCAGCTTGTCCAGGTCCTCTGGAGGACATCCCGTCCTTCTGGTGTGTCAACTGCACAGCTCAGCTTGGTGTCATCTGCAGACTTGTTGAGGGTGCACACAATCCCACTGTCTGCGTCGCTGATGAAGATATTAAACAGTACTGGTCTCAGTACTGAGGGACACCACTTGTCCCTGATCTCCATCTGGACATTGAGCCATTGACCACTATCCTCTGGATGCGACCATCCAACCAATTCCTCATCCACCAAACAGTGCACCCATCAAATCCGTATCTCCTCAGTTTAGAGAGAAGGATGCTGTGGGGGACTGTGTCAAAGGCCTTACAGAAGTCGAGACAGACGACATCCGCTGCTCTTCCCTTGTCCACTGATGCATTCGCTCCATCACAGAAGGCCACTAGGTTGGTCAGGCAGGACTTGCCCTTGGTGAAGCCATGCTGGCTGTCTCGAACCACCTCCCTGTCCTTCATGTGCCTTAGCACAGCTTCTAGCAGGGCCTGTTCCATGATCTTCCCAGGCCCAGAGGGGAGGCTGACAGGTTGGTAGTTCCCAGGGTACTCCTTGCTGTCTTTTTGAAAATGGCTGCAATACTTCCCTTCTTCCAGTGCCCCGGGACTTTACCTGACTGCCATGACTTTTCAGGTGTCATGGAGAGTGGCTTGGCAACTACATCAGCCAATTCCCTCAGGACTCTGGAATGCATCTCATCAGGTCCCATAGACTTATGTATATTCAGTTCCTCAGATGGTCACAAACCTGGTCTTCTCTTACAGTGGGAGGGGCTTTGCTCCCCAGACCCCCCCCACCTTGTGGTCCATCCACTCGGGAGGTGTGGGAAGAGAGGTTGCCAGTGAACACTGGGGCAAAAATATTGTTGGGTACCTCAGCCTTCTCCTCGTCCATTGTTACCAGTTTTCACCCTTGCTCGTCAGAGAGGGTACTCTTTCTTTGACCTCCCTTTTCTGGTTGACATACCTGTAGAAGCCCTTCTTGCTATTCTTTGCGTCCGTTGCCAAATTCAGCTCCCACCATGCCTTGGCCTTCCTGACCCCAACCCTACACAACCGGGTAGTGTCCCTATACTCTTCCCAGGATACCTGTCCCTGCTTCCACTGCACGTGCATTTCTTTCTTGCCGTTTAGTTTGACCAGCAGGTCTCAACTCAGCCATGCTGGTCTCTTGCCGTCCTTGCCTGATTTCTTACACCTGGGGATGGAGAGCTCTTGGTCCCTGTGGAAAGCCTCATTAAAAATCTGCCAGCTCTGTTCTGCTTCCTCGTCCCAGAGGACTGTTTCCCAGGGGGTCCTATTGACTAACTCCTTGAAGAGCTGGAAGTCCGCTTTCCTAAAACTTAGGGCCCTGACTATACTCCTCGCTTTTCCCGTATCCCTCAGGAGTGTGAACTCCACCAGACCATGATCACTGCAGCCCAGGCTGCCTCTGATCTTGACATCACCGATGAGCTCACTTGCATTGGTGACCATCAGGTCCAATATTGCTACTTTTCCAGCAGATGTTGAGGTTGCTGAAGTCCCCCAGTAGGATGAGAGCCTGCGAGTGCGACGCCTCCTGGAGCTGGAGGAAGAAGGCTTTGTCAATAGGCTCCCCTTGATTAGGCAGCCTGTAACAGACACCAACGACAAGGTTCCCTTTGTTGCCTCAGTCTCTGGTTCTTACTCATAAGCTTTCGACCTGCTCGTGGCTATTCTTCAGAGACAGCTCTTCACACTATCCATTTCTTTATGTAAAGGGCAACACCTCTGCCCCTCCTTCCTCACCCGTCCCTTCTGAACAGCCTGCAGCCATCAGCAGCCACTTTCCAGTCGTGATTCGTCCCACCAAGTTTCAGTAATGGCAGTCCGGTCATAGCTTTCTAGCAGCACGGTGGCTTCCAACTCCTCCTGTTTGTTTCCCATGCCGTGTGCATTAGTGTAGAGGCACTTCAGCAGGGCTGTTGGCTGTGTCACCTTCTCAGAGGAATGCCCCTTAGTTCCTTTGAGGTATTTCCATGGTGTTTCCATCTTGGCTCCTATTAGCTCAGGAGCCCCCAGCTCATCTCCCCAACACTTCAACTGTGCTGCAGTGTAGCCACACTCTGAGCACACAGAGCACACCTCTGGCCATCCCATTGTCAAAAGATCCAACGTTGTCTTGGTGACACCGGCCATGGAGCCATGTGTTGATAGATTGGGTCCGCCTGTTCCTTTCAACGTCACTGCCCACAACTGGAAGAAAGGAGGAAAAAATAACCTGCACCCCAGATTCCCTCAGTGACCATCCCAAGGCCTGGAATTTTCTTCTCCAGCATCAGCTCCCAGCAGAGACCTGCCAGCAGAACCAGCATCACCATGACCTCAGTCCTAGCTGAGCCCATCGAGAGGCCTCTTGCCCCATCCTACGGTGCATGTGGGTCCCTGCCAGCTCCCTGGCCAGGAGCCATCCTGCTGAGCAGGAGCAGGTCCTTACAGGACCTTGTCCTGCCAGGCTTCCTGTGAAGAGCTGGCGCAGAGCATCCCTCCTACCCATTGGCATGTGCTGTAGGTGCTGTGCCAGCAGTCCAGGGCAGCTCAGGCCACCAGGAGCAGGAGGAAGCTGGGACCAAGGAAGAAGAGGCAGCTAGTGCCCCTGAGCAGGGGGAGCCAGCTTTGTGGTGCCAGCCCCATGGCATTCAGCATGGTGGGGTTGGGGCCAAGGGCTTCAGCCATCCTTTGGATCTGCGTTCATCAAGAAGCACAATCCTCTGTAGCTGCTGTCTCCTGGGGACAGGGACAGGACCAGGCCTGTGAGGCCACTGCCAGCGCTGTGACACCATTATGTGCATCAGAAACCCCTGGAAGAGGGTCCAGACCCAGGGCTGGAGAAGGGCACCTGGCTGGGACAGTGGTTGTGGGTCCTGTGGAAAGATCTGGGTAACCCAGGACTTGCTGTCCTGGGAGACCCCCGCACAGCTGTCAGGAGAGGGCATCAAGACCAAACAAACAGGGTGTCTTCATGGTCTGAAGGCTCCTGAAGAGTAAAGGCAACAGTTTAAAAGGCTTCCTCAAGCTGAAACACCTCCTGATGCACAACAGAGATCTCCATCTGCCTCTTGGTGCCCACGAGACCTCTGGTTCTCAGACCCACAAGGAGTGGTCTGGCCCCACAGACATCCCACCTCTGATCCCTTCCAAGCAGGCTCCATGGAACCAGACAACAGACATGGCAGGGACACTTGGGACCTTTATACTTCTATATTAAAGAGTTGGTTTTCTTCTGCTTTAATTTCTTTTTCTCACCCGTACATTTGCATTGCCATCAGCTTTATCTCTTGACGAGTAACTGCCCACTGCTTAGACACATAATCTCAGCACAACCAATAAATTAATTGAACAGACATCCATTAGCCCTATACATATAGATCTGGATAATGTTTTAAGTACATTTTCAAACCATCTGCCAATGTCTGGAATCCAACACCACCCGTCAAAAGGGGTGGATTTTGGGTATTTTTTTTCATTTTATGAAAAACCTTTAGGTGGCCTTGGACTGTCATTACATCTGTTTCTGTTCTTTTGTCTTGGTCTACACCAAAACAACAACTGGTGTTAATGAGAGCATAAACCCCTCCTTTGGTCTCTGATAGCTCGCCTAATGCTAATTGGTTTTGTATCACCATTTGAGATCTAGATTTGACCTCTGCTTGTAAGGTCTTTCTGCTTTTTACCATAGGAGAAGTTGGCTGGAAAAAGCCATTAGCTCAGTTCTCCCTTAATTACAGCCCTTTGCTTTTAACCGATGTCTAGGCAGTGGTGTGACCCTGGTGGCTTGTTGGGCTTGAGGGTCTGTACATCAGGGATGTGGTAGAAGCTGCAAAAGGGAAGGTGGGAAAGCCGCAGGGGGAAGGCAGTGACTGTAGAAGGGGGCTCAGGTGTTGTGTATCGGGTGTTTTCTTCTTGCAGAGCCCTTTCCTGGGGAAAGTGGCATTAGAAACCAGCACTGCAGTGCCCAGCTCTTTGCATGGTGACCCTGCTGCTGTGCCAGGCCACCAGACTGGATGTCCTGCACACCACAGCTTCCAAAACAGAGTCGTCAGCACATTTGTTTTCTTCTCCTTTCTTCTTCCAGAGAAGTCATGCAATCATGAAACTTCAAGGAAGTCCATTTCCACCTTTCTTCTCCTTCAATAAGCCCTGGCTTGCCTCATCCCCAAGCCACAGCCAGGTCCCCTCCCATGCTCCCACTCACCATCATCCCACATTGCTTCCCACTGGGTCCTCACATGCAGCCTGCAGCTGCATCTTGCCTTCCCAGGGAGCAGAACTCTGCATGGAGGCTTATGTCCAGCAGTGCTCTGTGGTGCTGCCATCAGGGTCTGTGCCACCCACCCCTCCTGCCCTTGGGGTCTTCTGGCATCTGGGATGACTCTCCTGGGGTTGTGGTAGGGTTTGTCCCATCTCCCTGTGGAAATGACCTGTCTGCACTCATGACCAAAAGCCACCATCCCTCTGACCCTCTCATTTTGATCCCATTGCCAGTGTGGGAGGCAGAGGCAATGCTTGGGATCAGGCCCAGGCTCTCCTCAGACACCCCACTGCCACTGGCCCATTTCTTTCTATTCTATAAAGTCTCCTGAACCCATCAAAAGCATCTCTGCCATCCCCAGCTCCGGGGTGCTTCCTAGTTCACTCCAGTGTGGCTTTTTCTGCCTGACAACATCCCATCCCATCGCAAGTGCTTCACTGCCTAACCTAACCCAGTGCCCTTGGCACAGCCAGGGTGGTTGGGGAGGCCAGTTTGGAGGGAACTCATTAGTCACTTGCCTCTGACAACAGAGGCAAACCAACTAAACCCATCAATGACCTGTTCCTGCTCAGAGATTTTGGGTTGTCTCTCTTGTTAGAAATAAACAGGCAAGCATTCGATTCCATGTCTTGCCTTCACAGAGAGTTGGCTTTAATCTCCTTTCCTGGGTCAATTTCAGTTCCCCCAAAGCCTCCTGGAAGCCCCTCACAGCCTCACAGCTCTTCCGCAGAAAGCAGAAGTGGCTGCCCCACTCCTCAGCCTCTTCCACTTGCTGCTGGATGTGCCCCCGAAATAAACAATGACAGAAATCCCCTTGTCCCTGGGACGAGGCTTCTTAGAACCTGTCTGAAATTTTTGGAAAAACAGTTAAAGTGGGTGGCATGCAGAGGATAAATTCTGGCGCAGTGAAAGCCAGAGCTGCAGATGCTAGGCAGGGTGCCACGAAGCAGGACAGAGGAAGAGCCCTCACACAGCCACCATGCTCACTGCAAGGACAGTCCTGCTGCTCGTGCTGCTCCTCACCTTCTCCCTGCACCACACTGCAGGTAAGGCACCTTGTGGGCCACCACCATGGGGCAGGGCTTGGGGGCCCCCATTGGGGACATCTTGTTGGGGAGGTCAGACAAGAAACCCCAGGGGGGAGTGGGGACGGTGCTGCTGGCAGAAGGAGCAACCCCCTGGTCAGGGCAGGGCAGTATGTCCTGGGGTGCAGGGAGGGATGGAATGGGTCCTGGGTGGCCTCAGCAAAGCCAGCCCTGGGGGGATGCTGTGGAGAAACAAATCCCTGCTGTAGGATGCTGTGGGAGCTGCTGAGGAGCTCCACAGTCTCCATCCTATGTTTGGTATCCTGCGGTGTCATTGTCTGGCAATGTAATTAGTTGCAAAATGCAGCGAAGGGCGTTCACAATGTCTCTCCCTTCCCTTCACAGCCCACTCCTCACCCACTGAATGCTGCTACAAGCACGCACAGAGACGCATCCAACACATACAGAGTTTCTATGAGACGCCCAAAGATTGCTCTTTGCCTGCAGTTGTGTGAGTACCCCTGGGGTTTGCATCCCCCCCACAGCACGGCGCCCGACTGGGAGCTAGACCAGCTCCCTCCATCCTGCCCTGCCCTGCAGACAGCCTGGTCCCAGCTGGGAGCACGTGCCTTGTTGGGGGGCTGTGGTAGGGAAGTAGCTCTGTGAGTGGGCAGAGGGGGGAAAAAAATAGGTTTTAGTTCTTTCCGTTAACGCCAGTGGTCTGGGGAGACTCAGACATGCACCATCAGCCCGAGGAGGGCATGGGCTGCTGGCGATGGCTCCAAGCCTCCATCCAGGATGGAGCTGCACACAGGGAGGGGAGAAATAGTGCATGGGAAGGAAATGGCTCACAGTTCATGTTTTCACTCTCTTCCCTCACTTTTTCACTGCAGGTTTGTGACACTGCGTGGTGTCAAGATCTGCACCAACCCCAAGAAGCCCTGGGTGAAGCAAGCCATAGAAAGACTTCAAAGGAAAAAATGAAATCCTCCTTCTGCCACCCACAGTCCTACCCACACGCCCAGTCCTCCCACCTCTGGAGGGAGCAGGCAGCACTTGCGACACTTCTCCAAAGGGTCCTGTGGCAGTGGACGCCAGTGGAGCCAGCCTGTACCCCAGCAGGACTGGGTGTAACAGCGGCATGGAGCAGCTGGCCACTGAGTCCCTCCTGCCATCACTGCCCTGCCAGGATCTGCCCACTGAAGCAATTATTTATAATAAAGACTTATTTCCACACACTGCTCTTTGAATTTTTCCTGATTCCTCAGCCCAAGGAGCAGATCCTTCAAGCTCAGGGCATGGTGCAACCAAAAAACCCCTTTGCCATGAGCACGTTTCTCCAGGCTTGGAGCAAACTGCCTGGCCACAGTGTGCTTCACTGGGAACATAACAGTGAGGCCAGGTCTTGTCCCACAGGTCAAGGACTCATAGGTGAGGTTACCCTTACCCATAGGTAAGGCTGTACATCCTCACAGCATGCTCTCAGCCCCATGGGCTTTGCAGGCAATCCAAAATTAGAAGGTCGGAAGTGGAGAAGATACAGATCTGCCAAACCCTTAATACCTTGTCAGCCTCCAAACATGTTGGGGGCCACTGCAAAACAAGTGAGGGAGATGAAAAACAATGTCCACAGTGCCAAGAGGGTGAGGACGCAAGCCCCTTCAGCTGGGCAGGAGAAGAGGTGGACTGGCTGCAGACCCTCTGCAGGGCTGGGGAAGCGCGGAAGCAGCACAAGTCCCCAGCTGTGAACACCAGGGTGATGGTCAATCATTTCACGTGAGAGGTGCAAAGCTGCAAAGCGCGCATAGGAAAACCTCAGAAAGATGAAGGCAAGAGATGTGGTGTGTGCCATGGACTGATCCTCAGCCTAAAGCTTCACCAGTATTTTATGCTCACAATTAGAGAAGAGGGCACGAATATATTTTCTAGGACACTGAATACAGCAGACAGGGGACAGAGAGAAACATCCCAAATGACATTTTTGCCCACGAATCATAATAAGCACCATGGGATGACACAGTAGTGGAAAGGAAAGCTGAAGCAGAATCCGATATTGGGGGACAAACGCCTCGTGGATTGAGCTTGGCTGTTTTACAGACACAAAGTTCTGGGTTTACACCTTCACAGCATGCAACACCAAAGGCTAGGATGGCCACTTTGTCTTCTGAAACAAAAAATGGACGTGCAGGTAGCCATACAAGGTGGTAAGCATGCAGACAGACACCCCCAGTCTGTATTTCAGAGACCCTGTAAGCATTTTACCTGCTAAGCAGCCTTCCCCAATCATTCGAATCTGAGGGCTGCAAAGATTATTTCCCCCATTTTTAAACACCACTGAAATGAAAACCATGTAGGCCCACAAACAGAATTTTACAAGTGGACAATACGATGCTCAAGGAGAAAAAGCAATTCTTGCCACGGCACACAGCTCATCTGGAAATTTTTGACCTGCAAAAACAGCTGCATTGACAAGATGTGAAAGGTGTTACAAGATGCTATGGCCAACCAGAGGTGAAATATTATGGGGATTACATATCACACCCTCTGTGAGAAAGGTGGTGATAAAAAAGGGGGAGAAACGCCATCTGCCCATATTACAGAGCCACCCCGACGAAAAAAAATCATTAGTATGATTTGACTAGTCTCTATTCCTTCATTAACAAAATAAAATGACACTCCACTGGGCACGCCTACGTTATTCCTGAGGATTTTACCACCCCGATGGCCTGTTTTGGGTGGCGGGGAATGGAGTTGCAGTGCCATCCAGAACTCATCCAGAGCCCAAGGACCTGCTCGAGGACCACTGACGTGAGCTGAAGAGTCAGCTGCTGCCGGGTGGGAACGTTACTGAACTTGTGGCATCAGCACCCAAGACGCAGGAGGTGGTTCATGGAAAAAGGGCGCCAATAGAAAATTTCCAGGGTCGGTCCTAGGGTTTCAATCACAAGTGTGTGCTGGGAGCATCGCTTCTCCACTGTTTCTGGTACGGCTTATCAACCGTGGGAGAAGCTGCTTTTGTAAGTTTTGTAGAACAGCCATCACAGGCTTTCTGCTATGCTGAGAAAATGGTATAGCTGAAATATATATAGGTGTCAGCAGAAATGATTTACCTGAAAGTCTTAGCAATAATTGCTTGTTCCCCTCTAATAATTGCATGTGAGGCAGCAATCTCTGAGCCAAGAGCCTGCCCTGACTGTCAAGGGACCTGTGTAATGACAGGGACATGCTTCTGCTGGCAGCTACTCACCCCCGGATGGGGAAAACTTATCCTGGAGCCAGCTCATTTTTGTGGGGGAGAGCCCAACTCCTTCCACCAAGCAGTCCCAGGGCTGATGTCTCCCAAGCTGTGGGGCATCGCTGCGCCAACCCCTCCACCACCCTGCCTGACGGCTGCCCGCAGACAGGCAGCCCTGCTCTGGCAGGGCCGGACCCCATCCCATGTCGGAGGGGACACACGGTGCCGCCTGCGCCGGCTCCGCTGCTCACCTTCCCCAGCACAACTCCAGCAAGCAGAGACTGACAAAGCAGGTGGCTCCACGCTAGGTCTTGCACATGAATGTATATTTTAATAAAAATAATTCTGTCAATATACAGCAGAACATCGATTTCTTTACCATATTTTCAGTATATTTTCATAGGCTTTTTCTCAGTTAAAATCCCCCTCCCTCCCCTTTTTGAAGTTTTCATGCGAAGCATCAGATAACTTAATTCACAAATACTAAGCTTAGACTGAACCAATGTGCACAATTGTGTAATGTCCATTTAGCCAACGTTGTACCAAAGAGGAGAAAACCCTCCCTCCAAAGGCGATGAGGAGTCTGGAGTGGCAGAGGGAGATCTGCTCTGTCACAGCCCAACGGTGGCCATTCCTCCAGGGCTGGCTGGAAACCTGCAAAGACCTCACACCCCATGCTCCAGCTGAGCATTTCATACCTGAGTTTTGAGCAACCAGCAGAAGAGAGTTAACTGCGTGGTGGGCAGGTTGTGGGGCTTGCACCGCCGAGCAGGTTGTGTGCAAGAGCTTCAGGTGCCGGCAGCCTCCTCCTGCCTCTCCTGGCTGGAGAGCCATGAAGAGCGTGCACAGGTAGGACCGAGAGAGACAATCCCAATGAAATGCCTGTGCAGAGTCCTTGGTCTGGAAGAGTCACCACACTTGCATTTTTTAAATTTTCTTTAAAATCCTGATTATCCCCAGAGCTGCTGCTCCTTCTCCTTTCTCCAAGTTTGAACTTGTGAGAAGTCCAGTCTGCAAAAATCCCCTGTGCTCCCTCCCGGGGGAAAGATGCAGCTATAGCCCTACTGACCAAAGGGGTCAGAGCACATGCCTGGACGCAAGTGGAGTGACCACAGAAAAGGCGCAGAGGTCTGCATGGCCTCCAGGAATGTTTCTGTGGCGATTTGAGTGCAAATCCTACACAGGACTCAGCTTCTTGCAAGCAGGAGAGAGTTAAGCCTCCCTCTTGGAAATAAAAGAGCTGACAGGACACATGCTCCTCAAGCCTGGATGAACCCTCAGATTGCCAGGCACTGCTACAGCTCAAGGCTGCAGGCTCTGAGCTCTGGTGTGGGATGCAGGGAGAGGGACAGACATGCCACATTCACTCATCCATCACCTGCCACCTCTTGTTGCAGGGAAGGATGGTGGAGAGCAGCTAGTCCTTCCTCTGGAAGAGGCCTCCAGGGTCTCAACCACTTCCGTTTCCTCCCCAGATCCGCTGTAGCTCCCTCCCACACACTCCACCAACACTTCCTCCAGCTCTCTGATCTACACAGCAGATGGGACATGGCTCAGAGCAAGCTTTTGGCTCTGAGTAAGAGCTGCTGCACTGCAGCTCCCTCCATCACTCATTCTTCTGGGGCAGAAGGGTCCCAGCAGCACACATCACATGTTCCCCATCATGTCCCCCCACCAGCCCTTTTGCAGAAACATCTAGGGACAGAGATGTACAGCTGGTGTCCCAACACCAGCTCTCTACAAGAGATCTACTGCCCTCTGGATCCACCACTCAGGCTGCTCTAACATGGGCAGGCTTTGAAGGAAGTTGCTCCTTCTGCAAAGGGGGCTCCAGGGTGGACCAGGACCACCTTTCCAAGGAACATGTTCCTTCTCTCATGCTGTGACCAGATCCATGGGACCTCACTGCACCCAGGACTGAAGCGTGATGGACCTCTCTGCTTGCTGCCCCGTGCAGCAGTTAAAAGACTGCACACTGCTTCTTCATGGAAAAAACTTCCCCAAGAACTTCCCATGGTGTTGTGCACCATGTAGCTTCACAGCATTTACACACTGTTAGGTAGCCTGGCTATCACAGTTCACCTTCTCAGTCAATCCCTTGACAGCAGAAGGAACTCTGAAACTTGCACCTAAGCAACACATGCTATGTGAGTATTAAGGTGCCAAAGCGCAAAAGCAGCACCACAACAATCCCACAAGGTTTGCTTTGCTGGAGACAGTTCATCGTGCCTGATGCCTGAGGAGGAAAACAAATTCAATCCCCGGAGATAGTTACATCAGCTCTGTTTGTTCCAGTTGTTCAAGGGAGCCTCAAGAACAGTCATTTTAAAAATGGTAAGATGCCTTAATAAGACTACGTGAAAAATAGGGACCCAGCTTGAGAACAGGCAGAGATGTCACTGTAAAAAACCAGAAGGAATAAGGAAGCAGATGGGAAAACCCTAGGTGTACACAGCCACAAGGAGCAATACTCCCAAAAGGGCCTGTTCTCCACACCAGTCACAGCTGCATCTCCTGGTGTCCGAACCAGGCTGGCAGCAGCACGGCAAGGACCACCAGGATGTTGGAAATAGAAACAGGCTCTAGCACCAAAGCAATGAGCTATAGTTCTGGTACACATGGGGGGCTGGAGGGGAGGAAGAGCAGCCACTGGACAACCTCCCTCAACAGCTGGATGCTGCACACCCAGTGCTGCACTCTGGAGGTCCCTCTCCATTCTGCTCACTGCATGCAAAGGCTTAATTTCTAGCCAGACTCCAAAAGAACGGCAGAAGTGCTACAGCCAGCCCAGCTGCAGGCTGATGGGATCCTGTATGGTGACAAAAAGGGAACATCCTGCATAGACCTGCCCCTTTAGGCCAGTGCAGCAGAAGCAAGCCCAGGAAGAGCTGTTGGAGTTGCTACGTCCATGCTCGTAGCTGGCATGGGCCACAGAGCTGACTCTGGTCCCAAAGCAGCTCCTGCAGCACCAAACACTGCAGATACCACTTCTGGTGGTCACAAAGGTGGGAGAATACTGGGATTGTGGGAGGCAAAGGAGCAAGAAGGGAGACCTGGTAGCAGTGAGACGTCTTCCCAAGACAAGCTGGCTCTGAGAGCCCATCTAAGGATGCATGGGAAATAGACTGCTGCCCTCCACACTCACAGGTGACCTTGACTGAGAGCTCATTCAACCCTGTAAGTTTTGAATCAGCTTTTGTTAAACACTCACTAGTATAGGATCACAGAGCAGCAAGGGGGATCATCTGGAACAAGATGGTTCCAAAAGGAACAAGACGAACCAAGAGGAACAAGATTTGGCTCCCCTGGTACAGGAGAGATGTCCACAAACTGGAATGCATCCAGCAGAGGCCACTGAGCTGGTCAGAGGCTGAAGTGCAAGGTATATGAGGTGGATACACCTCCCAGAAACACTTATCCCAGCTACTCCAATGCCTCCAACTCCTGAACTGATCCCTCACCTCACTCCAAAGTTCTCCCACGTTACTGTTGATGTGACTGCTCTCACTGCGTGTGGGGACAGCACAAACCCTTTGTCCATGGTGAGAAAAGCCTGGTGATGGAATTTAGCTCCATGAAGCTCTGTCTGCAGAACCACTGAAGGACACTTTAACCAAGGCTCTAGGTCTGGAGTTCCCAAAACGTTAACCAGCAGAGCACCGGGCTCAAAACCCAAGCCCATGAAGTGCAGGGCTGCAGTTTGCCACAAGCACATTTCCACCAGGTCCCTGTGAAATGTTATCCTTCTGAGAGGCCCTTGCTGCAATGCTGAGTCTGAGGAAGCCAGGTAGAGTGGTTGGTGTCCAGAGCCCACAGCTGGAGGGTGCCTCCCACTGCGCTTATTACAGCTCTCTGGTGGTGACACTGGACTGATCAGTTGAGAGCTGAGACCCTATGATTGTGTAGACATGGCAGAGCTGGAAGAGGTTTAGTTGTTACAACTGCAGCATTTCACAGGTCCTGAGAAAGACGCCACGGCTAGAAAGCCTCTCTTGGGGCTGCATGGTGAGAAGTGTTACCTGTGAGCACTGTCTGGCTGTGGTTTGGAAAACCTCCTAGGATCTGAAGTCAGCCCAGCAGAGAGCAACCTATGTGTCAACCTCATTTGATGGAAGTCCTATATCCAATGCTGTCAGCATTATAATGCAGGGCCATAGCTGAGACCTTGTCACCCTCATCAAGAAATGGGAAGCCAGCAGTTTTCTATTATGGACTACACAATTGTTTACATGGCTTTACTGAAGAGCTCTTGGAAGAAGTGACACTGTGAAGGACTGTCCAGGTGAAGCAGAGTGTTCTTAGCTGTGGTGTTCTTAGCTCATCTGCTTCCGAGCAAAGCATGAGGCGCTTAGAATAACAAATTCCAAAACACTTCTATAAAAGTAATTTTTAAACTGCACAGAGCCTCTGGTTAGGTGTACAACCACATTCCAAGTTAAAGAAGACCTGAGTTCACTTTAGTTCTGTTCATTTTTTTAAATGACCACAACAATTCAAACCAAGTCTCAGCTGACATGAACCATCAAGTAGGACCCAGGACCAAGAGGCTTTGAAAAATAACCTGGGAAAACCAAGTCAGAAATCTTATCTAGGAATCAGCGGTAGGTTGAAGCCTATACCTCCACCACACACCATAAACACATTTCTCTTCTCCACACAGAGTCATGACCACAGTAGTCAGAATCTGAGCACAACAAGCAGAAACCACTAGTGAAACCACAAGAACACTTGAAACAAAAAAACCCCAAAGGACAGGTATGTTACAGCAGAAAAGCCTTTGCACTCCCAAAAAACCATAATTGGGACACCAGGTGCAAGAACTGGCAAGTGCAAGAAGTGGAAAGCATCACTACTGTCTAGTCTACAGGGATCTACTGCCACTAGGTGATGCACATGTCAGCCCTGCTACATGCAATTAATTATTGTTAAGAGTGTGGCCTCTCAGCACTAACCTTGACACAACAGCACAATGGTTTCTACCACAGAGATGGTCTCTGTGAGAAGCCAGAGAGACCAACCCATCACACATTTCTTGGCACCAGAATAACTAGGTATCTACGAGCATCTCTTGGATTTTTTTTGTAGTGAAAGGGAAACCAAAACAAAGACAATGCCCTAGGATGGTCAGCGCAGCTTTGCAGAGAGACCAAGTGGGGCATTAATATGACACACAACAAAGAGACTTGGCTTAAATGAACCACTAAGAGAAGGAACAAGGAAAACTCAGAAAGAGATACAGATGGTGTTGCTACAAAGATGAAAGACAGGTCAGACTGCAGCCAGATAGGAGCAAGCTAAATGGTGACCAACAGCAGCGGAAGTCACCAAATGTGAAAGGCAAAGCCTGGTACTAGAGTATTTCCAACTTAAGTACCCACAATCAGCCCACAGTGTGCCCTAATCCTGGGTGTAAGAAATGGAGAGTCTGCAGCTGAATCTCTCACCAGGGCAAGTTCATATGATGCCTCAGGCTCACCAACAGCACTAGGGCACAATGAGTTAGGCCGGGTAATGTCCAGCATTAGAGGCTCCAGAAAGGAAGCTTGCCCACTGAGTTAAAAGCATCTCAGTGAGATAAGGACAGCAGGCTGGGGGTAATATCCATCATTAGGACAATAAGAAGAGTTGAAAGTCAATAGATGAGCTTTCAGGCACATGAGCTGTTCCCCAGAATTAAAACAGAAGCCCCAGATTGGTAAGTTAAATTCTTCTGCTTAACGTAGGCCTCTGCTTCTGTCTGCCCAGAAGAAAGGCTTTGGTATGCAGAGCTCCATCTGCTTTTTTTCAACTGTATGATTTGATCTAAAAAAAGTATCCCCTCCATCTCTAAACCTTGTGTTGCCTGTTTTGTAGACCACCACAGCTCTAGCACTGCTTCAAAACCTTCACCGAAAGGTAGCAATAGGCATTCCCAATCACCTCCAACACCATCGGCACATTCACTGCCACAGTCTTCTGCAGTGCAGGGGACACCTGCCCCTCTGCTCTGCCTTGATTTCAGACCTTGTGTTCCAGCTGCAGATCAAGACTGCAAACGCATCAAATCCTTAAAGCTCTAGGCTACTGCACAGATGTCACACATCACCTTCCTTTCTTCAGTGGCACACAAGCTCTCTTGCTGTTTGAAGCCCTGGCACAGGCTAACCTCCATTTTAAGGGCAAACTTCAACACAATGCGTTCATCTTTCATTGAGCCTTCCAAACAAACAAACAAAAAAATTCAAGAACAGTAGTAAAATAAAATACATGTTGGGTCTGAGCTCCCCTGGGACCTCCTCACAGCTACTAACCCAAAATTCATTTGGTGCAGAATTACAATTCCTACCGTGCAGCCAGATTAAATGTGGAGTCTCCTAATGGTACACCAGAGGATGCAAAGCATGCAGTCCTGCTACGCGGCCTCAACAATGCAAAGTATATGCTCAGAAACACTTACAGGCAGATGGTTTGATTGCCAAAAGCTTAGCAGCACTTGAGTCCCTGGGCCTGATACATACTGCAGCAGTGACACATTAGTCCATCTTACTTGGAGGTTACTCACTCACAGATCCTTGCTGGTTGCTTTTGGACCTGAAACTGGAATAATTTTCTTAGTAATCCTTAAAGAAACATTGCTGCTCCCTTCTGACCGGCTCAGACCTTAAAAAGCTAGTACTGACCCTAATCCGCAACCTGATCTTGGCATATGAAACCTGCAAGGGTGAGCACAGTTCATACTAGTGTTCTCAAGACACTTTCAAAATTTAGATCAGTGTTATGTGGAGGGGCAGTAAATACTGTTATTACTGAATCTTAGTGACAGAGCCCTCCTACATGGAGAAAAAGGGGGATTTGTGGTTTAACACAAAAACTTGACAGCCCAACCAAGCAGCACCCAATGATGTTTCTTGCAGGCTAACGTGACCTGCTTCTACCACTACAGCGGTAGATGACTTCATATTCATTAGTCCTGTCCCTCTAGCTGCTGTGAGAGCTGGATTTACCTGTTTCTCAGGGCTGTGAGATGCTTCTACAGTGCAGCCACTAATGTAGGTAATGTCAGGTTTTCTACTCTTCCCATTCACAAAGACAAGCATTTGAGAGCCTTGTGCTCTTAGAGGGACATGTACCATGAAGGACCAAGCTCCTCTAACTCCCATCATTAGTGTGTGACAGGACCTACCTCACCAGGTCTCCTGCGGGGTTGTATGATGTGCATGGCTGGGATTGAGTCTGTGGGCAATAAATACATCAATGACTTGTGGAGGTGGAAGAGACCTTTTTAATAAACAGGATTCAAATAAAATTTAAAAATCCCTCTGAACTGCCACTGCGAGAAGAGTTCAGATAACTAGCACAGATGGTGATGCTGTATGTGCACGATGGAGGGAGAAGGGAAGAAAAGAACAAGCTGTCACCAACTTGATGAGCTTCCTCAGTAAATCAGCAGAAACCAGCTCAGCAAAACTCTCCAGATAAAATACTGGTGGATCCATACGAAACAACTCAAATCAAAATAAAGAAAAATCCCTACATCGGAAGGCGCTACATTAGAATAACCAGTGAAATACTGAGTGCCGCTGGAGCCGCAGCAATGGCAGGGAAACAGGTAAGATCTGCCAGTTGTTCCTGGGGTCAGGAATAGCCACACAGTGAGGGACCCACTCAATCCTTTCACAGGCAGTGTGTGTTTGTGTGCTAGAAGGGGTGTTGGTGGCAGGGAGGTCAGGCTATCGAACAAGGTGGTGGTGTAGAGTGGCAGCAACGGAGGGTGAAGGGCACCACTCAACGATGTCAACTCCATCTTGCTCTGGTGGCTAGTGCAAATAGTCGTCTACTCTGGCAAAGGAGCAGGAGCCCAAGCCCACGTGAGCCATGAGCCGCAAACACTCCGAGGCCTGGCCCAGGGCAAGCATCAGCGGGGGCTGCTTTGGCAGGTTCTGAGATTCTGTGGGGGCAAAAAAAGAAATCTGTTTAGAAGAGGTGTCCTGGCTGTGTGCCGGCTCACCTGCCCTCAGGTCCCTCTCAGTCCTGCCTGAACACCAAGCCTGGCATCCTTGGCAGAAGGTGCTGGCTCTGGAAGAAAGCTACTCCTGAGTAATGCTGGCTCTGAACCGCTGCTCCTCTGCACACCCCACCACCCATGACATGTCCCACGTGGGGCCACAGCTCAACAGGACCTTTGAGAAAGTGCTGCTTTGGTGGCCAGAGCAAGAAAAAGGCAGTGGAGCTTCTGCTGCCTCAGTGTCTGCCAGAAAACCCTCAAAGCATGAGATATCAAAGCAAGGAAGAATAAGGAAAGGCAGGAGAAGTTGGAACCAAGTGAGAGGCAACCTCTCAATCTCTCCCACTTGTGCAAGCCTACAGAGTAGTCCATGCTCTAGATAAACTCATTCACTGGTCACTGCTTCTTTTCAACTTCATGTTTGCTACATCTGCAATAGGGAATCCTCAGCTGAGCTATACAAGGTGTTTCGCAACCTGTGTGACAAAGCATGCCCAGACACCATCTTTCACATCTCCCTAGTGATGCCCCTCAGCAACTTGTCTGTGCTCCTCAAGCACTGGATGAACAATGGCTAAACAGGGCCACCCTACTGGACACTTGCCCATGCTGACTGTCAGGGGAAGGGACTCTCCTTCCCAAGCTATATAATTTCTGTTCCTCTGCTCAGACAGAACAGGAGCCCTCATGGGTTTGACAACCAAGTTGTTCCTCCCCGCAGAAGATAATCTCTAAATCTCCTTCTGGCACATTCAACATCAGGTGCACAGACCACTAGGAAATATGTCTGGGCTGTGCACAGGAGTCACGCATGGATTTCTGAGACAGAGAAGCTGTCCAGTGGACAGTTTTGGCCAGCTCTGGACAGACTGAGCTAACCCAGACTGGGGAGTGTCCTGTGAATTCACCTGAGCAATGACACAGCATGTGCAGGGTGTGGTGACAGGATCAAGGGCCCTGCCTAGAATGCAACAATCCCTTTCTTGCAGACCGGTGGCAGGCCATAACCTCATTATCACTATACCCATCTCTCCATCATGGGATTTTCTGTAGCTGAAGATGCCAGGAGGGTCAGCCATGACATGACAACTTGTTGACTGCAAGCACAAGACTTCCATCAGGGAAAGCTACTGCATCTACTGCACCAGGTTCAAGACAGGAGAGTAAATGACAACAAGCTGTTGGGGCAAGGAACATACTTGTTTAAGGAAAATGGAAGAGCAGTCATAAACATTCAGCTCTGAGGACACAGAGGAGGGCAAGAGGCCCCTCATACCTGGATTCAGCCATGACCCATCCTGCTGACACAAAGAGGAAAGCTCATCAGAAGAAGGGGGGCTGTCTTGCTAGCTAAAGAAGACCAACCTATAACCAGATCTCTGCACAGAGCACGGTCCTCTCAGCACAGTTATGACCAGAAGGGAAAAAGCAACAGGGCTGGACCATCACCACAGCCCCAATTTCAACACTGGACTGCAGGCAGCCAGGCTCTCTGGGCTCTAGCAGGCACAGCATGTGATGGGAACCTGCAGAGGCAATGCTCAAAGGGAAGACAGACCCATTTAAATCTGCACATGCAACATGATCTCAAAGGTAACTGGATTTATGGCCCCACTCTGCTTTAGACCCAGCACTATGGAAACCGGCTTCACTTATGAGCTGCTGCAACAGAGCAACTGCATCCCCTACCAGAAAGGAGGATGATGCCAGGACAAAACTCTGCCAACCCAAACAGCATGGAAAAGAGCCCTGCTAATGCCAGTGAACTGATACAGGTGGATCTGGAGCAAGAAGAAAGAAGGCAGGAAATGCACTGAAGGTATCTTGGTTTCCTCAGTAAGCAGGGGAAGAAAACCCTGAGGAGCATCCTTGGAAGCAGCACTGAGGAAGATGCAAGGAAGGGAGGCAAAAGAAGATCAGATCAGGAGGATCTGTTCTCCGTAGGCTTCCTTCCTGCCTCCTTTCCTGCATCACTGCCCTCTGTCAGTCCCCAGCAACAGAAAGAGAGGCAAAAGCTAAACATAAGTATTTCTGATTTTTTTTCAAACACTCATAGGCTTGCCCACCACAGGACAGCCCTTGAGAGCAGGTATGTCCAGTGGGTAGCGCTCACGCAGGAACCAGGCCTTACCCAATATAGCACTATTAAGAGCAGCACACACAGGTTCCCTCTGGATCGGGTCCAGCTGTTGACCAACAGGGCAGTTCCAAGGGTCTGAGTAAGCTAACAAGCTAAATGCATCCTGCGTGAGAGAACAGAAAGGCACAGTAAGGTCATGCACAGCTGCAAACACACAGGAAAACCGCCAAGTCCATCAGCTGGGGCACCTCCTGCCATCGCCAAGGTAACAGGTGCCTACCTCCTGAAAAGAAATGGCCCTTTTCTTCTTGGCAGCAAGGGACCACACTGGGCCATCAAGATAGTGGATTAAAGAGGGTGCCCCTTCCACCTGGCAGGGGAGCCAGCACGGGAAGGCAGGTAGAGTGTCACCTGGAGAGAAGAAGAGCGAAGGCAGGCAGGAGCTGTATGTGTCTCTCCTGTGCCAAGAACTGGATCTAGATGCTCTATGTTCACTGAGTTTCGACCTCTGATGTCCATGCAGGCCCCCTCTTCCTCACCAGGTGCAGAAGTGGGGGCCACTCAGAGCTCTGCAAGAGAACCCACATCCCCAGTCCTGGCCCAGAGAATTGCTGCAATGCAGCACAAGGCCCAGGCTTACCTGAAGCATCTTTTTGTGCATTGTGTTCTTCCCATATTCTCTGCAAAGCTGCTCGCTCAGCACCTGCAGCTCCCGTCCAAACTGGATCATTCGCTCCGTGGCAGCATGGTTCCCTCCACAGAGCTGCCTCTGGGGGCAGCTGTCTTCTAGAGGGAAGGCAGTGGAGAAGTAACATAGTCTCTCATTCCCCACCATTGCCCACTCTGTGTCATGCTACTCATAAACTCCTTCCCCTTCTGGAGCAGGTAGCTGCTTCCTGCTCTAAGTTTATCCCAGTGGAAGCTTTTTCTGATCGCTGCATTTCAACAGCCAGTAGTGCTTTTTTCATAGCACCTGTTAGGTACAGGGAAAACTTGAGCTCAGTTTGTTTAATGCCTGAGGACTACCTACAAATCAAGTATTCTGATAAAATCATGGGAACTTGCAACTCCAGCCATGTTACCCTTTCACGTGTGTGATACAGCGTACACAACATGGAAACCCCTGGTCTAACAAATCCCAGACTCGGAAAACTCAGTCAGAGATGGTAACACCAGTATTAGGTGGCTGAATATATATATCCCAGTATTAGGTGGCCACAAAACCCACTATAACTGGAGGAATTCCCAGTTTCAGAGGTAGTGTAGCTAATTCTTCCTCCCCCTCCTGGCTAAAGCACAAACAAATAAGACAGTTGTAGCTGACCACACTGTGCTGAGGACACTTTGTGGCTGGGTATCAGCCAGCCTTTCACAGCTCAGTTCAGTTCCTCAGCTGGAAGAAGTGCCAGGACTGCTCTGAGTTGGAATTCATGACAAGCGCTGAAGAAACCTTTGACTCCTCTTGCTTTACCTGCTCCACAACATCACCAGCACTGCTGCAAGACTATCAAAAGCCAGACTTAGTTTTAGTTCCAGGACAGATTCATGTTCCCCGTGAAACAGGCATCTTGAGAACATTATTCACTGGGGAGGGGAAAGAAAGCCAAAGTACATGCTTTTTCCCCACAGTCCAATCACAATTTTAACTCTCGATACCAGCTTTTCCTATTTCTCTTTACTGCTCCTGCCTCTGAGGCCCTACCCATGCTGGATTCATCCGTCTGCAGGATCTCTTCATGTTTGTAGGTGCCATTCATTATCCTGGTGGATGAATTTTCCAGGACTCCATTGGGGTAATGCTCAGCCTCCATTTCCATCTCGCTGTCACTGAGGTGAAAGGAGAAGGAAAAGGTCAAATGTCTAAATTAGAAAGGGAAGAAATGAAGAGCTTAGATGCCAAAGGATGCCTAGCAATGGCCAGTAAACCAGGAAAGGTGCCAGTTAGACTACAGGGAGCCAGATGGTCTAATTCAGTGTAGCAAAAAATTGTTGCAGGCTTCTGAAGACAATTTATGAAACGGGTTTCTGTTCCAAAAGTGCTTGTCGTAATTACAGGTGCAGAGTGCTTATCATCTTCCCTTCAGGAAGCAATCATCTCTGGGACAGTGAACAGCAGTCAGACAACAGATAACATACTAACATACTAAACAGGAGGGAAATCTTGGCTGTGGTAAGCCATCAACGCTTGCAAAAAGTGCAGTGCAGAACACACAAAGGCTCTAGGCTTAAATGTTCAAGACAGCAGTCTGAATGAGATTGCTGATTAACTGCTGATTGACGGAAACGATGAGAAAATCTTGCTGGGACTTGTGCTCTACATTTGAAAAAGAGAATCATAAATCCAGCATTATCTAATTATTCTGGTAAACTGAGTCTGAACAAGTGTTTCTCACTCAGTTACATGCTGTACAGCTCTCAAGAAGTCATGATAGAGACTACAAACTGTCCTGCAAACTGTGCTTAGCACAGTACACAGAGGATGAATGCCAGCTGCAATCAGCAAGAGATTCTACTAATCACAAGGGTATCCCCTGCTCTGGCAGGGCCTCAGACAGCCCTGCAACACCAACCTGGAAAGTGAGCCCAAGAGAAGCTCAGTTCTCACCATGGCTCAGTATGCTCCACACTCCAGTAAATGCAGCAGTAACTATCCCCCTCTCCTGGACCGCCTATGCCTTCTTGGAGAAGCGAGGCTTTCTAAAGGTCTGACTTGCTGTCACAAGCATGAAACCAATTACAACTGATTCAGAGACTTGACTGGAAGGAACTGGGCAACCCATAGAGGTAGCCCAAGAAAATTACTCAAGAGGTCAATGCACCAACCCAGTAATATCTTAAGCTGCTGCCTCACCCACAAAAACACAGGCAAGCTGCTTAGCAGCAGTAATGGACTAGGTGAGGCATCAGTAACAGCTCAGTGGGAGAGCTTCTATGCAAACTATCATGTTGGGCTCTGATGGCATCAGTTTAATGGGACAGCTTGGTGCTTGAAACAAGAACATCATAATGTTCCTTATGAGATGACCCTCCAAGCCTGAGCCAGAGCAGCGGAACTGGAACAGCTTGTGTCTGCTGGGAATAGTAGTGACCTTGTAGATAAGAAGAGTTACTCTGTTGTTCAAAAGAGCAGGACAGATGCCCTTCTGGCTCCTAAGAGAGCAGACCGAGCCCCCCTCCCACCATCTCACCCTCCTCAGGCATCTACAAAGGAAAAAACAATACCTGGTTTCTTGGTTACTTGTACTACTGTGCTGCTGAGATTTGGTAGAATCTGTAGAATTGGACTCAGAGTAGTTCACAGATGAGGGGGAGGAGGAGGAGGAAGATGAAGATGACGAACTCAGTGTTGGGTATTTACTGTGACTCTGTTTGCTTTTTGTGGACATGACTCCATTGCTACAGGTTGGACTATCTGCTCCTGAAAGTCAAGAACAGGAAAAATGAGGACTGACAATATTGCTCTATTGTGAAGTCAACAATTTAGAAAGAGAAGCAGACCCCAAAGGAAGAAAACAAAATAATACGGCAGATCTTAAATTATTATTTATTATTCTTATATTCAAAAGGGTTTAGAGAAAACACAAATGAATATGGAAGGAACCCCACTGCTCACCGGCAACACCTGAGCTTAAGGAAGTTCCAAAAATGGGCTGTAAATAAGAGTCTGACAGAACCAGCTCACACAAGCACAGAAATTATTCTTAAAATATGAAGCATGGATGGTTTGTAAAGAAGTTTACAAACCTTCTTCTCACCAACCCAAATATTTCTCATAAATCGTCTATCCAGAAAACTATGAAAGCACAGGTAAAAACTGGGCCACAAGAAGAACTCTGCAAGCAGAACTTCCCAGGCTTTTCACAACCTATCTTACATTAGGGATATACTTCAATCACACAACACTCAACAAATTACAACAATCCTCTCAAAAATCACAAGCTAACCTTCCTTGAACAGACATCACTGAAAGGAGAGTCAGGCTTGAAATCACATCCTCTCTCCCATAAAAGGTGGCTATCAAGCTGTGGAACTTGCTGACACAGGACACAAACCAGAAGTTTTATACAGATTCAGAAATTACTGGCTAAACCTACAGGGGCTATCTAATACCAAGACAACTGCAAATCATGAGGGGCTCAAATAATATTTCAGGAAAACCTCACTATGGGCTTGCCTTCTTCCTAGGTAACCAATATTGACCACAGGGTCTTGACCAGATGATGTGACCTGGCATGGCTGCTCCTCCAGAAGTGATGGTGATATATCCAAATTCATCAGCTGATCCCACAATCATATTTATAGCTAGGGAATTTATTTATATTTTTATCATGACAACACAACGATTAAAACAAAAAGCCATTTTGTGCATTTTAATGACAAGGACGCAATAGACTGTGCACAACAGTTCTGCTTAATCTTTGAAACATGATTGATGAAATTAACACACTTTTGAAAGCGCTAAGGTCTGACAGAGAGCACTGTGGAAGGTGGTGTCCCATGTATGGAGACAAAAAGCAGCCTAGGGAGTGATAGTGACCAGGAGGGCTGCAACCACAGTGTGAGGCAGTAGTGTGCGCAGAAGGGCGTGCAGGAAGGACGTCATCACCCTACCAGCTCAAGAGGCGAGTTCAGTTGGTGGTCACCACCCTCTCAGAAGGAGCTTAGCTATGGAATTCACCTGGCAAAAAGCCATGTCCGCTGCACTCGCCAGAATGGATATGGCAACCTAGACAGAGCTCCCACGAAAACATGCAGCCACCCAGGTCTCAGGCTGCAGGGTGCCAGAGTCTTTCCCTGGTAATGGATGGCAGTACTGAGAACAGCCATGTGAGGTGTGACCAGCTGGATGACCTGCTCAGCCTGGTGGCAGAACTATGAGAAGTAGAACGGTTATGAGCATGAAGGAGTCAAAGAGATAGGCTGGTGGAACCATGCTGTGCCCTCCATGAGACAGACAAAGGAACAGCCACCAGAAAAAAAAAAAAAAAACAAGACCAAGGGGATCCTGTATCCTCCCCCCACCAGGCAGAAGGCAGTAGCTTAAAGGAAAGGAGTGAATGGAAGCAAGTCCATGCTCAGGGTGTCAGGCGAAGCCCCTCCTTGCCCACCTCACCCTCCCAGGTGCCTCTGTACAACAGGTGTGAGGCTCTGGATATGGAAGGCCAGTCAATGGATGATGTAGATGATGGTCCATCTACACCAGAGGTTGGCCCAGGGTCAGAAAGGCCTAACCCCTGTATCATGACCACCTCCACAAGGAAGACAAGATGGGTTATAGTTGTAGGTGACTCCCTTCTGAGGGGAACTGACGGTCCAATATGCAGGATGGACCCTCCTCCAAGGGAAGTATGCTGCCTCCCTGGGGCCCGGGTTAAGGACGTCACTAGGAAGCTTCCTAGCCAGAACAGCCCTTGGGCTATTACCCATTACTGCTCTTCCATGTGGGTGGTGATTAAACCACAACAAATAGCCCAAGGGATATCAAAAGAGACTTCAGTGCCTTGGGATGGTTGGTGAGGGAATCTGGATCATAGGTTATTCTTTCCTCTCTCCTTCCAGCTGTGGGCAGTGACATTGGAAGAAACAGAGACACCCAGTCTATTAATCCATGGCTCCAAGGCTGATGTCAGTGCCACAATTTGGGGGTTTTCGATAACAGGATGGCCTACACGGCATGAGGCTTGTGGGCATCAGATGGGATTCACCTCTCTTAAAGGGGGATGATGGTCTTTCCACACAAGCTAGCAGGGCTCATTGACAAGAACTTTAAACTAGACCTGAAGCAGGAGGGAAAAAATATCAGGCTTGCCCGTGACAAGCTCTGGCATGACACGTCAAGGTTAGAGGGTCGGAGTGCTACTGAGGGCCTTCAGCCTGTTGCTCTGAGATGTGCTGGCTACACTGCAGCACAGTTGAAGTGTTGGGGAGATGAGCTGGGGGCTCCTGAGCTAATAGGAGCCAAGATGGAAACACCATGGAAATACCTCAAAGGAACTAAGGGGCATTCCTCTGAGAAGGTGACACAGCCAACAGCCCTGCTGAAGTGCCTCTACACTAATGCACACGGCATGGGAAACAAACAGGAGGAGTTGGAAGCCACCGTGCTGCTAGAAAGCTATGACCGGACTGCCATTACTGAAACTTGGTGGGACGAATCACGACTGGAAAGTGGCTGCTGATGGCTGCAGGCTGTTCAGAAGGGACGGGTGAGGAAGGAGGGGCAGAGGTGTTGCCCTTTACATAAAGAAATGGATAGTGTGAAGAGCTGTCTCTGAAGAATAGCCACGAGCAGGTCGAAAGCTTATGAGTAAGAACCAGAGACTGAGGCAACAAAGGGAACCTTGTCGTTGGTGTCTGTTACAGGCTGCCTAATCAAGGGGAGCCGATTGACAAAGCCTTCTTCCTCCAGCTCCAGGAGGCTTCGCACTCGCAGGCTCTCATCCTACTGGGGGACTTCAGCAACCTCAACATCTGCTGGAAAAGTAGCAATATTGGACCTGATGGTCACCAATGCAAGTGCAGTGGAAGCAGGGACAGGTATCCTGGGAAGAGTACAGGGACACTACCCGGTTGTGTAGGGTTGGGGTCAGGAAGGCCAAGGCATGGCGGGAGCTGAATTTGGCAACGGACGCAAAGAATAGCAAGAAGGGCTTCTACAGGTATGTCAACCAGAAAAGGGAGGTCAAAGAAAGAGTACCCTCTCTGATGAGCAAGGGTGAAAACTGGTAACAATGGATGAGGAGAAGGCTGAGGTACCCAACAATATTTTTGCCCCAGTGTTCACTGGCAACCTCTCTTCCCACACCTCCCGAGTGGATGGACCACAAGGTGGGGGGGGTCTGGGGAGCAAAGCCCCTCCCACTGTAAGAGAAGACCAGGTTTGTGACCATCTGAGGAACTGAATATACATAAGTCTATGGGACCTGATGAGATGCATTCCAGAGTCCTGAGGGAATTGGCTGATGTAGTTGCCAAGCCACTCTCCATGACACCTGAAAAGTCATGGCAGTCAGGTAAAGTCCCGGGGCACTGGAAGAAGGGAAGTATTGCAGCCATTTTCAAAAAGACAGCAAGGAGTACCCTGGGAACTACCAACCTGTCAGCCTCCCCTCTGGGCCTGGGAAGATCATGGAACAGGCCCTGCTAGAAGCTGTGCTAAGGCACATGAAGGACAGGGAGGTGGTTTGAGACAGCCAGCATGGCTTCACCAAGGGCAAGTCCTGCCTGACCAACCTAGTGGCCTTCTGTGATGGAGCGAATGCATCAGTGGACAAGGGAAGAGCAGCGGATGTCGTCTGTCTCGACTTCTGTAAGGCCTTTGACACAGTCCCCCACAGCATCCTTCTCTCTAAACTGAGGAGATACGGATTTGATGGGTGCACTGTTTGGTGGATGAGGAATTGGTTGGATGGTCGCATCCAGAGGATAGTGGTCAATGGCTCAATGTCCAGATGGAGATCAGGGACAAGTGGTGTCCCTCAGTACTGAGACCAGTACTGTTTAATATCTTCATCAGCGACGCAGACAGTGGGATTGTGTGCACCCTCAACAAGTCTGCAGTGACACCAAGCTGAGCTGTGCAGTTGACACACCAGAAGGACGGGATGCCATCCAGAGGGACCTGGACAAGCTGGAGAGCTGTGAGAACCTCATGAGGTTCAACAAGACCAAGTGCAGGGTCCTGCACCTGGGTCGGGGCAACCCCCGATATCAATACAGGCTGGGGGATGAAGGGATGGAGAGCAGCCCTGCAGTGAAGGACCTGGGGGTACTGGTGGACGGAAAGCTGGACATGAGCCAGCAATGTGTGCTCACAGCCCAGAGGGCCAACCGTATCCTGGGCTGCATCAAAAGCAGCGTGGGCAGCAGGTCGAGGGAAGGGATTCTGCCCCTCTGCTCCACTCTAGTGAGACCTCACCTGTAGTACTGCTCTGGAGCCCTCAGCACAGAACAGCCAAGGACCTGCTTGAGTGGGTCCAGAGGAGGGCCACAAAAATCATCCGAGGGCTGGAGCACCTCACCTGTGAGGACAGGCTGAGAGAGTTGGGATTGTTCAGCCTGGAGAAGAGAAGGCTGCAGGGAGACCTTATTGTAGCCCTTCAGTACTTAAAGGGGGCCTATAAGAAAGACGGGGAAGAGTTTTCAGCAAGGCCTTTTGTGAGAGGACAAGGGGTAATGGTTTTAAACTAAAGGAGAGTAGATTAGGCTAGATATAAGGAAGAAATTTTTTACGAGGATGGTGAATTGCTGGCACAGGTTTCCCAGAAAGCTAGTAGAGGCCCCATCCCTAGAAACATTCAAGGTCAGGTTGGACGGGGCTCTGAGCAACTTGATCTAGTTGAAGATGTCCCTACTCACTGCAGGGGAGTTGGACTACATGACCTTTAAAGGTCTCATCCAAACTAAACTATTCTATGATTCTATATATGAATGCTGTCTTGTGCCGCAGGGGTTTTTTATGCAGGCATCTCCCAGTTTAAAACAGATATTACCAAGAGCTTGTATGGACCGATGGGGTCATTCTAACCATCTAATCAGAAAAGCATACCCAGCATTTCCTGCAACACAATATAGGCACACAAAGATACTGGCTTGCGAAGGTGAGTGACAGCTTGAAGGCAATCAAGTAATTGTCTTCCTTTCCCTGAAATGTTTGCCTCTCCGCAGTTTGTCACACATAGCGGCGGGAATACCAAAACAAAATACACTCAGATGGCTGTGAGCAGCTCAAGGTTCAGGAAGCAGCACAGACTGTTTTCACAGGCTCTGCAGGTCATACTCCCTGGCCCACTCCATCTTCAAAGCTATAGTCAGTAATTACCTAGGGAAGATAGCTTGGGTGTCCTGGTTTATCTTGTTCTTTCCACTTCAAATCCTAAAGTTTCGTTTGCCAAACTGCAAAGAGCTGATGCTTCAGTGATTGGTTTTGCAGGTACAGAGCTGTGGACTTCTCACATGTCTAGAGCTTGCAAGGTAGAGTCCATGGGAAAAGGAGGAGCTCTCATTCAAGGCATCCCCCTAAACTTTTGCTCAGCTGGCCAGAACAGTGCATCTTCTGCTTGGTCCTTAGTGGTAAGCAATTCTTCTGCAGACTCCAAGGTACAGGAAACATCTTGTTTTCCAGACCTCCTCTTACAGCTTGGTCAGTGAAACACTGAGTCACTAGCAGCTGCACTAGAAGGCCACCTTTGAAAGCTTCTTTATTCTGAAACAAGACCTGCCCTGCAGACAATTGTCTGTGGAAAATAACTAATGCAAAACCAATTTTGTAACAGTATACAGACACCTATGACAACAGTATGTCCTCTCAGCTGGGTATCAGAAGGGAGCATTTCACAGAATAATGTACAGAAAGTAGAAGGAAATGGACAGCAGTCCATTTAACATTTACTCTTCTCACCAGGAAACACAGAAAACACACTTACCGGTACTATGAACATGTGAGTTGCTTGATCCATGTCTAGGACTTAAGCTGGGGGACCCGGGGTAACTGTCCTGGGATCTGGGGCTGCGGGCACTGAAACAACGTACTTCACTGTCTGTCCCATTCACCATCTCCACAAACTGCCGACACCTGATTTCATAGGAGGGAAGAAGGAGAAAAGGGTGCGTGACAGCCAGGATGCTCTGCATTGAGGTCTCCTCTGTTACTGGGTGGAGAAGTCCTAGAAACTGCATAGGAATTAAATTTCTTGGCTTTGAAAATGACATTTCAGACTCCTGGTACCTTTGTATTGTGAGTGCTCTGATAATGCAGGAGTGCTCTGATAATGAAGGAGTTCAGAAATTGCAACTTTGATGCTAACGAATGTTGAGACATTCCCAAAAAGCAAGTCTATTTCCATTGCACTAAGAAGAAACCTTTCCTTTACAGCATGCTTTCATCTCCACCACCTCTGCAGGTACTCCAAAATTGAATTGTGGGTTTTTTTTTCAGGAATAAGATACTAAATCTGCCACGCATCATGGTTCTCCCACTACTCCAACAGCCTAGAAATACTGGTGGCCAATGGGAAATAGACAAGGAAGGGTAAAAAAAATGCAATATCCACAGTGACAGTGAGGACAGCTCCCCATTTAGCTTTACTGGGAACTGCCCTTACACAACCCAGGAGGCTGGGAAGACCCACCTATGTCTGATCTCACAAGGCAAGACCATAGGCAAGACCATACTAGGTCTGAGCAGCAACCAAAGGGCTACGTCTACATTGCTACAAGCACTGTGCAAAGGAGTGAACCAACATCCTCTCCCACCTGCTCCCAAATGGATCTCAAACAGTTTGAAGGTATACAGCCAGACTGGATGGCTGGACAGTCTCTTTCTTCTCTCCTTCACCTACAGATTTCAGCATTAGGGAGTATAAAGCTATTCATACTTACTTTAACATGAAGAGCAGGTTGGGGTTATGTTCTAGGAGGCCAGGATAGAGCTGCTGGGTGGCTTCTATAGCCTCTCCCACTCTGCCTGCTAATACTAGCTTCTGTATTCCTGAAAGCAAAAGGAGACCTATTGACACACAGGACCAGTCAACAAGAACGGCCAGAAGAGTTGTCTCACGTATACCACACAGCTCTCCACTACCACCTTGCACAAGGGCTAGGGAGAACTGGGGACCACTTTCTGTTCATTATGGATGAGGAAAAGCCTGTAAAAATGAGGCAGAATCTGCTGTAGCTCAGATACACCAAGAGTAGAAGGATCTGAAAGATGAAGTCAGTGTGCTGGGGTGGGGTGCTCTGGGACTTTAGTCACAGAGCTATGCAGCAATGGAAAAGAAAGCAGGACACGACAGCTGGATGTGAGCAAGGAGGTTACTGGGGAAATGACAATTTCAGAGGGGAAGCCCCTAGATCACCCATACCTCACATCCTCTGGCTGTGCATCAGATAAGCTGAACATTCTTAGAGGGTCTGTGGGCTTAAACCATAACACGGTACTGTTTCCCCAATATCCCTACCTCTAAGTAGAAAGTAATTATACCAACAAAACTGGGTTCCTGCAAGTCCCACCTCAATGTATTCCCAGAGAAGTAACCTGACCTGCAGTGAGGATATGGCACCTGTAAGCTAGCTCCAAGAATCAGCTATTGACTAAGCTAGAAACAGCTCAACAAGTTGTACGCCTCTAGAAGGTGCAAAGATACAAGGCAGAAGCCATCTATCATCCTGGGTGTTCATGTTGCACTTATGGGATGTATGTTCCTTCAGTGCATCAGATGACACAAGTGCAAGACTTGAACACTCAGAGGCGCTGCTGATCTACAGAGGTTCACATTTTATTTCTTTTCTAAGTGTACTTAAAACTGAAAACTATGCATTGCACTTCCCACTCTGTTTTTCCAGGACTCCTTACAAACAACAGAGAGGAGGTTTCATCTGTGAGGTCCTTTGCAAGCAAAGGCTCTAATCACAACAGGCTGTGACTTTAGCAAGTCATGAGCAGTTGAAAGCCCAGCCTGGTGACCCTCATCAGCAATCCCCAGTAACAATCTGCAATGACTTGTCTTGGCTCCCACCTCTCAGTGTCTATTTGCTTGTTACTGTAGCTGAAAGCTAAAACCAGAGACGTGGCTCTCACACCAATGAGTGTTGCACAGTCTCCTTCATTTCACTCTCTGCTTCTTCTCTGACTGGCATGTCCATTTTCATGTCTCACTACTTTTGACAGCTCTCTTCTTTGCCTTGTTGGGCAACTCTCACAGACATCACTGTTTTTGTTTTCCCATCTGTGTTTTCCTCACACCTTCTATTTAAGTCACAACTTCAGAGCATTATATTCCTCCCCTCCATCTGCCTTGTCACCTGTCCTCAGACAAGCAAGACTGCGCTGTCTTGTGTGCATCCCATAACACTTTACCAATTAAAACTACACCAGCAAGAACACTGGCTGGGGTCAGGTTGCATAATGCATGACCTGGAAAGCACAAAACCCATCTGTACTAACAGGCAGCAACTACAAGTTATTCTGGGTACTAAGCAGAGTCCCCAGATGAACCTGAATGCTGGCTAAGCATATGTAACGTATAGAGAGCAAGCTACAAAGGGGCACAATGCGCCTGATACATAACAGTCACATGAGAAAGGGTTCACAAAGGGAAGGGAAATGCACAGAGCGGGACGCAGCCTGTATTCAACAGCCAGGAGAATGCAGAAAACACACCAATGTTCTGTGACTCTGAAAACTGAGCCTGTGAATAGAAAAGCTGAAAAAAAGTACAGCAGGAGAAAGCTCCAAGCCTTATTCTGCAGGAACCAAAAGCACTTAACAGACTAACCAACTGAGAGATGAACCACTTCAGAGAAAACAGCAGTAACCAACCCAGACACAGAATATGAATTCTTTACCTAGCACGAGCTAAACACATTGGCTGTGAATTTACAAAACCCTTAGCATGCAAAAAATTTACCTGAAGACAAAATGTGCAAAGGACTGGAAGACTCAAGTCAAAACAGATTGATGTGTCTGGGTCCCTATGACCATGCTAATGAAACTGCCCCCGCTGCAACAGACTGCATCGAAGAACCCAAATCCAAAGGGATCTCTGGTGCACAGTTGACTTCAGCTCACGTAAAGTCCAAGGTAACCAGTTCCCTTCTCCATCAATTTGGCTCTGCCCCCAAGAAAGCACGTTCTGCCCTTTGTATTACGTTTAGCCTGATGTGTGAAACTGCTGGACTCAAAGCCAAGGGTCACCTCATCTCTGCCAGGATTCAGCTATTCATTTTCAACAAGATTGAGGAAAACTAACCAAGTTGATCAGGCAGCTTAGCGTTTTCACCACTGCCAGGCATTCAGGTCATTTCTCAGAGCAGATAGGCAAAGGAAAAAATAACGCAGTTCTTCAGCCAAAGCCAGCAGAGGGTGGAGGGGACACAGTGACGATGGGAAAAGTGATCCCAGCTGTGGTCCCCAAGCTCTGCTGTCCCCCAGGCAGCAACACTAAGTCAGCAGTGTGCTGTGGACAGCTTTGTACTGTTCTGGAATAACTCTTCAACTTCCATAGCATTGCATTTTCTCTGCACAGTCCTGAAGGTGACACGCAGTCAGCATGCCACACTTCGGGAACAACTACCCAAGATACTTACTTTGTCTATTCTTTATTGAGGTCTGTTCTTCCTGGATTGTGGTGTCTGTGACTCTGGCAAAGGCAGTTGCTGTTGAACAGTACCCATGATGAACCAAATAGGATGAAACCATACTAGAAAATAAGAAAATACACACAGATGAAGAGGCATTGGTAAAACAGGGTAATCACACTGGACAGAAAAAATTAACACAACAGAAGTTGCAATATCAGTGACCAAACTCAGCTTGCTTAGGACATAACCAGGGTCCTACTTCTGGGTCCAGACAGTGTAAACTTACAAGATAGGTACCTGGTCCTCAGCCTGGGGGGGTGAAGATTCCCTGTGCATACACAGTATTTGATTATTTAATTACTGCTGTCCAAGGGTCACTTGTAAGAGCTCAGTACTGTGTTACTGCCTGTGACATCCTATATAGACATAAAATCTGAACCTCAGAGAGGCTTATGGCTTTCAAGTAGATCTCAAAAAAAAAAAAAAAAATTCTGGTCCTGAATTTCTTCCATCACTTATTTTGCCAGCAATTATATCTTTGGTAGTTGAATCTCCCTATGAATTCTACACATTCACAGATGCTTTTATCTGCTGATTTACAAAGGGTACACTGTCAGCATTGACTTTACAAACATTAAGTTGTATTTTCAAAAAAATGCTGGGGGGTAGGTAAGGAAGTAGTATCACTGTCAGAGAACAAACACAACAAAAATGTCTTTCTGAACAGACCATTTCTAAAGCACTTGTGTCTTTCCAGGATATGTCAGGTAGGTGTTAATGCTCAGTGGACTTTTAAGAAAACCTGAAATGGCAGCACAGGTTTTCAAGGCTTCTAGTGATGAATCCCAAAATAGACTTCTCGTGATGAAGCTGGTATTGATCCGATCAAGTCACAGCTTGAAACACACATTTAACTTAGCTACTTTCAGTACAAGAAAGAAGTATTTTATGAGTCAGCAATAATTTTCAGGTGTAACATTGTAAGCAGGTGTGTAACTTTTAAACTTGTTTTAAAAACAAGTGCTTCTGACCACTGTTGGTAGAAGGCATGCCCTTTGCCCTTGGCATGGTACAGGTAGGTGTAATAAAGCGCACAGCAGCCAGGCCGCTGTGGATCAGCCAGGCCGAAACACTAAACACAGCAATCAAGGCTGTCAGGAACAGAGGGGAAAAGCCAACTCCTGCTTCAGTGTAATTGGGTAGCCAGAGTCAGAGGCTCAGCACTGTGGAGATTTAAATGCTCTACAAAGCTGCACAAAACCCGAGCTCCTTCCTATACCACTGCTGCCTGCATCACAGGAAGTGTCCCTACATGGGTACACAGCAGTATTACAAACTGGTCACTATGCCAGGCTCATTTTCAGCAATGGCTTATCAGTTCTGTGTCTCAGCTACTTACTACAGCAGTGCTGCACACTCAGACATTCAGCAACATGTTTGCAGCCAGCGGTACCTCTCCTGAAGTTCAGGGTGAAAATTATTGCACCCCACTGTAACCTATGTGACATGTTTGTGCAGACAACAAAAGCCTTTCAGAATCCCAGGGTCTTCAAATGAAGTTTTTACCGCTTGGGAGCCATGGTTGAAACTTGTTGAGAACAGAATCGCTCAAATCACAGGAGCAGCTATCTCTGTGCTGCACCTAGGGGTCCTTCTCTCACATAGAGCAGCCATGGTGGTGGTAGAGAGGCTTGTACCATCCATGGCTTTTCTTCTTCAAAACAGAACTCGCCTGCATGCTTCTCTGTACAAATTACATTAAGTTCTTCTCATTCTGCATGGTAACAATTAGATCTCAAACGAACAGTACAAAGTCCTCCCGTTTTATCAGAAACAGGGAGCTACACCGTTCTCCCATGGTCAACCACACCAGTTGATCTCAAGTCTCAGATGACTCCTACTCAGATTGTTCATAGCAAGAGCTAAAAGGATTAGAGATCCTGTAAGACTGTAACAACACACAAAGAAGATGAGTTATCCATGTGAGTCCCTTTCAAGGTTTCAACTGCTTGAAAACCTTATCAGATCAGCCTCTCTGGTGACAGCATATCCAGGAGTGCAACACAGATGAATGCATGATGTAATGCATCTCGTGATGCTTAATTGCACAGTTAGAGGTTAAATAAGATAGTACGAAACCTACTAAAGCCACGGGACAAATTAACATTGTCCCAGGAGCGCCAAAGGAGCTTCAACCTGAAACAGCTGTACCGCTAACGTGAGGATGAGCTCTGACTTAAGCATAGCTATGGAGAGGAGGAAGGTGGGAAACGTGATGCTGATTCTTAAAAAGAAAACCAAAAGAGGTATAAAGAACTCCAGAGTGGTGACTCTGACACCCCAACCATGCATGTCAGAAGAAACAAGTCTGGAGAACACAAGGAACAAACATGGAGATAAACTGGTCCTATTGCAGAATAATCAACAATTTTTGTAAACTGAAGTCATGGCTCTCTGATTTGGTGACATTTTTGGAGGGAGTCAGAAAGCAGGCAGAAAAGAGATACTTTTGCAGTCCACTTGGTTGTCCAAAGGTATTTTACAGAGTCTTTCAGCAAAGGCTCTTGAAGAAACTGTGCTACCACGTGATATAAGGAAAGGTCCAACCTGGCTAAATATTCAGTTCAATAACTGGGTGGCAAAAATCAGTCAGTTTTATCACAGAAGGGAAAAAAGACTGGAGTGCCAGAGGAACCTATGCTATTGACATATTGACAAAACTAAGCTCGACAGACCAATGCTCTCACCCAATGCAGGTGGCTTTTATGTTCAAAGAGGCAGGGCACAGACTTTTTTTCCTAAGTAAGTTGCCTTTTGAGCACTAAAAACTAAGTATTTCCATGTAAATATCGATGATCTTCATTCTCTTTGACTGCTAAGCAAGCTTTCCAAAAACAGATCCTGTCTTTCCACAGCCTGACAAGACACGTTGCAGAGTGTGGAATGACTCCATAAAGTCAACAATCCAGTATATCAGAATGAAAATTAATGTTAAAGCCAAAAATTTAACACAGTTTTAAGACTTTAGGCACATCCATGCTGGGCCAGACCAAACATCCAGTTAGCCCAGTGCTTGTACCTCCCAAATGGCAAAAGCAAATGCCTAGGAAACGATAAAGGAACAAAGCAAAAATGAAATTATATTTTTCTCCATAACCCTTCCAGCTTCTAATGATTTGTCAGATACTCCCTGTCCTAGAGGTGATATCTCTCTACATTGTAGTTCCAATAGATTTTTCTTTCTAATAATGTCTGCAGTCACTTTTTGAATCCATGCAGTTTTCATGATACCTTATGGCAGAGTCTGAAAAAAAGGTCTCCTTTATTTTTCCTAAATGTGCCACCCAGGTAACTTCACTTGATGACCTTTAATTCTTGCAGTAGAGAAAACAGTGAAAAATTGTTCCTTCATCACCTTCTGCAGGCTATTCAAGATATGTTTTTTCACACTTCTGCCTTACCCCTCGCAATCATATTCTTCGACACTGTGGGTCTGTATATTTGTTCCTTGCCTTACACCCACCCCATACCATTGCACATCCCATCCTACCTGGGGTTTTTTCCATGCTCTTCTCACTTCTACTACATACTTTTGGAGACAAGAACCAAAACATCACACAGTATTCAAGTTAAAGGTGCACCACATATTCACACAGTGACAGAATTATTTTTGTCCTCTATTTTTCCCCTAACAAATCCTAGTTTGTTTGGTTTTTGGTTTTTTTCTGATTCCTACCAAAGAAATGAGCTTACATTTCAGTGCAATGATTCACCATAACACAAAGACCTCATTCCTCCTGGAGGGTCCCTTCTTCCCAGCCGTTTCTGAACACCCTCAACACCACAGACACTACCAGCATGCATCCAAGTCTCTCTACAGTCTTTTCCTCTCAAAGTGACAATCCCTTACCCACTCATTCCCTCTCTTGTCTCTCTTTTTAAAAACTCATAATCCACATCGGCACATGTGCCCTCAGCCTCTGGCTGCATAGCCCCCTTTAGTTTGCAGCAAAGGAACTTCTCAAAAGCCTTTTGGACTTCCAAGACAGACAGCAGCCCAGGAACCATATCCATGTGTCTGCTGGCTCCTCTTTGCAAAACCCACATCTTATTTCTCCATGTGCCCAACGCATCTACCGTTCAGTAGTGCTTCTATGGATTTGTCCAAGCCAGGCATCAAGGTTCTCTCAGCCCATTGCTGCCTGACTCTCTTCTAAAACCCTTCCTAAAACATGGCACCATACATACATGCTCCCCTCCTCTTGACCCAAGGCAGTTTGGAGAGAAACTGTTCCACAGCCACAAGCTCATCTGTTTTCTTCTTGAGTCCCATCAGGGCTCTGGGTAAATATCTGATCCCAGAGATTTTCTCCACTTCCCCTCACCTACTTCTTCTAGTGCTTCTTTGATAGACACTTCAATCCCAGACACAGCCTCTGCCAAGTCCCTCACAAAGAAGTGCCCCAGCATGACAACCTGCCTGATTTCTGGACACATAGGCAATAAAGTCAATTGGATATGGTTTTATCTTCCCCAAGGTCTCCTTTTATTGCTGCAATCCTCTACAGGACCTACAAACTCTCTGGCAAGCCTCCTGCTCCTGATTTTTCTTGGAGAAAGATGATGATGATGACGATATCGTCGTCGTCATCATCATCATCAATAGCTTCTGTTAGTTGCTTTTCAAAGGCTTTGCTGGTTGGCTTGAAGTATCTGCAAATAACTAAATATAAGACTAGCAAAAAACAAGAATGATCACATGAATACAATCATTGCTGCATCTAAGCCTCCTGGATGACAGTGATCAATATGAGATGTTTAGGGCAAGAATGTAATAAAAAGGTGAAACACAGAGCTATCTGTAATCAGAAACAGAAGCAACAGCCAGAAATTTGGGTTTTTTAAATATAACTATGGAATTGGCCTCCAGGAATTACTGTGAATATTTAAATGTGCATCTTTTAAAATCCAATTATATTTAAACTACCACAACTTTCTGCAGCAGCAAGTCCCACAATTTCACCATATACTTAATGAAAAAAAATATATTTTTTTAAGCCAGAAGGTGCTTCTTCTCTAATTCTTGTGTTTTGAGAAATAAAAAGTTTTTAGAAATGTGAACAATAATTTTCCTAGCCATACTCTTCGTGGTATATATAAGTGACTGATAGACAACCACAGTCCACCTCCCTCAATTACCTCTTTCCAAGGTGTAGAGCCTTATTCAACTCTGTCTTTCTTCAGGCAGAAAATACTCCTGACCTCTGACAACTCTTGTCAGTTGTTCTCATCAAGTTCCACTCAATCCTTTTTGCAATGGAAAATACATTCAATATTCATAAGTTTACAAAGTGCTACAATTGTGTTTTCGGTTAGGTTGGGTTTGGAAGCCTTTGGTTTAGGCTATTCTTCTTTCATTTCTGAATTCAGCTGACTTACATCCTGGATTTTCTCCTATGTTAGAGTTTTTATGGTGTCCTCTCCACTCCCCTTCCCCCAGTGCATCACCTCAAATTGTATGTTCTTCCATTCCTACAAGCTTTCATGCAGACTTTGGCTGAAAACTTCTCCCATATCTTTTACATTTGAAACAGCAGCAATCTACACAGGAAAGACTATTAAACAACAAAACAGAGGGTAAAACAATTTGAGCAAAATGCACTGACTGTCAGTTTTTGCCATAAGAAAGCATAAATTAGCATAGAAAAGTATTTATAGCCTAAGGAAACAAAAGAAGCTGAACAGCAGAACAGTGACTTACTTCTGCAGCATGGCTTGCCACTCGCCTAGTCTGTCTCCTATGGGAAACCGCTTAATGGTGCTCTGAATCTTCGCTCGCCACTCCCTCATGTAGTCCTCAATGTCGAACACAAATGGCTGCTGCCCAAAGTTGGCATCGACTATCTCTCCTGGAGTCTGGAGACCCACTGTAGGGTAGAGATTTGACTGGGAAGGAAGAAAAAAGAAACTATATTAAACGCAGCTTTCTCTTTCCTGTTCCAGTTGCATGGTTTGGAAAGACAAGAGCTGCTCCTTAATTTGAAACAGCCCTTTAGATACACCTCAAGGAACCCATGACTTATTGTGCAGTTATTAAAAGTTATTGCATAAAACTAGGACAATGGGATCAATACCCCAGCAGTCTGTGATTGATGCCATGACTGCTGTCTATGGCGTGTCTACCTTCTGGCTTAGTTTTCTGCAATTTCTATCGAAGTTCAATAGTCAGTAAGTAAATAATTATAAAAAAAGGAAGAGCCATCATCTCAGTCAGTAGATCTAAGTGTTCTTCACTGCTTCAACTGAACTCACCTATTCCTTAGAAGCTGCTGTCTAAATATTTTACATCTTCAATGAAAAGGGAACGGATGGTAGTGGAACTCTGAGGTTAGGTCTTCAATGATCCCAAGACAGCAAGCCATCCACACAAGAAATTCCACTACTGATAGATTAATTTCATTTTAAGAACAAGCATATGGATCCAAATGGGAGTTCTGACACACCCCCTGTCCCAAAACATTGGGAAAAGACAAAGGTTACCACTGAAAATATCTCTAAAATTCAGCCAGTAATTCAGCTTCCAAAGACGACCATCTAACTGAAAGCAGGTGGAGGAGTAGACCTCTCTCTCCAGGTCAAATCTGCGAGAACTACTACTGGTGGTTAGACAGTCATCCTAAAGAAAGCTAGGATGATTCTCTCATCCTCTATCACAAGGGCAAGGGCTTTCCTACAATTTTCTGGAAAATTTATTAAACTAATTCTTCACTATTGCAGAGACCTGAAACATTGGCAGTGTCATTGACCTCCCCTTGAGGCCTATTGCAGTTGGTTTAATACCTTTTACTAAAGGTATTAAGATTGTTAAGACATGAAACTCAGCAAAATCACGATTCCATTAGCAAAAACAGAGCCTGCATGTTCTGGGAATTGATTGCTTCTCTCTGCTTTCACTGCTGTGGCTACATCTGCAGTACTTATTTGGTTCACCTCTTCCACATCCATATTCCCCGGACAAGAAAGACATTCACAAACAGGGTCCAGCAGAGTTCTGCTAAGATAGTCAAAGGGCTGGAGCGCATGGCATATAAGGAGAGGCTGAGGGAATTAGCTTGGAGAAGAGAAGGCAAAGGGAAAATCTGACTGAAAGTCTTCCACTCCCAAAAGAGAGATGATAAAAGACAAGGAGACAGATTTCTCTCAGAGGTGCTCAGTGAAAGGGCAATGGGCACAAGTTGCAGCCAGGGAAATTCTGAAGGGGCATAAGGAAGAAATTCTTCCTTCTAAGGACGATTAAAGATTGGAACAGGTTCCCAGAGAGATGCAGCATCTCTGTCCTCAGAGATTTTCAAAACTCAACTGGATAAGGTCCTGACCAACCTGCTCTACCTTTGAAATTATAAAATCTCTCTCTCAAAAAAAAAATCTATAAATACAGGCTGGAAATTCAAATCAGAAATCAGGATGATTGCATCACTGCTGACTCAGCATGCCTTCCTCCTTTACTAGTCTCACATCAAGGAAGTCGCTGGGTTAGAGGATGTGCAAAGAAAATACAGCATGATGAAGGAGATGCTACCAGAGGAAAACGTTGTATTTAAAGTCAGTCTCTTCCTTCTTTCAAACCTAGCTGATCAGGAAATATCTCTAATGAGGGATCAGATCTTTTCCACAGTCCATACTTTAGACTTTTTATTAACGTAACTTTATAGTATTATGAACCCAAGGAATCAGACCCCCAAAATATTTGGAAGTTTTAAGTTTTTTAACCCTGTATTTTTCAGCCACTTTTGGTAATGTTCGTCTTTGATTGGAAGCTGGCTAACCCCAACTTGTCTCAGATAATCTTCAAGTTAAAATTCCATTTTCCACATGTAGTATGTGTCCTCGCTGTTGGGAAGCACACATATGTCCACCGCCCTGCCAGAGCCCACACACCAGGCAGACACTTCTCCTGCCAACCTCTTCAGGCCCACCTTCCCTGTGACTTTTGGACCACCTCTCTGATGTTGGTGGCCAATTGCTCACAACTCCCTACTTCATCCTGACTTGTTTTTTAACCTCCTTGTCCCTTTGTGCCCCTGCAATCCCACCCTGAGTTCTTCCACATTCTGCTTTTTTACATTTCCTATTGTTTCAGCAAACTGCCAGGCAGGATAAACTTGATCTGGCCTTGTGTCAATAAGGGAGTTAGGCCTAAGCATTGACTTAAATTTGCGAAGAAGGGGAAAACTCCCTCTGTGGGATATTCACTTCTATTTGCAAGCAGTTATTTCAACCTGTGCTAAGCCAAAATATGATTTTTCCCTCACTGTATATTTGTACAGATGCAAACACTCTTTAGAGGGAACTGAAACAAGCTGAACCAAATATGCTTCACTATGTGTGAGAATTATCACAACCAAATGTGGTTTTCAACTGGAAGTATCCATTTCAACTTCCTAATATTGCAAATATTGAAAAATATTGTCTTTGCCATCTGCCTCTGAAAGGGGAATTTTGCAATAAGAACTGTGAGGAAACAATTTCTAGACTGGTATAATTTTGAAGGATCAGATTAATTCCTTGTGTCATCTCACTGACATACCAACTGTAAAAGTAATTTAAGCTTTAAAGGTGTAAAAGCAACGGGGCTTAATGGCCAAGCTTCTCACTGATGTCAGCTTTGATGTCACACTGGCTGTAATGCTAGAAAAAGCTTTCAGTCTACAGCCCCTCCCCAGGGGATTTTAGTAATTAGGTATGGAACAAAGCCAGAGCCAAAAAATCACAGAAATCACAAAAAATGCGCGTCTAGCCGCTCAAACCAGAGAACCTCAAGGGATAATCAGGTAAGACTGCTGTTTCCATTCCCATTTGCAGTCAAATTTTTAGACTGCAGCTTTAGCAGGTGAAGAATCACAGATTACATTATCTTTCATATGATGGATGTTTTCTCTTCTTTACCTCATAATGAATGGATATTGTGTTTGAGCCTGGATCACAATGCTATAATAAATGAAAAATACCACTTGCACGTTATATCAACTTCAAATTCCCTACTACCTCAAGACTTCTATGATCTCAGACAATAGTCGTATTTAAACCAAAAGTCTATGTTGGGTTTGGCATCCCCTTCTCCAGGAAAGGGCAGTAACCTCAACTGCTTGGAAGAACAGCTAAGAAGCCATGGACTGAGGAAGAAAAAAGGGCCAGAAAAGGACATGGACTACAAAGGTATCTGCAAGGGTAAGGGAAGAAGGCAGTTATTAAAGGGAAGGATACTGGAAAAGGAAGATAGGAATGATGAAAGTCAGGTGCAGGCATCCTTAGGATGAAGCTGCCAGCAGAGCAGCTGAGCCATTTAGCACATGGAGAGGAATGTTCAAAATCCACATGGAGGCAGAAGTCTCCTGTCCTTGCTCACATCCACAGTTCAGTGGTGAAATCACCCAGTCAAGCTTCTCTTGACCTCTTTTTAAAGAGAAATTATCTCATGGCAGATAATTCTCAACAGCAGGAGGCCTATAGAGCATCCACTGTTCTTCCTGGCCCAGAAAAACAGTGTTATGGATTAGTTGCTGCTGTAAAGGCCAGAAGGAGGTTTCCATGGAAAACATCTCTGCAAACTCTGGCTGGTAAAAGACACAGAGATACTACTTAACCATTGGAAACTCTGCCATGAGGCATGTGAATAGCTGATCCCAAAAAGCACCTGACCATATCTTCCTCCAGTTTAACACTAAAACCACATCTCCTCTGCACAGGACACACAAACTTGAGATCCTGTAAGGATGACCTTGTGAGATCAAGAAACAGCAGGATGTGGGGATGTCCTGGGCTCAGAAGAGTTTTGAATTCAACCTCAGCAGCATTGCAAGAACTCTCTGCTGCAATAGCCCTTCCATCTGGTCTACTCCCATGCATCTTCCCCAGCTCTTCATCCCCTGTTTGTAATAGAGACTCAACACTGGTGTGAACAGCCTTCAAGTGCACATTAAATGTATACATCAGCTCACTGCGTACTCCTGGATCAAAAGGATGCAAGTTAAGCTAAGCAGTACAGGTAATTTCAGCCTGTCAAACTGGTGCTGCGAAGCCCTACAGCAACACTTTAGCTGTAAACAAGAAGACAATGGTAATGTGTGTTTGATGCCTATTTTTGATTTATAAGAGCTTAAATAGTAATTATCTATCTATCCATGTATCTATCTATCCATCTATCCCCAAGAAGACTGCTCTCCTCTCAGAAAGAGAAGCAGTCTAGCCAAAGTGAAGACAAAGCAGTGAAAACATGAGAAGGAATACAGTAAAACTGTGACCCCTAATGTAATCTATATCCACAGTGAAAACAAAGAGCACCTAAAACTAAGGGGTATATCATAGAAACATATTCTTGTCATGGATGCAAGTTTGTCAGAAGATCTCAGATCAAAAGGTTAATATCCACGGACAGGTAAAATATTCTTCTACTTTAATAAACTGTACTTGGACCAAGTGAATAAACTACTGCGAAACAACCCACATAAAGAGGGTTTCTGGTTTAGAAGACACTGCAACATTACCAAGTTCAAAGAGCCTACGAACAAAAAAAAAAAAAGTTGTATTGACAGCTGATGTGAAAAGGCAAATTAAGTAACTGGAATGTCCTTTAACACAGACACTGGTGAGATATGGGAGAGACCGGTAAAGCCATAAATTCCACTGGGAAGGTGAACAGGAAGTGCTAGTCATTATTTCTCACAGCACAAAAATTAGAGCAACAAAATAAATTTCTTGGCAGGAGGTGCAAAACAAAGAAATGCAAGTTATCTTCCACAGAACATGGAAGTCAGCGAAGAAAATCAATCACTTTGGAGGCCTAAACAAGTTATGGAAACTAAGAACTTCCTCAGAGGAAATTCAGTTGGGGTTATTAAGTACAGAGACAGGAGCACAACCTCTGGGACAAGAAGACCTATGTATGAGAGAAATGGATGCAGTGGATGTACTTGTGTATGCCTGACCCGGTTTTATCTTCTTTTCCTATACACCTGCTCTTTGTCCAGGAACACTTGGGTCTGAAAAAGAGCAACCATTTTTTTTGTTCATGACCTGCTGTGAAAGTCATGCTTTTGTAAGACCTGACTAGACATTATTACCCGGTGCAACTCAGTTGGTGTCACTGCACTCAAGAATAACTCAGTATCAGGGCTGGTGAATCAGAGGAGTAACTGCCAACCGCACATGGGTGACAAATATATTCCTCCAGCAATTCCACGAGCTGATTACTCATCATGGATGGAGGCTTGACAAAAACCTGTGCAATGAGCCAGCTGAGCCTGAACTTCATTCTCAGAAATACCCTTCCCTAACCACACCATGGAAAGGGAACAACTCCACCACGCCTGCAAGACTTGAATGAGACAGGAAGAAGCTGAGAATAGCATCATTAGGCATTTTTGGGCTCTCTGATGATGGGACATGAGATGACTTTGCACATACACTCCCCACAGTTGAAGGTGCATTTGGAAGAAAGTGACCTGTAATGAAGTTTGAATCCTCACTTTAATTCCAGAAGGAACAACATATTCTTAGAGGTGGTGAGGGATAACAGGAGGCATGTGAGTAGCCCACAAACCCAGCCATAGGATTACAAAATTTCAGGAGAAGGAACATCAACATCATGTAATGTGCGCTAACATTTTTTAACAGGGCATCAAACAGAAAAAAAGATATCACACCCCCATGCTCTTCCCCCTCCCTTCTGTTTGCATCCTTTGTTAAAATACTGAAAATAGGTGTACTTACAGGGAGGTCTGTAAAGGCTATACCTGTGGGGGGAAAAATATTAGAATTAAAAAGACAAAGGATTTTTTCTTCCCTGCTTGGCTACATCCTTATCATTCTACAAAACATTACTGCATTTCAATAAATCCCAGCTCTGACCCTGCATTTCACCACCTGTCATATTTACAAAGAATCTCCCTCCCCAGTCCCCTCCTCTGCCATGTTTTGTGTACCAAGAAAGGTTCAGGGAAAAGCCTACATGTTTCAGACATCTCTCCCAGAAATGGGATTTTCTAAAAAGCAGCTCCTTTTTTCTTTGCTTCTCCCTTTGTTTCTATGAAGGAGTTGAGTTTCAAGACTCACTTTGGCTTTAGAAACAGAGTTTTACTATAATGTTGCTTTGATTTAGGCTATAACTACTTCTCCTTACCAGCCAGAGAGACAGGAATGAACATTCAATGCTTTGCATTACAGCTGAGTAACAGCCATGCAACAGGACCAAGTTGCAGCCAGGAGCACCCGAGAAATACTGTGCAAAGAACAGCTTTATCCTCACTACGCTGCCAGAGTTCCAAATAGAAGAGAGAGAAAAAAAGTATATGGTTTCCATTTTCATTTATGTTTGGCATGCCAGAAAAGAGATACCTACTTAAGCAGAGGCAGACGTTATCTAGGATCGCTAACATAGTTGTGGCCAGAGACAACTCTCAGTTAGAGTCAGGATACCGCTGGGCACAGCTTTGCAGTGTTCTGCATCTGATTTAGATGTGAGCTACCACTCAGAAGGAGGGTGCCTCTCCTCCCTCTCCCGCACCATGTGTGCCTGCATCCACCATGGGTGAGATCCAGCAGCTGGGCAGCAGCACAGTGAGATGGATCGGCCCGCAACAACAGCTGTAACCCACAGGTTTTGGATCACCCTCACCAACAGCACAGGGGAAACTGCTGCCATGCCCTGTTCACCTTACCAGGCTGAGCTTAATTAATGGTTTAAGCCAGCATTTCAGGAGTCAATCTGGAAGCTGCGGCTCAGAGTGCAGAAGTACTCCCAGTAATGGTTTCTGTCCCCAGCCAGAGGAAGGCTGGTATCCACACCAGTACGTGCAGTTCTCACACACATCCCACCTCTCAGCCATGCAGCAATCCTTTCTGGGTGGCAATGAAACAGCTGCACAGAAAGAAGAGTGCATCGTTCTCTGTTTTTAATGTTAGGACTACTTTAACCAAGAGCTGCAATGTAATGTTACCAGATCAGCCTGAAATGGTAATGTAAACCAATTTTAGGAGTCAGCATAGGAAACAAATAACTACTATTCAAAACAGCAGAGATCCAAAATCAATTGCTCGGAAAAAAAAATCCTGAATATTCTACTAAATAAATAGCCAGTAAGGTATAATTTACATCCTACACCTTGTCTGTTGAGTACTCTCTCTACAACCTAACCAAAAATTGTATATACAGTGATGTTGAATACTTCGCTGAGAAGAATGTTCAGTAAGCATTTCTCTCAACCCAGCACTTTGCCCAAATATTGTTCCTCGCTCAAACCTCTTTTTCACTTCCCACTTGTTTTGGTCAGCTGGATGAAAGCTTGTTTCTACCTTTACACCAGAATGAGGACAACCTCCTTGAGTTTGCAGCCCACTGTAGTCCTCCTCTGCCACCCAGGATCACTCGGAGCCGAACGGGGCCTGGCTTTCCCATGACAACTTGTGTAGCTGTACAGCTGGGAGCTGCAGCCAGCACACGGACAAGCATATGATTTTTGAGTGGACTACAAGGTGGGTGGAAAATTGGCCGGACTGTCAGGATTGAAGGGTTATGATCAGCAGCTCAAAGTCCAAGTGTCCCTCAGGAATCGATGGTAGGGCCAGTACAATTTAATGTCTCTACTAAATGACCTGGACAATGGGATGGCATGCACTCTCAGCAGGTTCACAGATGTTACCAAATCGAAGAGTGGAGGGCATACTGCTATTCAGAAAGAGCTCAACAGGCTGGAGAAATGATCCAGCACAAACCTAATGAAGTGCAACAAAACCCGCTGAAGAGCCCTTTGACTAGGTTGTAACATTCCCAGAAAACAGGACAGGCTGGGGCTGAATGGAGAGAAAGCAGATCTGCAGAAAAGGATGCAGGGGGTCCTGCTGGGCAATAAGTTGAGCAGGAGTCAACAGTGGGTCCTTGCAGTGAAGCAGGTCAACCACATCCTGGGCTGCATTAGTAAAAAGCATAGCTGGAGCTGTATTAGTAAACTGAGCTGTATTAGTAAGAGTGTAGGTTAAAGGAAGGGATTGCTCCCTTCTCTCCAACACTTGTGGGTCTAAACTTGGGGGTATGACATTCACTTTTGGGCTCTCCAATACAAGACAGATGGAAAAACTGGAGCGAGTCTAGCAGACGCTGAAAAGATAAAGCGAGGCTGAACCACTGGGTTGTTCAGACACTTACTGATGACTACAGCCACCTAATGGGAGGGTAAAGAAAAGACAGAGCCAGACTTCCCAGAGATGCATGGTGACAGGACACAGGAGGCAACAGAGACAATTAGGGAGGAAAATTGGGGGGGGGGAAATTCAGTACGAATGTGATCAAACACTGAATCAGGGGACCAGAAAAGCCTCCTGAGGGATCTCAATTTTTGTGGACAGTAAAAACTTGACGAGTTTCTGAGTAACATGATCTAGCTGGCCCTGCTTTCAGCAGGGCATTGGATGCTTGACCTCCAGAAATCCCTCCCATTTAAATTACTCTATGATTCTATAAATAAACTTATTACACTAACTTTCAATTAAGGCATTTATATATTTTGCATCCTCTATTACATAACTAAGACCAATAAAATGCTTTATGCATATAGAACTAGATCTGTTGCATAAATATGTTCACTTACACAGTTCATCCTAAAACTGTACTGCTACACACCTGCATCCAACAAAGTCAACAGCAGAAAGTGAAAGAACCACAGATCTAACTAGGCAGCTGAATTTGAAATTACACTCTTTCTCTGCAGCACCTCCAAAGTCTGTATCCAATTTAAAATAACAAACTTCATAAATTCAAAGACATAAGAACTGGACAGCTCAAGAGGTTAGGAAGGCCGAGCAAGTGTGTGAAGAGCCTCTCCTGCAAGTCCACAATGTTAACCTGACCATCAATGCAGTGATGTAAAGACATGAAATGTAGGTTCAGTGCTGGGGGACAGTGTGATTGACACCTTCACCTGCCATCTAATCAAAGAACTTTCACCTTTCCATGACTAACAAGCACTTACATGCATCCCCATGCATACAACTTGCTTGTGGACCTTCTATCCCAACTCTACCCTCCATCCAGCAATTACCATCCTTTCTGCCTCACAGTTGGCCTTTTTCTTCACAACGTATTTCATAATTCAATTTGCACAAGACAACATACATTTGGGTGATCAGCCACAACACTGTACTTCATATGCGCAGGGTATTCCTCCAGCATCTGTTTAGGTAACAGTAATTCAGAGAATGGAAAAGCAGTGCTGATGGACTGCAATAAGCAACAACCCATTCAGCAATATGGGTATCTTAAAGAGTAGAGTAGGAAATGTCAACCCATGAAATACTTGAATACTTCTAAAACTTGCTGCTGAGGAGAAGCACTATTAAACCCACAGAGCTCTACATGCTCTTGGAAACACTTATCCTCCAATCAAGCCACCGGGTAAAATTGTTCTTACAGAGAAACAAGGCTGTAGCTAAGCTTGATATTTTCCACTCATTTTCAATTTGGTTCATCTAAAGTCTTGTTTTAAACCTCCCAATGCTCTTGCTCTCTGCAATCTTCACTTGAAGGCTTGAGGACAAGACTATTAAACTTGGGATGGACATCTGTGGATCTCTATGACAAGCAGATTTCTTCATTATCCCCAATGTTCCTGTTAATCCTTAAACTGGTTGCAGAGGGGTATTTTACAGGTTAACTTGGTCTTTCCAAGGGCCTGGACTAGAACTCAGGCAAACTACAGGAAGTTTTCTATGCCAAGACTTCAGAGGGTTGCATGATCTTTTTACAGCCCTGCTGCTCTATTTACCTTGGTCTGCTGTCAAAATCTGAGAGCTGAAACACTCATACATTAGTCCCTGAGCGAACTCATCCACTTATCCCAGAGGCCTGTAGCAGTCACATTCCCATATAATTATCTACATCCAAGACACTCTGCTTAATGGCTGGATCCCCAGCATTTCTCACATTTCTCCATCTTTTTCTCCTAATTCACCCTCACCACACATCTAGCCACATCTCATCATGTTTCTACTGCCAGGATTCTGCTCAGAACTTGTCAAAAGCATTTCACCAGCAGCCAGAATACATTCAAGACATTTTCCAGAACAAAGAATTAAGACTACATATGATGTCAAGCAGTTTTCATGGGATGTCTCCAAACAAAGTTCAAGACTTAGCTGCAACCAGAACATCCAGAATTTGTGATGGCCAAGAAAACAGTTCTTATATGGTGCTCCTGACGGATCTGATTAAATGGAAAAGTATGGAGACAATGGAAGATCATAGTTAAGCAACAGGAGAAACTGTAGGGAAAACAAAGGGGGTTGTCTAATTAACAGGTGAAAAGGAAAAGATGAATTGGTGAGGAGACAAATGGTGAAGAGAGAATATCATCTTTAGGCAAAGACAAAGCTACAGTACTTCTGTTAAAAGCAAGACAAATTCAGATGCCCAGAGGCAGGGCCCTGAAACCCAGCTGTCAAATTAACTAGCATCATGAAGGGGCTGATTAGTCTCATGAATATTTTTTATACCTGCAGCATACATAATGACCTAATTTCCTAAGAGGAGAAATATACAGTGTCAGTCGCTTTGTGTCAGGGAACATCAAGAAAATGCACATTCATCCCCTTCCTGGTAAATCTCAGGTTTACACAACACAGAAAGGAGATGCTCACATTAGCATAGGTATCATGAAATGTTCAAGATCTTCATGAAGATGCTTCAGCTAGGGCAGAAAGTGTTCTGACATTCAAATAAATCATTGCTCCTGCCTCCATCTGGTCTGGGTTCCTCTGCTGAGACCTGCCCCACCCTCTCTCTCACATCTCCCTGTTCAGTGCTCATGAGAAGCTGTGTAACACTCAGATGACTGGGATCTGTGGTCTTGCAGGGCTCAGACACACTCGCCCCAACATTCAACAGGAAGCACTTATCTTAAATGTTGTGTTTCATTATCAATGGCACAAATAGACACTACTGGCCCTTAACAAGAGTCTTCCCGGCTGAGGTTTTCATTCTGCTTTTGTAAAAAGAGAGTAAAATGTTCCAGCAGCTTTTGCGGGGGGGGAGAGCAATGACTGATGGTCTGTAACTAGTACTTCCTAGTACTTCCATCACTGTCTCTTCTAACCACATCATTCCTCCTCTCTGAGTACAGCCATTATGCCACTATAGCTCAAAGAGAAGCTGGTACATGAATGAGCCAGTTGTGAATGCTCAGGAGAGCCTCCTAGCTATAATTTTCTTATACGTCTCACATCTTATACCATACATCTGAAGGGCCCAAGAGAAGGATACTCAGGAGACAGCAATGCTTATAATCTACTGTTGTTCTCTAAGCACAATGTTATTTAATTCCCTTCCTTTCCCCTTTCTTTCTACCTTCTACCCCCAGCAGTAAATAATGCTGGTGGGGTAGGCTGCTCCCCAAGGGATTGTTCAATGTCAGATCAGAAAACACAAGTTTTCCACCCAAAAACCTCATTTCTGAAGGAAAATGAGAGCTAAAAATCAAGAAAGGAAGACCAGGCAACTTCATTGCTGTAAAGACCTCCAAATGTGCCAAACAAAACAAATCTCTGAGCAGGACACAAGGCAAAGAATCAGAGGATGGTAATCATGAAATGCAATACAGAAATTACTGAACAGTGCCCCTTGTTTGGCTTCATCTGCCCAGACACCCAGGCACAACATGGCCCTGGGAACAGAACAGAGGATGGAGCAAGGGACAACATTTCAACTGATACTCCTCCTACTCTGCAGACTCCTGGTCACTAAAAAGAAATTAAATTTTAAATGAACAAATTTGTGTTCATTGAATAGAAGACCCAGCCTCTTCCTGACTGTTATACTTTCATTTTGATGAAAAGTAACAGCACTTCCAGACTGAAAACTGGTGGAGCTTGAAAACCACCCACTGAAACAAAGGAAAACAGCCAGAGGGGCACAGCACAAACTACTATACCACTTCTGTGTAAATACACACTAAAAATCAAGGACAGCGACTAACATGAGAGATTTTGTGAAATCTTTTTAATTATTTCAGCACCTTAGTCACTGTGTGGTGAATTTGTCTCATTCCTAAGCAACAGCTCCTGCTCTACACCATCAGCTGCTGCTTTCATACCTTTATTTGTCTTCCCAGTACAGGACTGACAAGGGCAATGTCCCCAGATTATGAGTTAAATTTAGAATAATCCAGCTGTTAGAAATCTGCGCAATTAACTAATACTTATGGACTACAAATGACTCCTAGTGTCCCCACGAGTGACTGATCTCGCTAGGCAGTAAGCCACAAGTCTTCAGTAGGAGTCACCCAGCATCACACATGGTCTGGCTGATAACAGTTGTAATTTCAAAAAAGAAGACAGATCAGACACTGAACTCTGAGCAGCTCCCTATTGCGCTTCTGATCGAGGCTCCATTTATAAAAATAGAATGGTAAAAACAAGCCTCAAAGGATGCTTGAAGAATTTTTTTTCCCATTCAGGGCTGAAGACCTCTTGACATATTGCAAAGCATCAGGACTAGTTACTGAATGCATGGTCACAGACTCAGTCTAAAATGCCTCTCAGAAGGCATGCGCCTCATTTCTAGGCAACCATCCCCTCACAAATGAACAGATGGGTATGAAATTAGAGGAAAACTGAAAACAAACTTCCAAAAGAAGTTCTGTCTGCATGAGCACCAGGCCTTTCTGCATCTGCCTCTGAGGAAGGATCCTTCTTGAGATTTGAGGAGGAAAAGCCCGCATCTCAGATCCATATCTCTGCTATACCTGTAGCATAGCATGCCCTTTCACAGAATCACAGACTGGCTGAAGTTGGAGGCACCTCTGGAGGTCATATGGTCCGACCCCTCTGCTCAAGGAGGACAACCCAGAGCTGGTTGCCCAGAACCATGTCCAGGTGACTTCTGAATACCTCCATGGATACTCTACAATCTCTCTGGGCAACCTGTGCCAGTGCTCAGTTCCCCTCACAGTGAAAAAGTATTTCCTGATGTTCAGAGGGAACCTCCTGGGTTTCAGTTTGTGCCAGTCCTCTGTGTTTCAGTTTGTGCCCATTGCTTCTGGTTCTGGCACCGGGCACTGAGAAGAGCGTAGCTCCGTCCTCTTGGCAGCCTCCCTTCAGGTATTTATAGACATTGATGAGATGCCCCCTGAGCCTTCTCTTCTCAAGGCTGAACAGTCCTACCTCTCTCAGCCTCCCCTCCTAGGAGAGATGCTCCAGTCCCCTAACCATCTTAATGGCCCTTCGCTGGACTGTCTCTAGTCCACCTCTCTCTTGTACAGGGGAGCCCAGTACTTCTCCTAAGAGCTCACCAGAAATTATGCACTCTCCAGACACACACTGCACTCCAATCCCACTCCTCCCTTCAGCCCATCCAGTAACTCAAAACAACTTTTGTTCTGATAAATGCTTTGAATAGGGTATTTTTCTATCAGCTTCTTCATCTTGAATTCAGCAAAGTAGAATTGACATAGCAAGGAGAAGCAAAGGAAAGGAGTGCCTGTCCCTACCAAATGAATTCCAGTGCAGAAAGTGAGATGAACTTACCAAAATTTACTCCACATCTCACGTGGCAAAAAAAATAAAAGACAAGAATCTATCTGGCATGGAGAATATGTCATCCAACAGAAAGACATTTTAGGTGAAAACAGACAGAACTTTCTATTTTAGACAAATCAAATACGATGGATGCCTGGCAAACATCTGTAAGATACTCCTTTGGACAAAATTTTGAAGTCCTTAACTTTAGAGGAACTACTGAAACAACTGCGGAATGAACCAAATTATAGGTCAGTGCCTAGGTAAGGCTTTCCATGCTGAAATAATGTCTACCTTTGGGGATGCTTGGACCAATGTGTTAAGGCTTACAGACGGACAAGTCCCTTTAAAAAGTGAGAACACACTGATACACTGGCTTTGTTGTCAGTTGAATAATACACTAAGTAAATTTCCCACTTCTTGATTTCCCTGTTGCCCAGCCATTAGCCTTCTTATCTAACCTCCCACAGGCTGTGCAGTGGCAGAGGAAAGGAGCAGAAGCTGGGGATGCAATCCTAACCTACTTAAACAAGTGGAGCAGCATAGAAACCATTTTACGTGCTGGAAGTACTGATGCCTTGGAGCCAATTTACATCTCCTGACTGCTGCTTAGTGCTCTTTTTCTCTCCCATTTCTTAAATGTTACCCACAAATGTGAGACAAGAGCTACAACACATGCAAAGTATTAAACAACAGCAGTGAGAGCAGGGCAGAAGCACCACTCTCCTGAGAACAGCTTTCTTTACTTACCTAAACTGTGGCCGTTTTTTGTGTAAAAGCAGGTATTGTTGATAAGGTTAACACAGCAGCCTATCACATCTCCAGTGGTGAACGTAGGGCCATAGGGCTGTCCCGTCCCCGAAGAACAGAAGGAGTGCCCATCGTCACCATGATACCCATAAGAATGTTTATCCCATCCTGCAGAAGACAAGACAAAAGAACAGGTCAGCAATGAAGCCAGTTTAGCAGAACAACATGGCAACTACAGCTCTCAGGACACAATTTTCTGGTAGGAAATTTGAAATTTTGATTCCCACTCCCAATTCATCCCAATATTAATTTTCACAGACCAGTAACTGAAAAGAAATAAATTATCATCAATCATAACATATCATTTGGGTTTCAACCTCATTTGTCCCTTATGAGACATTATTAAAAAAAAAAAAAAAAGATTGCCAAAATAATTTTTACAAAGATTTTTCATTTTTAAAACCCTTTTTCTTTTTTATCTTGCCTGCGGTGAAACAAGCTCCTCCTTGTAAAACATTTGTGTTTCCCACTAACACAATCTTCCAGCAAAATCATTTAATAAAATAATTCACATCTGGTTGCAGCTTCATCCGTAAGTGCTGCTCACAGGTGTAACTGAATGGCTTGAGGCAATTTCTGCGCTCTCGTATTTACAGTTCTTCCTTCTAACATTTTATATGGATTTCTGTGTTCCCCTTGGGCAACAACATTTCCTGTTCTGTGGACAGCTTAAAACACAACACAATGTCAGTGGGCAATTTTCAAAGTGGTCAATTCCAACATAAATATCTTTTATTTCTTTTGCCAGTAACACTGTGCCTAGGGTTAAAGCTGGGTCCAGGGTTTGCACCCTGCCCACTTACTCTTTTCTACATCTCACAGTAATTCCATCCTTCTGAGTTCCTGATATTGTTCTGTTCTACCCCAATTCTGTTGTAAATTCTTTTGTGAATTTCTTACATGTAGAAATGCCAGCTATAACTGCGAATTATTGCAAAGAAGAGAGATTAATCCACCCTTTAAAAGCTGAAGTGTTCCTCAGGCAACACACTGGTCTTCTCTTTTCAAGACTCTCATCTCCCTCTTGCAGAGGAGAGGACAGTGGTCCCATGGTTGTGGCCACAGAGTGATTCAGCAAATGCCACCTGAATCCATGAACCCATACCTGCCGACTTCAGTTGCCACTACTGCTCAAGATGGCTTATCCTTTCCTCTCTTAGGAGACCAGCCACAGCAGGTAGGGAGTCATGAGGAATAGTCCTCTTACCAGAGAGTTTTAAGAAAGCATGACATACTTTGTCTTGTAATAATAAAGAAGAATCAGGATCCTCTCCAGCCCTTTGGAGTGTTCCTATGAATTACACAAAGAAATCACATCTCACAGACAGATGTACTTCTATCAAAAAGCCTGAGATAGACACAACATTCATAACAACCACCTGTGTTTTAAACAGATACAATTGGATCCTTAGGCAGACCATGCCAACTGAAGCGGGAGTAAAAGCAGGTGTTTTGACCACCTACTGACCTGATACAACCTAAGGGTAGTGCAGAATCTGTTAAATGCAGAGCAATGGTTTTGGTAAAAGGACTACAGAAGAAACGCAAAGACCATGAGAGGAGAGGGGTTAAAAAGTAGAAAGCGCACATACTGCAATAAGGCAAAAAAAGACTGAGCAGACAGCAAACCACAAAGAGGAGCCCTGTGAAGGTGGGAAAGAGCACTTCTGCAAGCCATGATTTTCCTACAAAAAAACCCATGAGGTCATGTCCTCATTTCTGCTGGGACAGAGTTCTTTTTCTTCATAGTAGCTGGCATAGTGACATGTTTTGGATTTCGTATGAGAATAATGTTGATAAGACACTGTTGTTTAAGCTGTTGCTAAGCAGTGCTTACTCTAGTCAAGGATTTTTTCAGCTTCCCATGCTCTGCCGGGTGTACAAGGAGTTGGTAGGGGACATGGCCGGGACAGCTGACCCCAACTGACCAAAGGGAGGTACCACACCATATGATGTCACTATCAGCATATAAAGCTGGGGGAAGGAGGAAGGGAGGGACATTCGGAGTGATGGTGTTTGTCTTCTCAAGTAACCCTTACACGTGATAGAGCCCTGCTTTCCTGGAGATGGATGAACACCTGCCTGTCCGTGGGAAGGGGTGAATGAATTCCTTGTTTCCTTTGCTTGTGCCTGTAGCTTTTGCTTTACCTATTAAACTGCCTTTATCTCAACCCACAAGTTTTCTCACTTTTACTCTTCTGATTCTCTCCCCCATCCCACCGCAGGATGGAGTGAGCGAGCGGCTGGGTGAGGCTTAGTTGCTGACTGGGGCTAAACCGCGACAGGGCAATAGAAATTAATCCCATAAAATGGTGCTCAGCTAAATGCACTTAGGTATCTTATCATTAGTGAACCCACATGCTCAGGGTTTCTCAGAAAAGCATGAAACATTTGGCGCATGACCAAGGCCCTCTGTTTATTGCACCACACCACATGAATGCCAACAGGAAAATCAGAGAATGGAGCAAGACTGAAACATACCATGGTCCAAGATTTTGGATCTCGGGGCAAAGTTTGGGAGTGAAAGGTGTCAAGGACTCCTAGCAAATCCTAGTCTAGAAATGGTGAACCATTTCCTCTGTTAAATGCCACACACCCACAGGAACAGACTGAGATGTCCCAAGAGTCAGCTCTGACTTCCCTAGGACCAGCTCCAAACAAGCTGTTGACAATAGCACCAGTCCTGTTTAATATCTTCATGAAAGACAGGGACAACAGCACAGACAGCACCCTCAGCAAGCTCAAAAGCAATGCCAAATCGGGATGCCAAAAACAAAGGAGGGAGTAATAGGGGCCCTAGAGTCTGCTGTCAAACTTCCACTTCCAAGACTCCATCCACTAAAAACATCATTGAAATATTGAGTTTTTAACACTATGGCTCCTTCCCACTACCCCTTTTATTTCCTCTGCTGCTGCCCTGCAAAAGACTGCCACTGCTGATTTATTTTTTTAGTCTTCCCAAACATGGACCTGTTACACATATGTCAGTTCAGAACATCTCTAACGAAGCTGCTTTGCACCTTCAGATGATAACTCTAATCAATTTATTTCCTATGCTACTTAATAACACAATTCAAATACAAACTTCTAACTCTTCTGAAGGAAAAAAAAAAAAACATTCCTGGCATTACAATGCATTTAATAAGAACTTGGTGTCAATTACACCTAAGTAGTCAGATGCTTACACATCATGCACCAGGTAGGGCTGCCATGAGAAATGCAACAGCACGCCCTACCATGAGGACAATTTCACAAAATACTTGTGTCAATGCAGACACGACACGTTCCATAGTGCAAGAAAAGAAAGGCATCATCACGTACAGATCATGACTGATCCTGAAAAACCTTCCTCCTTCTCCTACAATACTTATGCTTCATCGTATCGGTACTTGCTGTACCACCAAAGGTGGTGACAGACGCATTGATGAGATTAACTCCAATGAGAAATGACTGAATAAAGGCTTCAAGGACAGTGTCAAATTTGGTATGTATTGCAACAGCACCTGGAAAAACCTTGATTTCAATCTTATTCTCCACAGACAACCACTAATGTCACCAGTTAAGGAAATCTCACTCACCCAGCACTTGGCTACAATATACAGAGTCAATTTTTTCCACTCAAATGTTGTGCAGTGCTGAACCTGGCCCTGATGCAACACAAAGTGTTTTAAATCTACACTGTCAGCCTTATCAAATCACCATGGTCATCTTAAAAAAACAAGCCCAATTTGTTTGAGAGAACTTACTGTACTCACCATAAACATAAGCTGAGTGGCATTAATTATATGCCTAACCTTTAGTTATTTATTAATCAAATAATGTATCAGTACTTCTAAAATTCTGCCCACAATAAACACGAGGGCAATGGCATACAGGTCCTCCAGTGCTGGCCAACATCAGCTAGTCATCTGAAATTTCCTAATAATCTGAATGAAAAATAACAATCAGCACTTCTAATACTTCTAGGTCAAAGTTATCTGGGCCTATTGATTTAAATAGCGCATCCCTATCAAAAGCGTTTGGCGTTACCCTGGATTACCAGCAGAGTGGGGAGTAACTCATCACATGTATTTTGCAAATACATCCTCCCACTTCTCTCCAAATACAAAAACACTTGTTGAAAACTTGGGACTTCCCTGCACCATTAACAATTTGCTATCAGCACTTAGTAATAGGTCTATGATATTACAACTTTTTCTTTGACTCCTACAACACTATCCATGCCTCCAGTTACTAAGTAGCTTTTTCCTTTAAAAAATCTAAGATGGTTTTAGTAAGGGCTGAATCAGACTTCCTATACGGCTTCCCCACACTTAACATCTGCAAATTTTCCACACATTTTAACCTTTGTACCACTTGTACTCAAGTACTTCCAGAAGCCACTGTTGTGACCCAGGAGGCAGAGGTGAGATGTTATCTGCATGTTCTTAAAAAGGCTGGCCATGGAGGATATGGGGTCAACCCAGATAAGGATCATTTTCACGAAGTGAGACAGTATAAACATAGGACTTGCATGTATCATGCTTTCAATGAACAGGGTTACTGCTTTCCAACCACCCACAGCACAGAGACATGCTAAGCCAGATGCAGATTCTGTTCACTTAGTATTCCTCAAAGGATTTCCTTTCCATTAAAGTGTCCAATCCTCCTTTAAACATACATCATCCACTGTATCCTGCAACAAGGAGTTTCACAGCGTAACTGCCAGCTGCATGTAAACATGCCTCCTACTACTTGTATTTGATACCCTGTAGGTTTTGCACTGGAGAAGATGACAAACTATGTATTCAATCCCCCCAGAATATACATAATTATACAGACCTCTACAAAATCCCCCATAACAATCCCTTTTCCAGACTGATGACTCCTGGCTTATTTAACTATTCCCTGCATTTCTGACTATCATCATCTGAACCTTTTCTGGATGTATAGTGTTGCTTTTGAGAATGGAAATGAAGGTGCACCATGGAGAAGGGATGCAGGCTGCAGCTGTTCTCCGTACTGTTGCCCAGCCTGCTGTGAGTTAATCCTAGCATTTTCGCCTTTATTATCCTTTATACCACTGAACTGATGTTTCTATGAAAGTATTGTAATCACTCCAAAACACATCATCACTCTTGTGACAACGCTCTCTCTCTCCAGATTCTCATCTGCCACCTCACCGCTGGTGTGCTCAGCCTCCACTCACTCCTACAGCTCCTCTTCGCCTTAACACCCTCAGTGGCTTGCAGTCCTCAACAGCTGGAGCGGTCCATCCTGGGCCAGCGAGGTGCAGGCAGCTGCTTCTAAGAAAACCCTGGGAGTACCCAGGCATGAACAGTTCCTGACCGGTAACTCATTTCAACAAGGCTGTGGGGTTTAAATAACATTCCATTTCAGTCTCAGGATTTGGCCACCTGGCCCATGGCAGTGATCAAAGCAGAACCTAAACATCCTGCCTGCTAAGGCTCCTGTTTTCACTACAGCTCATTTTGAAGAGAAGTGCACTCCAGACGTGCGAATATACAGGCAGAACCACTCTGCAGGCATGACCTCAGCAGCCAGAGTACAAAAAGAGGTTAAAATGACATCCCTTTGAATTGAACAATTCCCAGCCCCAAACCCAAAATATGTGTGTAGTATTGTCGTGGTTCAGCCCCAGTCGGCAACAAAACACCACGCAGCCGCTCGCTCACTCCCCCCACCCCTGTGGGATGGGGGAGAGAATCAGAAGAGCAAACGCAAAAAAAACCCCTTGTGGGTTGAGATAAGAACAGTTTAATAATTAAAATAAAATAATAATAATATTGATTATGATAATAATGATATTGATAATATAATAAAAAGGAAAAGCGAAAAAGGAAAAAAAAAAACAAAACCAGAAATGATACAACCGCTCACCACCCGCCAACTGATGCTGCCAGTCCCTGAGCCGCGATTGCTGCCTGCCTCCCCTGGCCAGCCCCTCCCAGGTAACATCTGGGCATGATGTTACATGATATGGAATATCCCTTTGGCTAGTCTGAATCCGCTGTCTTAGCTGTGCCCCCTCCCCTCCTGGCTTCTTGTGCACCTGGCAGAGCATGGGAAGCTAGAAAAAAAAGGCCTTGACTAGTATAAGCACTACCCAGCAACAATTAAAACATCTGTGTGTTATCAACATTGTTTTCATACTAAGTCCAAAGCACAGCACTATGCCAGCTGCAGTGAAGAAAATTAATTCCAGCCCAGCTAAAACCATGACAAGTATTTATTAACAGCCAGGCACATGCAGAACAGTTCAGACTGTGCAATCAATCGAATGGGAAGAAAGGAAAAACAGAAACCATGAGCAGCACCAAAGTGAAGTTCTGTTTGGCCTGCTAACAAGAAAAGCAGAAACAGTGATCTTCTTGGCAGCCTATCTTGATTCCAACATGCAGTAAAAAAAAAATGAACAGCAAGTTCCATTGCTGCTGCTTGATAAACAGGCCAGAATTATGCACTGCTGCACCATGTGGCAGAAAAGACTTGAGTTACTTCAGGACACAGTTACAGGATCAGCTCATAAATCACTCTTAAGCAAGCTCTGTAGTTAGGTGAAGTGTGCTACTAGTACCCCTCACTATCCTACATCCACCCCTGTTCAGTCCCACCTTACCCATTCAATGTCAGCACCACTTTACTCTCAACTTTTGGGGCAGATCCTGTGATGGGCCAAACTCCTATATCTGAGACGGCAAAGCAGCAACTGCGCCGTGGTACTACTGGGCGAGGATACCATTTACCTGTTAGCACTGTGGAAATAACACAGCATTTTAGCTTTCCATTTCAAGAGTGCCAGCAATGTACACAGAACTTCTGGTAGGCACAGGGTAGAACTGGCATCATGGCTACATCACACATCTAGGAACATAAGGACCTGAATATGCTGCTCAACTTTGGAAGCGTGTAGCATCAGTCCATGTACAACACAGAGGCAATACAACACAGGATGCTCTGATGGAAATTACCAAGAGCAATAGTTTCATTATGTCTTTGCTGGCCTGCTGCTCCTTCCACAGAGTGCACAGAAGTAAGCATACTGATGATATATCCCCTGCACATTAAGGTTCAAACATGCCAGACTTTCCAGTGGACACAAGAGAAGAGGGAAGGCAACACTCAGGAATCTGTACTGAGCTCTCCTCTGATGGCATGCCAAAGGGGTTATGCAAGGCCCAGTGATCATGGAAAAGGTAGTTGTTCCAGTAAGTTACAGCCTGACACCTAAGACTCTTCCTGCTCTGCCACTTGCTGGGCTTAAAACAATGACAGACAGATGGACTTTACCATTGGCACATGGACCATTCCCTGTCCATGCACATTCTAGGGGAGAAACACGTTTCATCACAGCTCAACCCACACATTCAAGGTAATCAGTACCCGGTGCAGAAGACACTGCAAAGGGTAGGGCCTTGCTCACAACAAATTCAGTGGTAACCTGGCCTGCAATCAGGAAAATCTGAAACATCTGAAGTCGTAAGTAATGTTGGTGAAGTATGCATTTGGCCCTATGAAGAGGAAATGGAAGCTCCTCCGAAAGAACCTGAAGATTTGTAAATAGGGTTTGTGTCTGTTGTATCCTGAGTAATGTGAGAGTTTGGAGGCTTATTCCTCAGGACAGACCCCAGTGACCGCTCTACATTCTTCACAGTGACTACATCTTTTCAAATTTTACCTGTATCTACTTGCTCTCTTTTGTATTTTGAAACACTTCCTTTTTTCCCCTCCCTGTGGCATTCCTCTTCCCACTCCTCTGGTCAGCAATCGTAGCTTCCTGCAGCTGCCCATGCCACAGCAAGTAGTGTGCAAACACTAGCCACAGAGGGACAAGAACTTGTATAAACACACCGAAATAAACCAAACAAAATAATTTTAATAACATTTATTGAATCCAAAGTCCAGCAGAGGCAGATGTACAAACTTTTTGCTTGTACAGTGCTTGGGGAATGGGATATTGAGGGTTGAGCCAGCTATGGAGCCCAGATACACTGCCGGACCATGTTCTGGCTGGAGGCACGGCCATTTCCATACACTGTGCTGTGCAGGCTGCTGTTGCTCAGCCAGCTCTGGGTCTTTGGCAGCAGCAGAGCATGATGTCAGTGGAGGGGAAAGTACATTATACAGAGGCTGAACAGATTAATACGGTGCAGGGAGAAGTAGGATGTTGCTGTTCAGAGTTGCTTCTACAATGTCCTGGGCAGAGCAGTCCCAGGCAGGGACCGGTGTCTGAGGGGGACAGGACAAAAATAAATATGGAGAAGCAGCAGCAGAAGCAGAACCACCTTCGATTGACTGCTGTGACATCCTGCTGTGGATCTGACTCTGCCAGTGGGTGTACCTTTGGTGTACATTAGCCCACAGCAGTGAAAGCATGCCCCTAGCAAAGGGAAGGTTGAGCAAGCCCCTGTGCTCCTGCAACCTTAGTAGCTAAATGTTTATTCAAGAAAAACCTGTTGCCCCAAGAAGCATCCGGAGTGCTGCAGCACCTCAGGTGCAGTTCAGTTTTATAGCCTTTATGCCAAACTATACAAAGCTGCACAAACATCAAGTGCTTGGGTGAAAGCAAGGAGGTAGCTTTGTTTTTCTTCAATCAACCATGCTTCAGAATCAAATCAACTACTGCTGTTTTCATATCCAGCCTACAAAAATAGCTGCTCAGTGGCCACAGCAACCTATGCTATAGATTTGGGGTGATGGGAGTAGGGAAGGCATGGTCCTGACATGGAATAGCTATCTAGCTGGTTCATGTAAGAGGAAGTACAGTCACAACAGCAGCTGCAGGACAGGAATAGGACCAGGGAGCAGCATGCTTCGCATATTACAGCATCTTCTTGGCAGAACTTCAAAGGCCTGGACATATGCCCAGAAAGCGTCAAGGGAAAAAACCATAGAAGTCCCCAAAACCCACTTACCTAGGGGCACCAGGAAATGAAGAAATCCCAGCTAACAACACCCCAACTTCTTATCTGTCCACCTCTTTTCTCATAACAGCGTCTACTTCTTCTGCAAAGTAGCAAAAGAACTTTGAATGCAACATCAGCCCAAACACTACACTGCAGGACCAATGTGTGTACAGAAAATAAAACCAGGTCTCAGTCTTTGTAGTATCAGACTGAATCATGTACAGGGTAACGGTGCAGTGCATCACACCACTAGACACATCCCAATGAGGGAGTGCCATACAGTGGCCTCCCTCTCATCCTAGTTCCCAGCAGATCAAGCAGATTCATCTAAGGCCTGTTTGGCCCCTACTGAGCAACACCAGATGATGCTAATCAAAGAGCGCAGGGCTCTTGGCAGGCCTGGCTGTACATTTAGCTCAGAGGCTATTCCATGTTTTTGAATAAAGTACTTGGACTTGCAAATGTAAGAGACAAAGGTCAGACCAAATCCTCATGGCAGAAGGACTTAAATGTGGCAAGCATCCAAAGGGGGAAAAAAAAAGTAAAGAAAAAAAAAAATCACAGCATTTCTCATACTAACAGCAGGAACAAAGGGACACAGTGACCCAAAGATCAAAAAGATTCCAATAAAGACAGTTCAAAAGGTCTGCAAGAGTTCAGGAGATCCAGCAGAACATGGGTGCTAACAAACATTGCCTGATCCACCACAGAGACTACAAGTAGAAAGTAACACTGTAAAATTTCCTTTTTAACAATATTCATCTGCCATGGCGATTTTTAGACCAGATCAGCAACTCCTACCATTTGACAGCTACTGCATGTTAACTAGGGTTCGAAACAACATCAAACCACAGTCTACACTTAATTATATAAAATGACACTACCTATTGACTCATAAAGAGAAAAAACAAAGCCAGAAGGCTCTGGCTGGCTGCAGCACAGGCAATACCTTGTCAACAGGAATGGTCTGTTCCACCTGCCCCAGAGATTTGTTAATGAATCCATTTCACTACTATTTAGCATGCACCTTACCACAGAATACAGTAATCAAGATAAAAATCCTTCTTCCTTGAATTAATAGGTAATGATAAGGTTGAGTGCTTATGGGTAAGGGTCGGGGGAAGGCCAATAAGGGAGACATCCTGGTGGGAGTCTGTTATAGACCACCCAACCAGGATGAGGAGACAGATGAAGTACTCTGAGAGACTTCAGCCAACTGCTTGCAATCTCTAGCCCTTGTTATCGTGGGAGACTTTGACTTAGCATATATCTGCTGGGAATACAACACAGCGGAGAGAAAGCAGTCTCGGAGGTTTCTGGAGTGTGTGGGAGATAACTTCCTAACACAACCGGTAAGTGAGCCAGCCAGGGGAGGTGCCCTGCTGGACCTGCTGTTTACAAACAGAGAAGGCCTGGTGGGTGATGTGGTGGTCGGAGGCTGTCTTGGGCTCAGTGACCATGACATGATAGAGTTTTTGATTCTTGGAGGAGTAAGGAAGAGGGTCAGCAAAACCACTACCCTGAACTTCAGAAGGGCAGACTTTGGATTGTTAAGGAGTCTGGTTAACAGAGTCCCTTGGGAGGCAGTCCTGAAGGGCAAAGGAGTCCAGGAAGGCTGGATGTTATTAAAGAAGGAAGTCTCAAATGCACAGGAGCAGGCCGTCCCCATGTGCCATAAGTCGAGCAGGTGGGGGAGAAGACCGACTTGGCTGCATAGGGAGCTTTGGCTGGAACTCAAGAAAAAAAGGAGAGCTTACTGCCTTTGGAAGACGGGGCAGGTGACTCAGGACTACAAGGACTTCAGTAAGGTCTTTGGCACTGTCTCCCACAGCATTCTCCTGGAAAAGCCGGCTGCTCACAGCTTGGACAAGTGCACTCTGTGCTGGGTTAAAAACTGGCTGGATGGCCAAGCACAGAGAGTGGTGATGAATGGAGTCAAATCCAGTTGGCGGCCAGTCACAAGTGGTGTTCCCCAGGGCTCAGTGTTGGGGCCAGTCCTGTTCAATATCTTCACTGATGATCTGGATGAGGGGGTTGAGTGCACCCTCAGTAAGTTTGCAGATGATACCGAGCTGGGTGGAAGTGTCGGTCTGCTGGAGGGCAGGAAGGCCCTACAGAGGGGCCTGGACAAGCTGGATTGTTGGGCCGGAGCCAGCGGTATGAGATTCAACAAGGCCAAGTGCTGGGTCCTGCACTTGGGTCACAACAACCCCATGCAACGCTGCAGGCTTGGGGAGGAGTGGCTGGAGAGCTGCCTGGAGGAAAAGGACCTGGGGGTGCTGGCTGACAGCCGGCTGAACATGAGCTGGCAGTGTGCTCAGGCGGCCAAGAAGGCCAACAGCATCCTGGCTTGTATCAGGAATAGTGCGGCCAGCAGGAGCAGGGAGGTGATTGTGCCCCTGTCCTTGGCACTGGTGAGGGCGCACCTTGAGGACTGTGTGCAGTTTTGGGCCCCTCATTACAAGAAGGACATTGAGGTGCTGGAGCGTGTCCAGAGAAGGGCAACAAAGTTGGTGAAGGGTCTAGAGAACAAGTATTATGAGGACCGGCTGAGGGAATTGGGGTTGTTTAGCCTGGAGAAGAGGAGGCTGAGGGGAGACCTTATCGATCTCTACAACTACCTGAAAGGCGGTTGTAACGAGGTGGGTGTTGGTCTCTTCTCCCAAGTCACTAGTTATAGGACAAGAGGAAATGGCCTCAGGCTGCGCCAGGGGAGGTTTAGGTTGGATATTAGGAAAAACTTCTTCACTGAAAGGTTGTCAGGCATTGGAACCGGCTGCCCAGGGAGGTGGTGGTGTCTCCATCCCTGGAGGTATTTAAAAGAAGGGTAGATGTGGTGCTTGAGGATATGGTTTAGTGGTGGACTTGGCAGTGATAGGTTAGCAGTCGGACTCGACGATCTTAAGGGTCTTTTCCAACCTTAACAATTCTATGATTCTATGAATAAAGATGGCAGGCCCTCCTAACTTAGACACTTGATGGGTCATCTTCTGCCAGAGTCAGACATGATTTGGCCTTCCCTATACAAGGAGGTTAAGACAAGCTACAACCTATTTATAGCCCTGTAAAGAGCACAACATCATTAAAGCACAACTACAAAATAGTTTTGTAGATTGAATCAAGGCAAGGCTCAAAAAGCTCTCTAGCAGGATCAGGTCACCATGGTACTATATTATATCTATTATATTCCCTAACACACCACGTTGGAGAGTGTGGGGGGAAGTGCAGGGGTGCAAAACAATGCAAGACAGGGATAAAAAAAACAGATGAGGAGTTTTGCCATTTATCTTACAAGTGGCAGGGGCAAAGAACAATTTGGATACAAAAGCTTATCGCATACACAGCTTTAAAATCTCATCATACTAAATAATTCACATGTTCATTTATAGGACAACTTTTCAATTTTTAGCTGATTGGCAAGAATGCCATTATAAAATATTATGACACATTCAGAAAAATCTTGCAAGGTAATGGACAAGAGTCATTTTACAGAGACACTGAGGCAGAGCAGTTAAATGACTCAGCCAGAGCTTACTGCGGAATGCCTACTATTAAAAACAATCCCTAAAATGGTATTTGATGAGGTAAGAAAGTGAAAGTTATGAACAAAACACATTTATATAAACACCAGACCTTATGGAGAGAGAAGTCTTCCAGAATACGTGTATCTCAGGACGTTAAGGTGTTGCAACAAGCCCTTCCAGATGCTAAAGTGAGGTTATTTAAATACTTTCCAGATCAATTAAGGTAAAGCAACAGGGTTTTCTGAAGAGGATCATATTTATCCATCAATAAAAATAGCTGCTATCCATCAATTTGAGTTGTAGTGAAATTTAGGTTTGTGTTGACGTTATCTTTTATCTGAAAGACTCAAATAATAGGTAGAGCCACTATAAAGAATTTTTTAAAAATCTGAACAAACAAGCAGTGCCGATTACAGCTCTTGCTGACAGCTAAACTGCGGTCTCTAAATTGCTACTCAACTCATAACTCTAAGATTACCTGGATTGTCCATAATCTGTGCTACAGCTGGAGATGCAACCTGGAATACTGGTAAAGGCCAAATCACAAAACCCCACTATGCAATGCCATCTCAGTTCTGGTCTGGAAACACTGCTTTTACATGGCACAAAACCAATGCAACCTGCTGGGTGACAGAAAGCTCCACGCAAAGGCAGGCTCCAGCATAACCATATCATACATTTCTGGGAAGTGTCGCATGAGCCAAATGCAGGACCTCTACAGGGAGCCAGCCCATCCCCACAGAAACCAGGGCATGGAAAAGCCCAAGACAGCCATACACCCTGAGCAAGAGTCACTTCTTACTCACCCACACTGATGCCTGAGCACTTAATAGTCAGTGGAAATACGTTCTTTCATTAATCTTCCAAGGCCAGGGTTACTGCCTTGAAACACCGATTTGCAGTTTTTTTCAGCTTGAATGATGTGGCTAAGCACTTTCCTAAGTATTGAAGAGTGAAGCATGGTTACTGAAAGGTAAGCTTTTGGTCTGCCTCCTCCTTTTAAACTTGAAGTCTGTGTGCCCAAAAGCTAGTCTAATTAAAAAGACCAAAAGAAAAGAAAAAGAAAGAAAGAAAATAAAAACAGCATCTCCGTACAAATCTGACATAATGGCTGGCAGCATTGTTTCTGGGTGCAGACAGGGCAATCAATACAAGCAAACATGTGACCTGAAATGGGTCTGAAAGGGAAAAAGGCAGTAAATTTTACTTTATACAATCCTAATTTTCACATAAATAGCCATAAATAAAACATGAGATCAAACTTAACCTAAATTCAGAAGGTTACTCACCACAATTCTGTGGTTCAGCAGCTGGTTTTGTTACTCTCCAGCTCTGAACACACCCGATAGAGGGTGTCAAGTCTGGCCATATATGAAAAGCGTCATGTTTGCCCCATTTGAGGACTAGATCATCACCACTGTTGTCACTCTTCAGCAAGTGTCATTCGGTGTACTTATCTGTCCAACTCCTCCATGCCATGCTAACTCACCTAGTATCAGACCTTAGCAGAAGGCACATGTTTAAAGCATGTCCCGCCTGAACAAGTTGTAACCAGCCATGTGCAAGATAACCTAATAAGGGGAGGCACATCTAACGAGCAGAGCACAGGAGTGCATGAGGACAGAGGCTTTGGCAGCCATGAGGGTAAAGAAAGAAATTGCACGTTTCCAGGTACAAATATAACTCCCAGTTAAGTATTTATTGTTTTCCTTATTCTCTACAGCTTCTAAAAACTGTGTCAGTTTATCCATTATAAACTACAGACCCAACATACCACACTTCACCACAACTCTAAGAAACAAGACCTGTTGAGAAGAAAAAGGCAATGGTACTTAAACTAGCATACAAATTCGTGTGTTTGTTGCAGCTCCTGCACAGCATGCTCATAGTGGAAGTTGGTTAAGGATCTACCCAACTGGATAGCTCAAGCTTCCTAAGTTGGGTTCCCCCAACGCCCCTACAACTTCCCTTCTGCAGGTGTTGGAGACATCAAGCTCTTTTTCCAGTGCTGGTTATGGGTAAACAAGACATGAGCTGACCACCTTTGCCAGGCTCCATATGAGCTGTTTCCCCAGATGAGACCAGCCACATGCAAGACACCATGCCAGACAAAGAAGTGGCAGGAGAGATAAATGCTACTACGTGCCTGAAGATCAACAATATTTGCTTGCAACTACTGATTTCAAGAGAATACACACATTTTAAAACAATGGCTGATCTAAATGTACGTTATTCAAACACCCTAACAACAGAATCTAATCTAAAATATCAATTCAAATAATGTGTATTTTATAACAAAACCATCACAGCCATCCTTGTACACAAATTCAGTCCAAAACCTTCCACACCTGTATCACAATGCACCCACACACAGTACACCCAATTAATTCTTTTAATCACATACCAGTAAGTTTTAACTTCGGATACCTCCAAAATTTAGATCTTGCAAATCCAAACTTTGTCAGAAAGGCCACTATTGATATGTGAAAAATTGAAGAATCTAACTGAAGAATGAAGAATTGAAGAAGAACTGGAATGAACTTCTGCTTCTTCTAGGAGCTGAAGGTGGGATATGAATGAACTCATAGCAAATGGATCTAATCCATTTCAATATTCAAGTTGGAATTTTCATACGAGTTCAGGCAACTTCAGCATGCAGACTAGGATCTGAGAAGACTGACCAGAAAGTAAGAAAGTTTACACGGAATGAAGAGAAGACGACTGAGCAATTAAGCGGAGCTTAGCAGACCTTGATTGGTAGTAGATAGATCAATCACAAAACACAAGATTCAAAGACCTGCAGAACCTTTTTTTTCTATATAAAGATCAGAACTTTTTAAGGGGTGCTTACTGATCTGCAGACAGTAGAAGCAGGAAGAGAAAACAGATGAGCATGAGTTAAGTAATGCCAGAGGAACTCAGACACTGATTGTTCAACAGATGCAGCAGGGCACCCATGGTACATTTACAGTTTGTTCAGGCAATGCATACCTATAGAACTGACAGTGAAGACAAAAAAAAAAACAATATAAATGAACCAGAGATGCCCAGAATAAACAGAAAATTAGTATTTCTCAGATTATGTCCCTATGATGAAGTTTTGCATACACTGAGCACATGAAATTGATTCCATACGGGAAGAATTCTTACACTAAAAATATGTGAAAGCTTAAGTTCAAAGGAAATCCTTTTGTTTTATTATAAGAAACTTAAATTTCTTATCTATTTCTTTAGCATGACCTTTATTTGGACTTACATACAAAAAAAAACCTGTTTTGAAAATAGCACATGGTGCAGCAGAGTAAGAGCACTTTCAGAGAATGAAACAACTTGTTTCAACTGGTCTCAGGACATTATTCCTCCAGTACAAGAATTCTTAATTATTTTTTTTAAATGGGGATGGGTACCTCCTATTACTTAGCCATGTCCTGTGGACTGACTAGTTATCAGCAGCTGGAGTGTACTAACTGATCCTGGAGCACATCTTTCACTTTAGTTTAGAACAAACAAGGGTAGCACAACTGGAGATGTAAATAAAAGTAGGGCAAGTGGTGACAACCAGGAGGTTCACTTAAAAAAAATACACCCCACTTCAAAAAAAAAATGAGAGGCTCACGTAGACAAATCCAAAAGGCTCTGACTTACAAAGGCCAGAAAGTCTTAAAACTATTGTAATAGGTGTCTGTTTCTTGGCAATGTATGTTATCCACCACTGTCCTAAGCTCAACCATAACATTCACATGTCTGGATGAGCTCTTGGGTAGTGAGGATCCCTCTAAAAATCCATTCTGCACAAATGGATCACTGACTGGAGCTGAACCAACACACTGACCCACTTTGTTCTCATTTCTTCCATTACACAGCGACAAAACCATTAATTTCTAAACATACTGATAACCTCTTAGGATGTTGAAGACAGATTCAAATTACTTTTCAGGTCAAAACCTAGTTAAGTTGGCAGCAACAAGGCTACTCAAGTGAAGTTTTTGGAACAGTTCTCAGGCTGCTTTGTCACTTCAGCTCCTACTGAACCTCAGATTTTTGGCATTGCTAACTGCTCTGAAGTAACCTGCATTTAAGCAACAGGATGCTTTCCCAGATGCTGTGTCTTGCACAAAATACATTTGTAGGGTTTGCTCAGCCTGGAGAGGCAGAGGCAGTAGTGGTAGGATAGTAGCCCTCCTCCTGCAGTCACCACAGGTCAGCAACACTCTCTGCTTCGATCTTTCACATCCCTTTGTATTTTCAAGCAATTAACAGCATCCCCCTTGACTTACTGTCAATGAACTTCTGGTAGCCTCTACTTCAGACTATCACTGGGCTCCTCTAAAACATGCTTTCTCTGCAAAAAGTCACTGTCCTTGGATTTCAGACAACTTCCTCCACTACCACCAAGATGCCTTCTGTAGATGCTCTCATCCCATTGTACTCTAGAGCATTAATAACCATGGCATGCACATCACAGCCTCTTTAATGTATCACCAGCAACAAACGGACATAGCTAGAAGACATTTGGCCCAGAAATTTCCCAAGGTAAGATTCTCCTCCATCACCCACATTAAGTTTTCCTCATGACACCCTTCCATAGTGTGGGCATTGCACTACTAGCATGCAGCCCTTCTAATAACAGCTAATAGCCCTTCTGAGCTCAGTAGCTTCACAAACCTTCAGTCCCTTGATCTGAACTATAAGATTCAGATAGGTGACAGCAAAACAAGCCTATGCTTTCACTGAAATTTGTTCTTAATGCTTTGCTATGTGACTGAATGAAATAAAGCTTGGTGCAAAAAAAAAAAAAAATCCAATCAAGTTCAAATATCATCTGACTAATCACCAAAATGAAAGGGACCCAGTCATCATCTTCAAACAACTTGAAAAAAGGTAGAGGCAGATAAAAAAAACCTAGAGAGATGCAGCCAGCCAAGCTAGCTTCAGCTCAGTGTGCCCTTGCAAGTGTCTCCACGATCAGCTAGATAAGTGGCAACGGGAGGGAATGCTCAGTCTTTATTTAATGATTTCAGCACCTGTCTTAGGTGAGAGTAATATCTGTTCCTATCAAAAATAAGCTCAGACCACTGTTACCCACACGTTTCTGTAGAATAAAGTTTCACAGAGGAGTTGTTTCAACCTCCATTACGTGTGTCATCAACTGGGCAACAGAACAGATCCAACTTAATAACAACCCCAAAATCAAGCAGTGCCCCCCGCCCATTATTATTAACCCAATTACATGACCCGTTCACACGTAGCCCCACAAACTGGTTTGCTAGGGTAAATGAGAGGGTACCAGAAGCGTAAACAAGTTTGTGGACAGGAACTGGCACAGCCAGCTGAAGGACTGCATGCGTAACTAAGTCCTGGAGGTGTTGCCATAAGCAGTTTTGGGGGAATGCATATATTTATTTAAAAAAAAAAAAAAAATCTGTATCAACCCTACATTGTCCCTAACTTGCCATACAAAAAAAAATTAATCGCCATACTCTATAAATATGCAGGTACTAAAAAAGAGATGTCTTTATGAAATTCCTTATGGGTACTACAGTTATCTATATTCAAATCACACACCAAAACGAAGATTTGGGTACTATTCAATCTGGGTTATACTTACTGCACAAATAAAACAAAACTCCTGACAAGGCAATTCTCCTCCCGGTTAGTAAAGGGAAAGGTTTAAACATGGAATGACAAGCAGAGTTGGTTTATATACTAACTCTTCACTGAAGAACTCCAGCCGGACATGGTATAGATGGTATTGGCACTACCAATCTAGCAGAAGTAACATTAACAGATCCAAATTGCCATAAAAAAATATTAAACCTTGAACCAAGTATACATTTTGGTACCACTTTGCTTAAATTACTCAAGTAACCACTTTTATCCCAAAACTCTATCAAACAGTACTCAAAGGTTTCCATGGTGCTTAGTCCTGAAGAGGACCCAACAAATTGCAAGTAGAAAATACAAGGAGAGCAAGTACGAAAGAGAGGACTATAAGCTACGATCATGTAAAAGCAATTACTCAGACCCCTTCTAAGAAATTACAAGGCTTCCCTCAGCCATTCTTGAATAATTTGAGTGGTTTAACTAGAAGCCTCAGTAGTCTCAAGTTCTCCATGAAGAGCCACAGCAACACTAAGGACAAAACAGGGGTTGAGGGGGAGGTGGATTGTATGTCTCCATCCTTCTTTACAGCATTAAACCTTCCTTATTGATAATAACCAAGGGAAGGAACATAATTCAGGTTTCCCCATGGTGCTCCAAGGTTCCCTACACACTCTACAGGCATCGACCATGAGTAGCTTTACTTCAACCTGACATGCACAGGGCACAACAGGCAGCCTGCCCATAGCCTGACGTCTGCTCGCTCAACCTTGACACATGGAGTCTACACTGCCAGCAGCTCCACTGCTTTCCCATCCTTTTTTCTACCCATCTGCCTTCCTAATGTGTCAACAAGTTATGATAACGATAGACTACATAATTAAAATTAAATCTAAACTAAAAGCAAAACTTTGATTTGCTCTATTTCCTGAACATAGCAAATAGAGTAGAAGTAAAGTTATATCTGAGGTATATTTACTAAAGAGACAAGGAAGTGTGAATACCATTGTTTAAGACTTTACTAAGACACTATGTGGAAATTTCACGAGCCTTTTTGGTCAACTGTTTTTAAGCATAGCTCTGGAAGATCTTTGCAGCAGGACAAATACCATAAGGTATTTTAAGACAGAGCTGGATCAGCTGCATATATAGTTAAACAAACTTAATAGAAATTACTTCAAAAGAGAGAAAATCAAGCTGGGTGTCCAAAATGCTGATTTAGCCAGGAGGATTTGAAAGCAGACTGAATCACTATTTGTTTGCCACATACCGTTCACATATTTAATCCCATACTTCAGAGCTTATTGGTGGTTGCTCTAGAAGCCAAGGGGGAGGGCCCTTCTTTTCTCATTTAACCATCTAGCTTCTTCCCCTCCCATCCCTTTTCTGCCTAAGCCTTAGAAATTGTGAAAGCTTGGCAAGGATTCTCCTTTGCCCTTGTTTGCAGCATGGAATAACAGCCACTTCCGGGACTTGCTCTGAATTTTGATGTTTTCTTTTACTATAGGGAGTAAGACGCATCCAGTGGTTACAGTTGAGAAAAGATCAACAAGAGTTGCCACAAATCAAGAAAACATGACAAACAGGGACAGGGTGAAGAGTCAGAGATGTCTGGTCTAAAGAGAAGACCACAAAGCAGTGATAGAGGTCTTTATGTATACAGCTACAAAGAGAAAATAAATTAATTATTCTCCACCTCCACATGATCCAAGAGTAATAGGTTTAGACTACATGGGATATTCAGCTTAATCATCAGGAAAAGTTTCCAACACAAGGACAGCATTGGAAGAAGTTGCTGGAAAGATAATGAAAGTCTGATTTAGACACACACCTGTGAGGCTGGACTGATGCATAATTGAATTAGCTTCAGATAAGATGATTTGGTGAGGTCTCATCTTCTATACTTATTATATTAACCACTGGAACTAAGTCCTTTAGCACAGCTCCTTCATTTGTCATTGAAGTCACAGAAAGTGACGACCCAAAGCATAAGCTGATAAGATGGGAATGAAGTTCTGTGAACACATTTGAAGTAGAAAGATCCTCTGGCAATCACTTGGGGAGAAAAAAAAACCCACCCACCCCAAAACCAAAAGAAAACTGGTTGGAAGGAACGTCTGGAGGTTTCTAGCTAAACTTCCCACTCAGAGCTGGATTAACTTAAGAGTTCGATCAGGTTGCCTAGAGTATTGTCCAATTGAGGTTAGAAAATCTCTGAGGCTAGAGCCTCTCTAGTAACCCATCCCCAACTCTGTTAAGAAATAATATCTTATTTCCCATGAGAATTTTATTTGTTGCAACAGATGCCCATTGCCTCTGTGTACCTCTGAGAAGAGTCTGGGTCCATGTTCTCTGCAAGCTCCTTTTGGTAATGAAAGGCTGTTACTAGATCCCTTCTCTGCCTTGTCTTCTCCAGGCTGACCAAGCTCAGTTCCTTCAGTTTCTCACTGGTTCCTACAAAACACCACCTATCCAGCCTCCATTCTCTGGTCACCCCCAGAAGGGAGCACACCTGCCTGAAAAACCCTTGTGAACAACCCTAGGGGAGAAACCAGTATCTTCCTCCTCTCAAAGGATGAAACAGGAAGACAGATTCCTCAGTAGCCTTGCTCCCTTGCTTGAATCTCCTCTGATAACACGCAAGATAAGCTGAGGAGAAATAAAGTCCTATCTACAAACATCAACAGAAACCTATCAGCAAGAGGATAATGCAAATGAAAGGAAGGGATCTCCAAACAAAGCTAGAAGAGAAAGCCCATTCATGTTGTTGGTGGCTTACAGAGGAGGACAGATGGCTTTCACAGAGGGAGTATGGGGAAGTCTTAATTCTCAGTGCTCATTTTTATTCTATCTACAAGTCTACAGAAACAGATGACTCACATGGTCCCTTTGCTCAAGAAAGACACAGGACAGTTGGACAAACTGTTTCTGGTTTTGCTGACCTGGCTTAAGGCATTGCAGTCCCAGAAGCCAAACCCCAACACGGTGCAGGTTTCTGTACACCAAATTCTGCTGGTTTATCTGGCTGTACTCTAATTCAAGTCTATAAAACATTCTTGAATTTGAAAGCTTATTCTTTTAATAGGGAGTTTGAAGTAGGCAGATAGTGTGCTTGGCTTATCCCTATCTTTTAATTTGAAAAGTAAGGTGAAAAATAATCAAAGTTTCATAAAACAAAACAATCGTGAGTGAAAGCCGTCAGTCCCTTTAAAACGTGCAACGCTGCGTAGCAGGGCAAGTCAGTTATTAACCAGAAGGTGTTTCAAGTGTCTAAAAGTGATTGGCCAGATCCTGTCTATGCTGTTTCAGAAACTGAAGCAGTGTTTGCCTAGGAGTATGGTATCACAACATTTCAGGCTGAATTAAGACCTTGCTGCCACTGTAGACACTCATCCGTCCTTCCCTCTCTGCCCAGCTGTATGTTTCTGATGGGTTACCCTCCCAAGAGCTAGGACAAATGAAATGTTATTTCTCAAGAACGTGAAGGACTTGAACCAATGCAGAACACTACATGCAGGGGAGAACCATCTCCAGTGTGCACATCTCACCCATATTAAAGACAGGAACACCTGTCTTCAAGTGAAACCTGCAGCAAACCACCAACACGTTTTTGGTTGGGCTCAGAAAAAACGTACTGAATTGAGGGCTAAATAATTTAAAAAAAAAAAAAAAAAGACTTTTCAGATGTTACATTCAGGATGCAAAGGGAGGAGCGCTGCTCCCAGAGTTCTGAAGGAACCAGCCTGTCACAACCCCAACACAGCAGAAAAGCAGGCCTGGCAGGAGCCTGTCTGAAAGCTGGCCTGGCAAAGGCGGTGACAAGTGCCAGAGCCAGGGGCTTGCACAAGGGAAGAAGAGGGACTGTGCAGCTGTAGCAGGGGAAGAAGGGTCTGGTTTCTCTCCTTTGCTGACAGTGAGTTAGATCAGTACAGCTGTAACGTGTAATTTCATCTTCAGATACCAAAATGCTGAGCACGTGGGAAAAAAAGCTTTATCTGGGGAAAGGAGTAGACATTTCAATAAAAGCCACTAGTTTAAAGCAGAACTTTTATTAGCAAGTGTTCTATGTGTCTTTTAAAAAATAATAATAAAGTAGTTGTCAAGACATGTCAGGGTCACAAAAATTGGCACTTCAGTAAAAATCCCACAATCATTTCAGACTGCTGACTGAATTTCAAAGCACAGCCCACAGAAACCTCCTTTTAAGAGCAGTCTGTTTGCAACGCAGATAGGGTAGTTTAAGGAAATGCTCAGGTTGCTCCAACCTTCAGAGGAAGCTCAGCACTACCCCCACCAGCACAGAGCTGGGCTGAAGCCAAAATAAATTTGGCATAAAGCACAAATGTCCTGACTTGCAACTAGATATGGCTGAACTGTTTGGTCTCAGGGAATGGGGGGAAAGGATTTTGAGACAGAACCCAGCAACAAGATTGTTCTTTGAATTAGGGCTGACAGGGTGCCAAGGATCCTCACTGAAAGTGGGAACAAGAAAGAGACCAAGTTAGGTTCCCATACCAGGCTTTGAGCTCCCAAACCACTACTTGTAGTGGGTCACATACCGCCCTGACAGCATGCCGAGCAAAAATTGATCTGTTAAAGCAGAAGTGACTTAGAAATTAGTCTAAGGAGACAAACCTGGCAGGGTTTCAGGTCACAAAAAGTTAAAGTTACACTTTGACATGAAGCCAAGTGAGACTCCAAAGTCTGTCACTTCTTCATGGTTAGTCTGTGATGTAAAGGACCTGATAACAGTTAAGCCTGACCCATGTTTCTCGCTTCAGTTACTTGAGCAATATACTATAAAAAGTCAGTCAGACTCATTCTCCAAAAGCCAGGAAGATACTTTTTGAACTGTAATACAGAGCCATGCAGTTCATTTTACAGATGATGGGAGATCGACCTAACTATGCCCACAGAATTACTCTTGGCAGCATAACCTGCATGTGATGAAACAAACAGCAGGTTCATAGGATCAAATTTGTGCAATTCATTGCTAAATAAGCTCTATCTGAAGTCTCAAGTTCACTTTATGTTTTATTTCACTCAGAGAAAAAGAGTTCCACATTTGCCACAGGCACTCTAGAAATAACAGTAGTATACAGGCACTGTGGTTCAAACTAGCCACAAAATACTGCCTATGTAGCTCTTGGGCTTTAAAGCCATTTACCAGAAGTGGTTTGGCTAATTTTTAGTCTGTAAAGGGAAGAAAAAAAAAAACACACACAAAAAATAAATTTGGTTGACTGTTCTATTTCAGGACAGCAAACCTTTGACATTCAGCCCACATCATCTCAGGTTAGTATTCAACCATGTTTTATATATAAACAGTGTTACAATCCCCATGAGAATCCTAGGTTAAGTGTAACCCAACCAGCAGTCTACAGGCCAAGTCTACAAAACAACCCCACCCGTCTTTCCAAACAACTCCTCTTCCAAGGAGCCAAGCACCTCAACCCTGGGAAGAGACAATGGGACTAGATTCCTGCTTCATCTTGTACAAACACACAACCCACTTAGGTTGGGAGGGAGTGCAGAGAGAGAAGGAGTCTGAAACTAAGAGTTCGATACCTGTTGACACCAGATCATCCTGATCTAGACATTCCCTACCTTTTTGCAACGAAGTATCACTTGAGAAAACTGGTAGATTCCTGCCTTCCTCCTTCCCTGGAGTAGTTCTGAGTGGATAAAGACCTGTGACCTTAATACTCGCTCCAATGTGTATAGACTGTAGTTGTCATAACAATTATTAAGGAATCTAGTTTGCAGTAAGATGGAAATTCTTTAAAACATGGATGTCACTGAAATAATTCTCCCAAAAAGAGTTGTTATAGAAATGTAGAATAACTAAGATGGAAGGGGCCTCCAGAAGTCACCTAGTCCAAGCCCTGCTCAAAGGAGGTCTAATTAGATCAAGTTGGTCAAGGCCATGTCCAGCTGAGTCCTAAATATCTCCAAAGTTAGAGGTTCCACAAGCTCTCTGGGCAGGTCTGAAATTACCAGATAATAACAGATGCAAGGAAGGTTGTGCCAAAGTCAGACCAACAGGTCTTAAGACTTGCCTCTGACAGTGGCCAGGAGACTCCCAAGGTCCAAACATGATCAAAGGGTACCTGGAAAGGGAAAGTCTGCCTGCAACTATTAACCATGGTTGTGATTTATGAGTGGCCCACACACTGCACTGACATTTGTCACTAAAACAGCAATGCTCATTGTTTCACTGGTGAAATTTTAATTGAACTAATTAACTAATGCAATTAGCCTACAATTCCAAATTTCTTCTTTACCAATGCAAAAGGTCCCCAATGCTCCCTCATGCATTCCAAGATCTCCAAGCTTCTCTTCAGTAACAAGACAAGGCAGCTGCTCCACTGCAAAATTCAGCAACCGGTTTACAATTAAAAGAATGGGCACCAGAAAGCTGGCTATTTTCTGAAATCACTCAAGGAAAAGCCTCCTTTTCATCCTCCTGCTGAGACTACATCTGCAGTCTTTGCAGAATTTCAGAAACATAGCTACAGAAATATACATTTCGGAAATCTATAAACAGAGCTACAGAATCACATATTTTGCTAACAGAATAGTCAAGGATTTTGCTCCAATGCTGCAGCATTTTCAATTGGAGGTTATAATGAAAAAAACCAAGCACATTCCACTCTCTGAATATGTGAGTTAGCACTGAAGATTAAAGCAAAATCCTCACTGAGGATTCCTCACTGATGCATGAGGACCTTAGTGCAAACCCTATGGAAGCTCTTCCTTTTGTTAGGACATTCACAAAACAATTCTCCTTTGGAAATACCAAGATGCATAATAAGGGTAGAACACACATTTCAGCTTCAAAACAACTCCACCAGAAGTAAATCATACCCAAGATCAAAAAATGTCCCCACCACTGGGAACAAGCCATCACTCATTCTGGCACGTGAAGAACGTTTACTTTCTACCAAACACAGACAACTTCTAGTTTCAAGCCCAGCTGAAAGAATTCCTGCTACAGAAGTCACTATGTTGATCCAAATCCAGAAATTATAATTTTATCTAATAAATTGGATATTGTTAAAGAAATATTACCAATTATTTATTTTTTAAAAGAAGCTGCTTAACCAACTTAGAGGCTAACCTAAAAACACTTCAAACAAAGGAAGAGACAATATTAACTGGAAACAGCACTTTATCACATACTTCTAGTTTTCCAGTGGGAAGAGGGAAAGAAGAGAGGAGAAAAAATATGCCAGGCCAATTTTCTTGTCATGTTCATATTCTTTCACGTTAATTTGTCAAGTGGGATATACAGATTAAATCTCAAATTATTTTGCTACTTATTTTTCCAGACACAAAGAAGAGCTTGCATGTCTGAAAGCTCATCATCTTACCCATTAATCATTAGTTTAATACTAATTTCTATTATCTGCTAAAATCATCACAGCTACATTAACAATGCTAGTAACTCAGTTTAGGATAACACTCAATAGTTTGAAACTTCCAGGTGTCAGACATTTATAGTCATGACATTTTATTAACAGAAACACACATTCACTAATTCATATACATAAATTAAAAGCTTTATTTCAAACGAACATTTAACACAGACTGAGAGCCAAACAAAATCTTAACAGTGACTTACCAGGAAGCCTGTTCATGTTCACCCCTTGAGCAGAAAGTCCTATTCCCATGTACCTTCAAAAAAACCACAGAAAATATGAGTCAAGCATAGAATGGCCAATCCACAAGATTTCCTGCAGCAGAAATGTAGCAGTAAAAAAAAAAAAAAAAACAAAATCCACAAATCATTTAAGGTAAGAATGTTTAAATCACTAAAAGATTTTCCACTACTTTCTTAGTCTTCTCTTGAATCTAAGAGAAAATGTCAGTCTGCTTAGTGACTGACAGCTTTCTGATATACAACTACAGCTACTTTTTAGCTCTCAATTGGCAGGAAGACGACTGGAAAACAATCAGCAATTAAATTTCTGGGTTTGGGGGTTCCCCCCCCATATATCAGAAGAAAAATATTTATATAGGTAATTAACAAGAGACAAAAAAATACAGAAGGACAGATATAGTATTTGAGAACAAATGTCCATCTAGCCTAACATATTGTCTCCAGTAATAGCTGGTAGAGGATGCACAGGACAGAGCAAACAGTTGTACTTTTCAAGAACATTCTTTCATTGTCCAACATATATTTTACAGAATTTCCTAAGAAAATGTGGTCCTTCTGTATTTCACACCCCAACAGATTTTCCTCCATTAATTTGATTGTTTTCAAAGAGCTTACAAAGGTTCAGAAAAGGCAATATCCCGCAGCCCCACCATTCAATTACTGTCCAAGCTAGTTTTGCTTGGTACTTGCATTTTTAGAACTGGAAGAGAAGGGAATAGCATTTCTCTGTTAAATTCCCCAGGATTTTAAAGTCCTCATTCATACCCCACTCCCCAGTGATCTCTTCTCAACATTGGCTACTCGCAGTCTACTCAGTTGCTCCTCTTAGGGAAGGTCATCTATACCTCTTAACACTCTTGCTGCACTTTCAGTTCTCTATCTTCTTTGAGAAGCAAGCATCATTTACAACAGAAACACACTGTGATTACTACAGCCAACAGTATAATGATGTTCTCCATTTTGGTTTCTATTCCTCCCCCTCCTGGTCTCTATTATTCCATTTATTTTTTCACTGCAGATAAGAATTGAGCTGATTTTTCCATGGAACCAGGACAGAAAGGACTTGTCCCTCAACTGTAAGAGGCAGCTCAGAGACCATTTGTTGTGTCACGCGTGGATTGTTTATTCTCCCCCATGAAAATCATTTTACATCTATCCAGCCTGAATTGCATCCTTCATTTTATCATCTGTGGTCAGCCCTTGATTTTACAACTCTAGTTGGCTTCATAATACCAGCAAAAACAAAAAAAAATACTGTCTTACTATTAATTTCACTTCCAGGTCACTTATTAAGGTAGTGAACATCAGAGGTGTAGTACACATCCCACAGAAATCCACTGGTTAACATCCTCAGCTGCAGGGAGGAGAGGGGGCACAATACTTGCACATGGACCACTCATTTCTCTGCCCCGCTTCCTGCCTGTGAGCTAACCATCTAACCAATCGTGCAACCACATAAGCTCCTTCACTTTATCCCACATTTTCTTTACCTTCCTCAAGAATTTTTGAGACTGGGCCTTGCCAAATGGCTTTTGCAAATCCAGGCAGACTGATCTTTATCTACTCCTCTGTTCAACAGGATCATAAGGCATAGCCAGCCTTCACAAAGGCTCTTCTTCCTCACTGCAATATTTATGCAGGTACCCATTTTGTTTGTTCTATTTCTGTCAATTTGCACGGTGTGTAATTCTCTTAATATCCCCTGGAACCACAGAAACAGCTGCCCTGCTCAGTTTGTTTTTAACAAGCTGCCATATTTTTAGGTTACTGCACTTAGAAATGAACAGTTACTGTTGGGCTCTTGTTCACGTGAAGGTACAAATCCAAACAGGCTACAGCTAACATCCTGCTATTCTTTCACAGTATCAGTTTTCTTCCTGTGGCTTCCTCAACCACCTGCTCCATAAAACATTAACCATGTCTGAAAGTATTATTTCAGAATTTGACCCAAAGTTACATTTCTTCAAGCTATATGGGTTAAGCCTCTGGCAGCAACTGTTCCCTGCCCTTGACTTCTCCATCTCAATCATTGTCACCACACTAATCAGCTAGCATGGAAATGGTAATAACGATTCTTTTTCCTGTTTGCACAGAAATCTTAATCCTTAAAGACCTTTAAGTTTATCAGTTCTTAGTCTGTGATATCTTTAATACATAGCACCATTTATTCACAAACATGGCCAACTGTGTCTTTCTTGTACACTTCACATCTTGGTAGCATGACCTTTCAAGATTTTAAACACATGAAGCCCAGTTTTACTGTTCTTTATATTAAGTCAGTCCCTTCTTAAGAAACACACTCTATTTCAGAAACACCCCAGCTTCCAGAGGATCGGGACACAAACACCCCCTCCCCAGACCAATTCCTCAGCAACATACCAGAACCATTCCTCACCCCTCTTTACTTGTATTGGGCAAAGCACAGTACTGTGCAAAGGTGGGGAAAAGCATTTTGAGACACCTACAGCAGAGGTCCTGCTTTTCAACTTCCTGTGTAATAGTTAAAAGTTTTACATACAGAACCTTTGCTGCTCTCCCTATGCCTCCAGCACCTCAGTGACCACAACTATCACTTCACACTCAGCAGCGGGTACAATATTCAGGTGCCTTGGGAGACCTGTGTCCTTTGTGTCTACCAGCCAAGTTACGATGCGTCCCTTGAGTCACAAACCCAGTTGTCTATATACCTGATCACTGAATTGCTAACCATTATACAGTCCGCCCTTTCCTTCTAGCTGGCCCCTGGTCTCTTAGGGTTATCTTCAGAGGAAAATGATACACAATTGTGATATGGAGAACCTATTGCTGGACTCATAACTTCCCTTCACCCAGCTCAGTGTTTTCCTGCAGCAAGACTGGAGCTCTTTGAATTCAAAGTTTCTTGGGGTGAACGCTGACAACCAAGAAAGGCCAGCCCAGGTCCTTCAGCTCTCACCATGTATAAAACATGTAACTACGCAAGCAGCAATAAAGTGTTAAGTGTTTGATAAAGGAAATAAGAAGATCACTGAACTTAGAAAAATACTCAAAAGAGGCTTTGGTAGCAGCCAGTTCAAGAGCAGAAGATTCGAAGCTCCTGATGGTGTTTAGAGCAAACAAGTTGTTGTGGTTTAGCCGGCAGCTCAGCCCCACACAGTCGCTCGCTCACTCCCCACCGGTGGGATGGGGGAGAGAATCAGAAGGGTAACGCTCGTGGGTTGAGATAAGAACAGTTTAATAATTAAAATAAAATTTTAAAAAAAAGCAATGGAAAGGAAAACAACGAAACCCAGGGTGTGTGTGTGTGTGTGTGTGTGTGTGTGTGTGTGAACTACCGAAACAAACCGCCTGCGCCACAGCCGCTCACCGCCCGCCGACCCAACGCTGCGCCGACCGGAGCCGCAACTGCCCCCCCTTAATATACTGGTCATGGCGTCACAAGGTATGGAATGAACCTGCCATGGGCCAGTCGGGGTCAGCTGCCCCCGCCATGGCCCTGCCCCTCCCAGCCTCCCACCGACATGGCAGAGCACAGGAAGCTGGAAAGGTCCCCAACCACCACAGGCACCACAGTGAAGAGAATTAACCCCTTCTCAGCCAAAACCAGCGCACAAGTTTATCTCAGAAACTCTCCAGTCACAGTGGACAGATTCTAGGACATTTGGCTGGATTTCCAATATCTCACTTAGAAGGATAAAGAGAGATTTGTGAGGATTTCCAAAATACCTAGGATGTCCATTATTATGTAGCAAGTCTGATGTTATATGCAGAAATGCTAAAAGCCTGCAGCCTGCCTACAAAAAAGGGCTCCAGGCACTCTGCTTGTTGAGACAGGACAGTGGACACTCCAGTGCAATACAAACTTGGACACAGCACATGCAGAAATGCAAACAAATGTTGAGTGTATTCTGCACTACTCCAAGTCCCAGGACATGGGTGAAATTACTATCTCCTGCAGATAGTAACCCTAAGCTTTTAGATCTGACGGGCCCTACCCTGGAGATAATCCTCCTCATCTGGCTTGGTCACGATGGAAGGAGCTCAAGGGCACCACCTTCCCTACCACAGGCTAACTGGCTCCTTCAGCACAAACAGGGATCCTTTCACCTGTGCTCAGGGAACTGTCAGCCAAAGGTCAGGTAGCATCTGCCTGGGCATGCACTCCATCCAAGGAGGGATTAGAGGCTGCCAAGATACAGCCTAACAAAAGACATCCCAAAGATTTCTGCTGCCACATGCTGCAGAGAGACTGGCAAGATATGACGAAAGAGCAGAGTGGGGAGGATTCATACAAAAATAGGCCCTGCATAGTCTGCAGTACATCCTGAGGTAGAAAGCTCAACAGTAAAGACGAGCCTTACTTCAAAAGATAGATCAACTGGGCAGAGACAAGGCAAGACCTTTGGGCATTCCTCCCAACACCTAAACTCACAAACGACTATAAGGCTGACAGAACTTAATCTGTAGACTATCTACTCCTCAGTAACTCAGTATAAACAGAAAAAACCTGTTTCGTCTGAGGAGGGGTACCATTACTGCCTGTACCTTTGCTGCACAGAGTCCAGAGGGGAAGATTTTGTTTCACCTTTGGCCTAGAAGCTCCTTTGAAATGCACCTGAGCGGAGATGCGAAGGACAGCATGGTGGCAGTTATCAGCTTGGACAACATCAGCTAGTTGCTACTGTGATCTTTTGTATCAGTGAAAATGTTCAGCTTTTTATGAACAGCAATCAGTTGCTGGTCTCCACTTCCCTATTATGACAGAAAATATGGCCTACAAAACACCCCTAGCCAAGGGCCCTCCAGCATTAACAACTGCCATGAAAAGGACAAGGAAAGATTTCGGAGCACCATAAGCAAATTGTCACTGCTGGAATGCAGAGAGGTTTTGATAAGGTCCTTCACCAGAAATTATCTTGGTATAAAAAGAAAGTTACCTCACAGACTAGTAACCAGTTGAAATGCTAAAAGACCAAGGGTAAGAGAAATGCTTGCAGGAACACAGACATGAGGTAAAGACATCATATTAGAGGGTCAGGACAAATACCTGTGACTTGAAGAGGAAAGTTGGGAAAACAAAGAAAAAGAAGCGGGGGGTGGAGAAAGAGTGGGAGGGAAGATTGCCATACTTAATACAATAAAGAAGAACTACTCCCACCAACAACATCCCATAAGTGCAGACAGGAGGTCAGGGGGAGGGATTTGGTCCTCTCTGTTCAGCACCTGCAACACCTGCAAGCATCATACTCTGAGGTTCTCCAATACAAGGAACAATAACAAACTGGAGCGAGTGCAGCAATAGATAGTTAGGGGGCTCAAACTGCATGATGTATGAGACGACACTGAGGGAAAAGTGTTTATTTGGACTTAAGAACAAAAGACAAAGCGGGGATCGGATCTCATTGCTGTCTACAGCTACCTAATGGGAGAGTACAGGGAAGCTGGAGCCAGACTTCGCACACACAGACACACACACAAAATCATGAGAAATAACAGACAAGTCATAACAAAGAAGATTCCAGTTAGAAATTACTGAAAATATTTTAACCATGAGAGTGATCAAACACTGGAAGAAAGGCCCAGAGATGCTACTGCATCTCCACTTTTAGAAATAGTCAAAAACTTGACTACACGTTGTCCTGAGGAGCCTGATCTAACTTTGAAGTTGGCCCTGCTTGAGTAGAGCTGAACTGGATGATCTACAGAGATCCTTTCCAACCTAAAGTATTCAATGATATCTTGACTTCAGGACAGTTTTGCTGACAGGCAGCAAACTCTTCCCTAGCAGCGCATAAAGCAGTGCACATTGACCAAGCTGAGAGAAGACAGAACTTCCTGAGGCACACACATATACCACAAGCTAAGTCCTAACCTGATCATACCAGCTGAACCCAGCTTTCTTCCTAGTTGTCAAGGAGAACAGATCATCCAGGAAAGACTGGTTCCTGATCTATCCAACAACCCTGAACTCACAAACAAAACATGCCATGATGACTGTTGCCTGGCACATCACCACGAGCCCTTTAGCCGAAGGGCTCCTGCAACCTGGTGTCCACTTGAAGAAAAGCAACAAGGAAGGTTCTTCTCTGATGCAGAGATATCAAGGATAGAAAAGACTTTGAGAGAAAGCACTACGTGATCTCATTCCTTTGGATCCTTTTAAAAAAAAAAGCACACACACCTATCTCTCTTCTCCTCTGTAATCAAGACTTTTTGAACATGACACTCCACAGTTAATGGCTCAGCAATTTGAATCTTTAGAACTCTTGAATGAAGACCAGATAACCCCTAATGATTTGTTCCTGTGTTTTATGGATAAACACTGTTGTTGTATTAGCCCTTCAATGGGAACCAGATGATTATTTAAAAACAAAGTCTGGCATGCGTTTTATTGACAAATTACATTGCTGTTGTATTAACTCTTTGACTCGGGCAAGATAATCCTTTAAAAGCAAAGACTGGCTGTTCCTACCTTCTCAGAAGTAAGCTCTCCCGAATCATCTCTTGGTTTTACAGACTCTCCATCTTGCTTCCCAAGGTCTCCCATTGCAGACCTTAAGCCAGATGTCCCTCAAGTTACTTTGGCCAACCTTATGGACTTTTTTAAACTTAATTCTTTCCACTGTTCTCATCTATGAAAATTTCAGGTTTTGGAGGGTGTATGCCTATCCTCTCTCACCCTCATTTCTAATTACATCAACTGTCAGGCCATTTTGAGTCTCTCTAATAGTTCACACACTTTTACTCTGAGCCTTCAATATGATGTCTCCTTAAACAGTCTCCATACTGTCTGAAAGCATTTTACCTTTCTGATTGCATCTTTTTATAACTCTTCCTAAACAAGGTTCTTTAATTTATAAAGGTTCGTTTTCTGGCTTTTATGTTGTTGGGTGGTGGGGTTTTTTTAATGAACACTGAAGTGGTACAGTTTGGGAGCCTTTTTACAGAGCTCCTCAAAGGACACTAAACATGAGTACTCATGGTCAGTGCTGCAGAGCAACTTATAAAGACACATTTTTGGTAAAAATTTTCTGCACTGCTCAGAGCATGAGTCAGAAGTCACATCTTTTCTCATGAGTTCCCTGACCAGCTTCTCCAAAGCAGTCATTTAGGCATCTAAAAATTTACTCAGAGTCATGTGACATACACATATTATAAAGAATAAACTGAATTTTAAGGATACATTTACAGCCTTCCAAGCACAATATGGAAGATTTCTCCCCGTATTTGCAGGGAGAACTCTAGCTCTTCCTTGCCACCTTCTTAGCATGTTGGCAGATAAGACAACATGCTTGTTTATTAGCATTTCAATTTTGTTATTCCTGATGAGTTTGGAACCCTTTGCTGCTACAGTTTTCCTTGCTACGTGGTAGGTTTTGCTGTTTTGATTTTTCTTTTTTCAACTATGTGTGCAAGCAGTTGGGATCACAGTCCACAGCTAGTACTATATTCCAGGTCTATATTTCTCCACAGAGCAGTGAGAAGTGGCACCTCTGCCAATTGTTCAACCTCAGGGGAGCTGCGATCCAAGGTCCCAAACTGTTTGAGCACACAACAAAGGCACCATCTAAGCATGGTGCAATATTACCAGAGTGCCAGTCTGGACACCAGCAGGCCAGAAAACACTTGGCAAAAATCTGCCACAGAGCAGGCCACCCAGTCACTCTGGCAGAACCATCCTCACCACCTTCACCTGCTGACATTAGCAAGCCTAAGACCTCCTGGATTTGCTGGCAGCTGCCAAATTTTGTTCAGTGAGTGGGATGTGCCGCTAAGCATAGGGAATGTTTCTTACATCCTGACCTATTTGGCTGAGCTAATGGTGAAACACAGTAATATTATGGCCATTTTGTTTCCTCTAGTGTAGCTTCATCATGCAGTGGCATCAGCTTCCTCAGTTTCAGTCTCACGCAGCACAGCTCCACTAGCAGAGGCCCACTGGCCACCTCCATCCCTCCTTACTGCCTGAGGGTGCTTGCCTGTTCCTCTGCCTCTACTTCTGCTGCTGTTGGCATTAGCACACCTGGAATTTAACAGAGAGAAGAGACACCACTTCTGCACCCAGCTTCATCAGAATCATGGCTGCAGCATTTTGATGGCTTCCCTTCTGTCCCCATCCCTCATTGGGTCACTGCACCGCACTGCCACTGTAAGGGTGGCAATACTGAGCAAACTGTTGGAAATTACAGAAAATAATGTAACTGCTGAATCAGGATAAAATAGGTCATCTCCCACTTCTGCTTATCCTGCTTAACTTTATTATTTTCTACGCAGATTCATCCTCCCTCTTTTGAGTACTGCAGCAAATCCCATGCACATAACCAAGGGCAAAAACGCACACAATAGTATCTTCCCATTTCCAGACAACACAGCTTTAAATTAGGACTAGAAGTTTGTATTTTTATAAAAAGCAAGTATTGCAAATCCAGAAATTCTAAATTTAGGATCACACTTCAATCTAGGTCTACAATACCATGGAAATGTGTCACTGGAAAAAAAAAAAAAGGACATTAACATGACCACAAGTCTTTCTGGTCCACAAAATTTTGCTCTTCAACTTATGCTCTAATTTAAAGCTTAATACAAATTTTAAAAATAAGACCATAATGACTGCAGAACTGTGCACAGAATTTGCAGACAACCTGAAGTAAGACTCTCTCACCATGCTGCGTTTTGACTTTACAGCCTATAGCTTATATCCAGAACTTCAAATCGTCACATATATGATTGCCAGTTATTGTTTTAGAAGACACTAGCTACTTTGCTTTTCCCATCTACTATCAATTAACGTATCAGAACTAATGGATTAAATGATCTTTGAGACCTACAAAGGCCCAGAATTTAAAAAAAAATAAATAAATCGCTCTATTCTCTCCAATTCAGGAAAAGACCCTCATCTTCAACTCCTCCACCACCACCACAAGCATCAGCTGCTTTCTGAAAATCTCAGTGCAGAACAGCTTCTCAAATCGACTCCAAATGTTCCAAACTAGTTCTGCATATACAACAAATTCAAAACTAGTTAAATAGTATTTGTCCTCAAGCACAACCTCCTGCGTCACTGCTTGTTTTTTTGAATAAGTTATAACATTCAATATCTTTCAATATAAATCTCTACAGAGTCTGCCTGCCTGCATCATCACTGGTTTTAGAGGTTTCAGGTGTGGACAGACTCCATATGGGGAATCCGTAACCTGGAGCCCCTTTTTGAGGGACTCAAAGAGCCTCTTGGAAGAGGATGCACAGCAAGCAAAGCACTGATATAGCAGTACAGAAGAAATATAAGAAATGTTAGCATCCACTTTTAAATGGGAGAAAAAAATAACCTTTTTTTAGGGTTTTGAGTAACAATACATTTAAATCTGTTATCCACCATATGTAAGAGAGGTACCTAAACTAAACCCAGGCAAAAGTGACCTCCTAAAACCATCTCCCTAGCAGTGAACACTGGATACTTGGAACTGCCCCCCCACACCAGATCAGAAGCTTCAAAAATGCTGCATCAGTAGATCAATTCCAAATACAGCAGACAGACAAAAATAAACGCAGACATGTGCTAGCGATTCCATCAGAAGCCTTGTTTCTACTTACCAGCAGCCTCGGCAGTTACCATAGCACCAAATTTTTCTAGACTTCTACTGCATCTCAGCCCTGCCCAGTCAACACCCATCACTTTTCAAAATTTTAATAGACTGAATCAGCCACACCAGTCACAACATCAGCTCTGCCTCTTTTATCCATGGCTCTCCTTGGCCACAGCATATGAATGAAGGACCTTGATAGCAAGCCCTTAAGCCAAAAGATACTGGGTCCGCACACGCCTCTGCACAGCAAACAACCAGCAGGATTGCCAGTATTTTTCCCTTTAGATCTTACAGCACCATAATCATGGTAAGGTTAAGTTCAAAGAGACAAAGCTTTTTTGTTCTCTCTCCCCACTCCCAAGTACTTCAGCAGTAAACATCAGCACGTATGCTACTCCAGCAGAGTGATGTTTAAATAAGACAGCATTCCATTCTGGCTCCTAAGAGAGTTTGTGTGGTGGATTGTGCAGTGCAGATATTTTCAATGTTACAATTTAAATTTGTATATTTAAAAAATATACATATTTTTTGCTTCTGCCAATAAAAGACTTTCTCTGAAAAGAGAGATGGAAAGATCCAAAATTATGACTGTACTTTTAAATTAAAATTTAACTCATAAAGATACAGAAGATCTCAGATGAGCTGACTCAGCCAAGAAGCATTATATATTCTCACTGGGCAAAAATTATCCAAAAAGCTACATGGAAAGTTATTTCACAGGAGTGACAATATTTGACCAACCTAAATTAAAACAAAGGGCTCTCTTAAAGAGGCTGTTTTAAGCATTACACAGTCATACAAGTAGCGGAGTACACTGATGGCTGCATTTGGTTTATCCCCAGAAGGAGAATACACCCATGCGACACACAATTCTTCGAGTCAAAACATGTTTTCACAGATTCACAGATTCACAGATTCACAGATTCACAGAATCACAGAATCACAGATTCACAGATTCACAGATTCACAGATTCACAGATTCACAGATTCACAGATTCACAGAATCACAGAATCACAGAATCACAGAATCACAGAATCACAGAATCACAGAATCACAGAATCACAGAATCACAGAATCACAGAATCACAGAATCACAGAATCACAGAATCACAGAATCACAGAATCACAGAATCACAGAATCACAGAATCACAGAATCACAGAATCACAGAATCACAGAATCACAGAATCACAGATTGGAAGGCACCTCAGGGATCATCTAGTCCAACCTTTCTGGGAAGAGCAAAGTCTAGACAAGATGGCCCAGCACCCTGTCCAGACGACACTTAAAGGTGTCCAACGTGGCCGAGTCAACCAATTCCCTGGGGAGATTATTCCAACGGTTGACTGTCCTCAATGTGAAAAATTTCCCTCTTGTGTTCAGTCGGAATCTCCCCAAGAGCAACTTGTGTCCATTCCCCCTTGTCCTCTCCATGTGACTCCGTGTAAAAAGGGAGTCTCCATCTTCTTTGTAACTACCCGTTAAGTACTGGTACACGGTGATGAGATCCCCTCTGAGCCTCCTTTTCTCAAGGATGAACAAACCCAGTTCTCCCAGCCTATCCTCATATGGCAGGCTTCCTGGTGGCCCTTCTCTAGACCCCTTCCAGGCCGTCCACATCTTTTTTGTATAGAGGGGACCAGAACTGTACACACTCCTCCAGGTGTGGCCTGACAAGCGCTGAGTAGAGTGGGATAATGACTTCCTTCTCTCTGCTGGTGATGCCGTTTTTGATGCAACCCAGCATCCTGTTGGCCTTCTTGGCTGCAGCAGCACACTGTTCGCTCATGTTGAGCTTTCTGTCCACCAGGACCCCCAGGTCCCTTTCCACAGAGCTGCTCTCCAGCCAGGTGGATCCCAGCCTGTGCTGCACTCCCAGATTATGTTTTCCCAGGTGCATGACCTTACAATTCTCCTTGTTGAACTTCATAAGGTTCTTGCTGGCCCACTCCTCCGGCCTATCCAGATCTCCCTGCAGAGCAGCTCTCCCTTATGGAGTGTCTACTTCCCCACTCAACTTGGTGTCATCAGAAAACTTCATCAGGCTATACTTGATGCTGTTATCCAGATCACTTATAAAGATGTTGAATAACATTGGGCCCAATATCGATCCCTGGGGGACTCCACTAGTGACAGGTTGCCAGTTTGAGAAAGAGCTAATTACCACCACCCTTTGGGTGCAGCCTGTCAGCCAGTTCCCCACCCACTGGACAGACCACTTGTCTAGGCCATAACACATTAATTCCTCCAGCAGGAGACTATGGGGGACCATATCAAAGGCCTTGGAGAAGTCCAGGTAGACAATGTCCACTGCCTGCCCCATGTCAACCAGGCCAGTCACTTTGTCATAGAAGGCCACCAGGTTTGTCAAGCACAATCTGCCCCTAGTGAAGCCATGTTGGCTTTTCCCAGTCACATGCTTCATTTGACTTGTGATGGCCCCCAGGAGGATTCGTTCCATAAACAAACATGATACCCAGAAAGCCTGCCAATATGTCAATGTTAGAAAAATTTTTGGCTAGTCTAAAGCTACTTTGTGCTAATGACCCATAAAAATCCTCATGAACCCAGCAGAAAAACAGACCTGCCCTTTGACAGCAAGTAGGTAATGCTGAAATTCCAGCACTTGCATCTATTTGACCTATCAAGTGCAGGAACAAAGAACCCGTTTGGTAGAATAGAGGACAACATAGCAATAGAATTCATGTATACTCATACTTTATGTTCTTCAGTTTTAAGGACCCCAAGAGCAAAGAACATCTCCTTTTGTATGCCTGGAAAGCACCCAGAACTTGGGGGGCATTGCTATACGCAAAATAAATAAAGGTGGGGCAGAAGGAGGGAGAAAGCAATTAGTCCATGGTCATAACGGGACCAGGGCAGTATGCTGTACACAAAGAAGGAGATATTTCTTTACCTAAAAAGCTACAAGACTTTCTCCAGGAAAGTTAAAAAGAGTACTCATCTCAAATGCTTTTTCTGACAATTAGCAGAGCAGATTTAAGGCTCTACCATGAAAAGAAAGATATTATAGCTCCCCTTTATTTGTTTCTGAACATGTTGACAGTTACCAAGTCAGGATAGTGAAATAATCCATGCCACTCCTCTTCCAAAACCTGTGAAGCTTACCTAGAAGGCAGACAAAATTCACCCCATCTGAAAGCTGGGGAAACAAAGGTGGAAAAATACATCGGTTTAGCTTTGGTTGGTTACCTAATGGTCACAAGCCTATACTCTTCATTACCATGCCAGTAACACCCTAACATAGTAGTCTGCTTAGAGCACGCTTTACCGCGTGTGCTGAGACACACCAAGACCCAAACTTAAAGAGTTAAAACCAGCAACATTAAATTATTTGTTTTGTAGGCCATGACTTCCAGTAAAGCAGTCGTTCCCTGCTCAAGTTGGTGAACTAACAACATCACTAACATGAGGTAGAAATTCCTGGGACTGGCATTTTATTACGTGGCTCAGCCAAGACCAAGCAATCCAGCTGAGCCACAAGTTAAAAAAGGGACCTTCCTCTCTCCCAGAGGCAAGTTTATAATTCAAATGCTTACTGCATCCTGCAAGTTTTTGTAATAACCACACTATCTGGTAGGAATCCTGACAGCTATCACACACCCCACACTTTCAACACACAGCTAAGTCTAAAATTATCAAGCTAAATTACAAAGTTAAAGATTAATAATACACTCCATCACACTGGTGGCATTTCTGAGACTTTCACAGTCTCTTGTGCAAAGCTCTGAACTATCATCCTTGTCCGAGGTGGGCCCTGACTTCATGCCAGGTTTGAAGAGTGGTGAGAAATGATAAACCATATCAACTTACCACCCAAAACCACATTGTCGTAGTTATGGTGGGGCAAGGGGCATGTTGTTTTAAAGCAGTGGAAAAACAAGTAACATCTGTTCAAAAACATTACCTTTGGTACATAAAATACTGGATTCCAACTTTCTAACAATAAATATTTTGGAACTACTTCTTAATGGAATATAACAAATCTCCAAAGTCGAAGCGGTTCTGGTTTTATTCACAGATAACTGCGCTGTTCTGTAACAGTGCTTCAGAAATAGCACTGATGGGTTCCAGGTAGAATGCCAATTCCCCAAGCAGAGGTCAGTAAAGATGAATAATGCAAGGTTGAAAATAGATAAAGGGAAGAAAATAAAATTCTTAAGGGCTCACTGAAAACAACTACAAGTATCCTGAGGCATGGAGGAGTCCACTGGACATCAGCCCTTAGAAAGGCAGAGAAGCGTTAAAAGCCAGAGAGCACGGACAAGAAGGTGAGTGAGCAGAACAAAATTAAGAGGCAGTGATCTGGTAACATAACACATCATCTCAGTCTGTTTGTGAGTAAATACTGACAAAACTCCAGAGGAAGAATAAAAAAACCTCTTTTCACTAGACCAAGGTATCAGATTCCCAGTTCCGTTCCAATTTTAGGATCACGTTCAACTGGTATCTATCAGCTATAGGAAGGGTCAAATCTGTCCCTTTTCTGTGCTACCTTCAGGAAGGGAAAAGACTCGTGATGTAGATTAGCAATATAAGCAGTACTACTGAAAGACAGAAAATACAGAACAGAGATGAAGGTTTGACTGGAGCACCATTTAAGAAAAGGCATAATACAAGCCTCACCAGGCTAAAATCACCACTAGGATCTGGCCAGAATAGCCAACTTCTCTGTATGCCACCCCAAGACCTTCTCATCCAACAGGACCCCAAGCCCTGCAATATACTGTGGTTGAAACGAACTGAAGCTAAGGTGTCCCACCGACTTTGTTTTCCAGCTTCAGATGTTTCACTCTTTACAGCTGACTTGTTCTCTAAGTCAGCTGGTGTTCAACAAAGTTCATATAAACCACATCAGTGGCAAACAGTGCATTCAGTCTGGGAACTGCATAAAGCATTACTGATATTAATTCTCTGGTTATTTATTCTGGTTACACCCAATTGAGTAAGTAGAATTTTTGTTCAGTTTGTCCTGCTGATTAACAAACCTCACTTCCAAATGCACTGTTCAGAGTTGCTGAAAATTTGTATCCAGTACATTAGAGAAGTGAAACAGGTTTCCATGACTGAATGGACTTAAAAGACTGTTTGTCTGCCAGCCTAAGCAACAGGCTATTTTTCCTGGCATAGACAAAGCCTAGAAAACAGTAAAGACAGACACTAGAGGTACCACAAATATCTAACAGAAAGGCATACCCAAATCAGAAGAAAACACTCTGCTGCCAGGTAGCTAGTTCTCTTAAGAGATATTCTCCCATCCTTAGAGGCTAATTTGCTCTGGTTTATGCTTCAATCAGAAAATTGATAGTAACCATTCTTATGCAAGGAGGACTGACCTGCTAACACAAGTTTTCATGAAATTACAGAAAAAATAACTGCAATAGTTACATGAGAATTAGGGGTTTTTATGTGAAGAAACACATTACAGAAAAAGCAACATAAAGTTTTGACAAATGTATTTATGAAATAAGAATACTTTCTCTTTAAAACAATAACAAATAGCCAGAGTTAGGAAGAGCAACAGGCCCTGGTTTCACAGACCTTTACACGCCGACTCCACAACAAGGACAAAGGCTAGAGGTGGAGAGCATCAATAAAAAGACCTTGTAAACAAGAAAGAAGATTGTATCTCTAGGATTGAAACTGCAGTGTGGAAACAGAAACCTTATATAACAGGTACAGTGTAAACCCCACTCCTAGAAAAGCAGTTAAGAAAAGGAATCTGGCAGTGCAGTCAACATAATGCAGTTACATAGTTCAGCTTTAAGGGCCAGTGGGAGCAGGGAATAAAACAAGTCAAGCTTCACAGCAGATGATAAATTCATCCCAGCTACATAAGTGAAGGAAAAAGGCTTCCCCTCTATAAGTTATGCAATTGGTACGATTTAGTTATTAAACAGATAATTGCTTAGATGTGCAACTCTGGAATGTTTAAACAATTCATTCCCATTATTCTAGGGTTTGATTTATTAACTGTGAATATATCCTGAAGAACTGAAGCACAATAATGTTTTACACACATTCTAAAGATGTTTTGATTTTTTTAGAGTTTACTTTAGCCATATTCCTACCTTTTCTATAACAGATATTCAGAAATAGGGGGGAGGGGATGAGGAGAAAGAATGGAAAAAAAGAAAAAAACAAGCAACTTCTGAAATTTTTCTTCTTTACTGTGCCAAATCTTAGAACTCTAATTGGACAAAAAAAACAAACAAACAAACAAAAAATAACAGAAAGAAAGAAATAAATTATCACAGCCTGAAATCTGGGACATCTCAGACTTCAGACATACCTAAACGCACACAAGTGAACAAGTCACACATCACCATCACATCACTGCTTCCATTTTGTTTCCTATTTTCAGAAATTATTTTAATGAGAAACTGATATTCTACCATTACAAGGTATGGGCCCATGATAACTGCTATAAGCCCTGAGTTTCACTTTCCATTTCATTGATTAAAAAGACAAGGCGAATTTAAAAAAAAAAAAAAGTTATCAACTGCAAATCAGATACTCCAGTCTCACAACTTGCTTTACATTGAAAAAGCTGCTTACTCCCTTTTGCAAGCGTTTAGCAGAATGACAAAAAAATACAGCTCATACAAGATGTCAACAATTAACGTGAAACCCCCACAGAAAATGAGCGTGTCTCTATACTTCAGGGCACCAAAGCTCAGCCAGTCAGTAGCTGAGCAAGCAAGACTTGCTTGGGCAAGACTGTTTGCAAACGGGAACAAGGTGAGAACTGTTTACTGAATCTTCTTGGGGGGATTTATTTATGTGCCGATTTGTTTAAATTAATGTCTGCAGAACAGCATAAGTTCCAGTAAGCAGACATACCTGCAAACAGAAGAACAACCCCCTCTGTGTGCTGGTTTTGGATTCTTGGAAACCAGGATAGAAAAACTAAAAAGGGGGAGGAAATCAATTATTTACAGGCTTATCAGATACAAATAAGGCATCACACAGCATATGCAGGCACCAGAAATCCTCAGTTGCCCCAGAATATTCCTTATCATTCCCTACTGCCACATCCAGACACACATGAAATTATAAGGTGTCCTCAGAACAACCTGCTGATGGATGCACAAGGACAACCACGCCATTAAAACCACCGATGTCAGAGCACTTCATGGACAGGCCTTCTATCAGCATCTGGAAACCATTAGAGCACACAAGTGAAAGGCTTTTCGAAGAGCAATCACACTCACCATATGCTGAAGAGAAATGGAAAGTTGGCAAGGAGAAACATAAGCAAGGAAGAGAGGGGCAGATTACTTGTTACTAATGTAAAGACTGTGAAACAACCAATACATCTGACCTTTATTTTTCTTTTTCAGTCAGAGAGAAACTGACTATTTTTAAGTCTGGGATATAGTGTACTTGTGTAAGAAAGCTAAAGTAAGATTTTAAATGAACTACGGTATGGGCTAAGCTAGATTAGCTCTCAGGCCACTCTCCTCAAAGTACTCTTTCCTCCCTCTCTCAGAAAAATACCTGCAACGTAAGTTAGAGCTGACCGACAGCTCTGGACAACAAGCTGCACATCCCACAGCAACAGTGAAACAGTTCAAGCTGGTGCTGGAAGAAGGGTACTGACACATCCTGTTGCCCGTGTCTTCCCACCCACCCTCTTTGCCCTTCGGGGTTTCCTCTTCTCCACTTAATGCACAGAAAGCACCGTATCAAGGCCAGAGCCAGCAAAAAGACAGTTAACATGATCCAGCTCATTACACAGTCACTAGTGCTGGCACAAAGGAAAGTGGTTAAAAAAATATCATGTCAAGAAGAAAAGCTAGACTGGCTCTTTTGGCAGCCTCCCTGAGACAGCTCAAAGTCCTCATGAAACAGCCTGGCTTCCCTGGCACAGAAGGCTGTGCCACTCGGCACCTCCTCTGCCCACAGACCACCTTGCTTTGTTTGCAAAGAACACACAGAGCCGCCGTGGACAGGCAGCAGGCTCTGCTGCCGCCAGAGAGGTCAGACATGCTGCAGAACACCAGCATACCAAGGTAGCCGCAAGTAAGCCACTAATCAAAATGAAACAATTACCAGAAGAGACAGCTGTCAACAGCAAACTGCCATAGCAAAAGCAATCCACAGGCTGCTGGACTGTCTTTCCCAGGAGCAACTCAGAAATGGAGGAGGCTGGAGGACAGGTGACTTCTGCTAGAATCAGGAATCCGTGCACAATCAGGGTCAGCCTCCGGAATGTCTTCCCCAGTCACACCCCATTACAACTGACCACATGGCTGGGGGGAGGTAAAACAGGTCAAGAAACCAAAATGGCAGTCAGGAACAAGCACTGCCACCAAGGAGACAATTCACCTTGCCCCAGCATAGAGGACAAAAAAAGACGAATTGTCCTCCTGAGACAAAACAGCCTATAAGCTGTGGGTTGACTGCCCTACCCTGATGAGTCTTGTACTGTTCCTGTTTACCAAGCAGAGATGCTCTAATGGGGAAACAGAAGCTGTGAGACGGGCTGACAAATCAACAACAAAAAGAAACACATATTTGAGAGGGAGAGTCCAGTGCTTCAAATATAGTTAAGGCTGAACTGTTATAAACATCATGATAAAAGCAGGAGTTATTTGTGGCAGCGCCAGAACACACAGTCACATACATTTCTGCCAGTCTGCTCATCTGAGGAATGATGGAAGCATGCCATCCACAGCACCACGGAGATGTTTGGACTGGAAGGGACCTTGGGATCTTCCTTCTTCATCCTTCTGCCCAAAGCATAACTAACTGTGAAAGTTACATCAGGCTGTCTGGGGCCTGGCCCAGGCAAATTTGAAGAACAAGACGACACAGCCTCTCCAGGCATTCTGTTCTGGTGCTTGACCATTTTCACAAGGAAAATTCTTTCTTATCTCCAGCTGGCATCTCCCTTGCCACAACCTGCAACCCATCACCTCTTGTCCTTTTGTTCCAGTTGACAACGCTCAGGAGACACGAACGTAATGGCTCAGGAATTAAGTATCCTGCAAGTCTTAAGATATAACTGTTCAACCCCACTTTGAATGAAACTAAATGAGGATTGCTGCAATCCAACTCCTCCCTCTTCCAGCTCAGCCCATCCCTTCATTGACTAGCCTTCAACCCATGTCAGGGAACACAACCCTGGAAAGCAGTCCTCAATTTAAAAAACAAGCAAAAAAAAAACCCCAGCAATTTCTGACAGTGACATCAACAGGTTAAATCACCATAACTGTTTTGATGTGGTCAGCTTTCAACCAGTCTTCTCCTTGAACCAGCTCACCACAGGACTGGGTTCCAGATTGTCAGCATGAGGGAAGACACAGAAACATACTGCAAATGGAAGGGCAGAATCCCATAGCCTTGTCTTGCACCATCTTAAAGCGTGGTGGAACCACTCCCTGTGTGTTGAGCACAGACAAGGAGGTGAGAAGAGGGCTGGAACTAGAGACTGAGACTAATTAAATTCTCCTCTGCTCTCTGAGGATAAGAACCATCTCCCCAAAGAAAGAGTGGCACAAACAAGAGATCAATCTACTGACAGATCTGATTTGTTACATGTTACCTAGCCTCCTTGTCAAGACAATTTTTCAGTGGTAGCCTGGCAGCCTCCCCCCTCCCAGAAAAACAAAACAAAACAGTAAATAAACATCAATAAAGACTAAACATACCAGCACGAGAAGTGACCACCATTCAGCCAAAAGTAAGTCTCAATCATCTTTCTTCAACAAAAGATTGTGGTAATACCTCAGCACATAAGCAGTAGAGGATCCAAAGCTAAGAAAAGCTGATAAATCTTAAGTTTCTTAAGTGCATCAAATGGACTTTTTGCATGTTGTACTTCCTTTGAAATATCCGCCAGCCAACTAAGCTAGATTTTACTGATGTCAAGACAAAAAAGTCTAGAGATGGGAAAGTTTTCATAAATCATTTGCTTCTTAACAAAAGCACCTTTACAGAGCAGGTACATTAAAGAGCAGGGGAGAAAGACAGCACAGAAGAGGAAGCTTTTCTGCCAGCTACGGGTGCAGTACTATGGCATTCTAAAACAACTTGTGCCTGTGCTGCTGCAGTCCCTCCCTCTTCCCTTGCGCTGGGTTTGCAAAACTGAGCAGAGAAGTCATCTGCCTGCAGAACGGGGGGAGGTGAGGGTGGTTGTTTTTACTGCCAGATACAATGTGGTGGGAGGAAACACAGGAGAGAACCACAGCATATGGGATTTAAGTCACCTTAGCCCCATGAAAGTCACAGAAGGGAGAAGTTAAAAAGGTTGTACTGATAGTTCAGTCGCCTCTGTAGCTCAGGTTTCTCTACCACAGTGACACCACCAATACAGAACTGGCACTGTCTGATGCCATTCAAGAACCCTCTTAGCACAGCGTATTATATACAGGCAGCTTGTCTTTGTCAGGCTGCAAAAAGTCATCCTGTGAGCTTCAGGATTCGTACATCTCCAGTAAAACCGCTGGGAGCTTCTATCCCACTTCTTACCTGCACCCTTTGTGTCTGTTGTTTATTAGTAAGTCAGCATCTAACCAGAGTGTAGAGCACTAGACTAACGATTTATTAGCACAGAAAGATGACAGCTTTAAGTTATTGAGCAAAACTCAGTCAGAACTCCTCAAAGCACACTTCCTGAAACTCATTCCACAGAAGTATTTTTTGAGTAAGTCTTGTTTTGAAACCCAATCACTCCCATTTTAAACCTAACTCTGAAAAGCTATTATGAACTCCAGCAAGAGTGACACAGTGAGTATCACCATGTGATCCTTACCTCACTACTCTGTATGGCATCAATACAATATTGAGCTACAGAGCAGAGGCTTTACACTTGAAGCATCCATTCTGGAAATGAGCTCAGAAAGATTCCTCTTCCTCTACCCTGGCTAAAGAGCTTCCAATTGAGTTCCTAGGGACATGCTTTACCACTTAGGCCACTTGAAAATTTCCTTTCATTCCCTCCAATCCCTTCTTTAGATTTGTGGACTTTTAAGCCTCTGAACTGAAGCCACCATGGTGTAATAAACACTGGAGAGCTTCATAAGTGGAAAGATGTCTCTGCCGCAGTTCACTATCACAATGTACTGAGCCTCCAGTGGGCAGACTTCAAACTATTAAAGATGAGACACACAAGAGTACTTTAAGTGACAGACAAGCAGCAGCTACAATATAAATTCACAATTACAAATCCACAGCACCACAGTGTGCAAGATAAAAATTGGAGCACTCTCTACCAGAAAAAGAAAAGCAAGGCACAGGAATGGCTGAGACGTCAGACAATCTCTCAAAGGCTGCACTGACTGCGAATCATAGCTATCAACATCTCACGCTTGTATTGCGATAATGCTAATACACATGGTTCCCTATCTTTGAAAGTATCCCTGGAAAGTATTTGTAATTACAAAATACAATAAAAACAAAAATGGATTACTAATATAGAAAACTAACCTTGGGAAACAAGTGGCAGATTCCATTACCTCCCTGTAAGATTGATCTAGAATGCAATAAGGATTAAGTGCTGTTCAGTGACCTTTCATAACGTGATTTCTTTGGAAAACTGTCTTGAAGTTCACTGTAAATTATTTCAATTTTAGCAGTTACATAAACTAATCAAATGCAGAGTCTCAAAACAGACAAGCAGTTAAAGCCAAGTCAGTGAACTTAAAGAATAAAGATGGTCTTTTCACTGCATTTACAAAGCGTTCAGCCCAGCATCCACCTCTGCACAGGCCTGTAATAATGACTAGGTTATCTAAGTGCAGAACAATTCAAGATCCTCTGCACGTCGCTTTACAACTAGGCCACTTCTTAATTCACCAATGACAGCAAAAATATTTGACAGTAAGAAATTATTACTTTAATTTGGTTTCTAGTAGGAATGCTTGCTGCCTTTCCCTAAGACCCCTAAACTGGCCAGAGTTCAAATGTTATTCTTGAAGGCCTGGATTAATTAATGACACTCAATACCTTCTCCTGTGCAGCCTTCCCTTCTGGACAGTTGTACCTGCGATATTCATCCTTTAACAATGAAAAACACCAAACACACACACAGCAGGCCGGTACCCTTATATCAATTAAACCTACATTAGCAGTAGAAACCCAGGCCTTGTCAGAAATGCCCTTTTATTGCTTTCCCGCATTTCCCAACATCCTGAATACAACTCCAAAGGAACTCCCATACATCCTGGTTCAGTTGCATTTTGGACCAGAATAATGCCCAACACAGTGACCGCAAGACTGGATGAGATCCAAAACCCACTGCCAGTTCAGTTCACAGAGGTGCCACCTAGTAAAGTATGGCTGTGTCTACCACTACACCAAGAGGATGTGATGCCTTTGCAGTTCTTCCACTTTCTACAGTTCAAAGTAGCATAGACCAACAGGGCCAACACAGGCTCAACAACAGCCTACAATATTAAATGTTACCACAAAAAACATCATTTGGTCATATGGACCTTCTCATATGTAGCATTCTGGCTGCAGCAGAGTCTCCCAAGCTTCCACAGTTGTTATCTGTCAGGTTCCCTGAGGTGCAGTCTATCCTGCAGTAATGACATGAGTCCAAATACAGGTCCTAGACTAGAGATGACAGAAGTAGCGCAGATTCCAGCTTATATTCACAATCATCTCACTTCCCTCTCTTTGAACATCTTTTCCTGATGATGCATACAGGGTTTCTAAAAAGCCGACTCAAGTTCTCCTTCCAGTGCTCAGAGCTATGACTGCTCTTCATTATGCCAACACCGCTCTAACAGTCCAAAATTAAGTGCAAGGTTCCTCCCTTCTATTTCACTCCACTTCTAAAGCATCATAATTCCAGAAATCTGAGTGACCAGACCAAGCTAGCAAGAGGAAAAACTATTTTAATTCAAATTTCACCAGACACCCAAAGCTTCCTAAATGTTTTAAAACTGCCCATATCAAACAGCACAGAAAGCAGCTGTTGTGTAAGTGCCTCTGCTTCCAGTGACTTCTGCCACATTTACATCTGTTAACCAAGAGAATATAACCTCCCCGTGATGTACCTGCCTGTTACACCCAGCAGCCATGGGACCTCTAACCCTTCCAGAAAGGAGGCCAGAGTACAGCAGAACTGCTAAACAGACGTCACCAACCACCAAACTGCAATAACGCACTTACCCATCTCTACCTTTACTGACAATCTTCACTTCAAAGTAGTAAATGCCACAGGCTGCAGGTATAGGGTGCGTAGCTCTGACTGAAGCAGCATCTTTGTGATTTTTACCATGACCTAGGAAAGAAAAGAAATATAAGTACTGATGGGATTTGAACTCTCCCACGTTTTGACCTAAAGCACCGCTCTCTGAACACAACAGGGATGTTTCTACATATATCCAACAATTTAAAGCACACTTTTCAGAGAACTAGAATATACAGTCCTGCACTGCCACCACAAACAACCCCTACACCACAAGCGCTGTAGTTTTTCCTTTGTTTTCACTGTGAAGTTCCTGGGAGTGACTCACAGCGCTACCTCTCCCCCTCCCCACGTCCATAATTTGAAGATCAGCGTACACAAACAGAACACAAAAATGATTACACAAGAGGGGAATGACATCAGTGTTTACTAACCAGGCAGGAAAAGGAATGATCAGTTCTCCGCTGGGTGGGTAGGGAGAACAGCCTCCAATAGCAAGCAAGAAAAACATCAGTGCGATTCCCCAAGTCCTAGAAGTCTGTAAGCACCTATTTTGTGTAAACTCAAGGAGCCAAAGCCCCAGTTATACAGCCTTGTCGATGCCATCCCGCCCCTCGGCAAGGTTTTAAGCAGGGTGACAGGGTAAACAGATGACCGGACTGCACGGAGGTGCTCGGCCCGTGCTCGTGACACCGCAGAGCGTTCGGCCGGCCAGCGCCTTGCGCCGGGGGAAGAGCCCGGGGCTCTGGGCCGCCTCCACTTCCCCAGCCCAACAAAACCCGGCTCCGGGCTAGACACCGGCCTCAGCTCCCAGGACCGACGGCCCTCCGCGGGGTCCAGCAGCCCTCCCCGGGGCCCGGCGGCCCCCCGCTCCCCGGCCGCGGCCGCCCTTTCCCCGGTGGCCGCCAGACCCGCGGCCGCCCCCGCGGGGCCCGGGTCCCAGCCCGCCGCCCGGCTGGCTCCGGGCCGGGCCCAGGTCCGCGCCGGGACCGCCCCGCTTCGGGCCGGAGCCGAGACCGCAGAAGCCGAGGCCGAAGAAGCCGAACCCGGCGCCGCCGCCCCCAGCCCAGCACCTTTGTAGTGGACGCGCAGGTTGCCCTGCGAGAGGCCGATGTAGTTGTACTTGTCCTTGGGGCTCCAGGACCGCGGCAGCGGCGTCTCCTCCTGGTTGACGGCGGGGTAGAGGCGGCGGAGGCGCCGGCTCAGCTCCTGCTCCTCAGGCGGGCACGGCGGCGCCGCATCCCCTCCGTGCAAGCTCCCCGCCTCCGCCATCTTGGATTCGCTTTGTGTCACCGGGCGGGGAGCGAGGCCCGGCTCCGGCCGCCAGCCAATGGGGCGCCGGCGTAGCCACAATGGGGCCGCGCTGCCTGCTGGGAAGCGGAGTCCACACCGCCCCCGCCCACCCGCCTCTGCCCTTCGCCAGAACTACAACTCCCAAGAGCCCCGCGCTCAGAGCCCCGCCCCGCCCCTCGCCGCGCTGCATGCTGGGAAACGTGTACTCCATACACACCCCCACATACCTCCACCCCTACTCACACACACCCCCCACATACTCCCACCCCACACACACACCCCCATCCCCCGCCCGGCCCTGGTGAGCGCCGCCGGCTGCGGGAGGGGCCAGTTCCGGCTGCGGGAGAGGCCAGTTTCGGCCGCCCCGCCGTTCGGGCAGGCAGCGCCGTTCGGGCGGCCTCGCCCCGGGTCCGCCCGCTGGGCAAAGCCCACTTCCCGGCCGTTCGGGCGGGGCTGGGCCATGCCGGGGGGCTGCCGCTGTTGGGGAGTGGCACCGGCGCGTCAGGCGCTGGCGGGGCAACTGTGGCGGCACGCGGCGGGGTCCTGGCGGGCGGTGGGTGGGAAACGTCTCCATGGCGACGGGTGTAAACAGCGGGTATGGCGGCGCGGTAAGGGCCGGGCCGGGGGTACGGAAGGCTGGACGGACAGGGGGCATCGGCGTCCGGGCCGCGCGGGGCCGAGCAGAGCAGAGCCGTTCCCGCGGGGCTGCGGGGCCTCTCCGGCCCTGCCGCACGTCTGGTGTCACCGCGCCCCGCCCGCCAGGAACTGCCCTTGGGGCTTCAGGACACAGCATTTCCGCAGCAAGGGCCACACTCGCCCACAGCAGAGCGAGGAACTTGATGTGCAGTTCTGTGGTATTCGCTTTGCCATTGTTACCTTGTATAGCTGGCTCTTCTGGGTGGGTGTTGGTCTCTCATAGAATCATAGAATGGTTTGGGTTGGAAGGGACTAGAGGCCATCTAGTCCAACCCCCCTGCAGTGAGCAAGGACATCTTCAACTAGATAAGGTTGCTCAGAGCCCCGTCCAGCCTGGCCTTGAATGTTTCCTGGGATGGGGCATCTACCACCTCTCTGGGCAGCCTGTGCCAGTGTTTCACCACCCTCATTGTAAAAAATTTCTTCCTTCTATCCAGTCTAAATCTACCCTCTTTTAGTTTAAAACCATCACCCCTTGTCCTGTCACAACAGGCCCTGCTAAAGAGATTGTCCTCATCCTTCCTATAGTCCCCCTTTAAGTACTGAAAGGCTGCAATAAGGTCTCCCCTTTGCCCCTTTCCCCCTTTTCCCCAGTTGGGAGGAAATGGCCTCAAGTTGCATCAGGGGATGTTTAGATTGGATATTAGGAAAAAATTATTTACTGGAAGAGTGGTCAGGCATTGGAACAGGCTGCCCAGAGAGGTGGTAGACTCGCCATCCCTGGAGGTGTTCAAAAAGTGTGTAGAAATGGCACTTCAGGACATGGTTTAGGAAGCATGGTGGTGTTGGGTTAGCAGTTTGACTTGATGATCTTGGAGGTCTTTTCCAACCTTAATGAGTCTATGGTTCTTTTTAAGTAGCCACAGCTAGTTTCTAGTTTGGAAAGTACTCGGCTTTTATGGAAGAAAATGGAAGCAAAGAGTGCTCAGTACTTTGAGTATCAAACCGGTAGCAAGGTTAGCTGCAGATAAGAAGAAGCATTTCTGGATAGCTAGGAACCTTATTTTGTTTAAATGCATGAAAAGTGCCCTTCAGATTCTAAACCATGAGTTACTCCATGTTTAATGGTCTGTTATATATTGGAGACTTTCAAAACACTCTGCAGTTCTGACCATGGGCCACTTCATACCCGTCTTGTTCCTGGAGCATCCCTGGCCAGCAGAGTTTGATCTTCTCAGGCACGGCTCCTAGTTGCTGCTGCTTTTCCATGCCTTCCTGTAGCCAGGCACACAGCACAAGCTTCCACAGCTTCCTCATGCCAGTGGAACTGTGCCATGAAAGCATGTTATGCAAGGTACAGTCTTCTCACAAGAATGAAGTGTCTTTTGTGTGTCTGTGATCACTAAGCAAAATTAAAAGATGATGCTGGGTTAGTTTTCTGCTGAGGCGATGCCTTAAAGCAGCTTATGAAGAGGTCTGATGAGCAGTGGCAGTAGCACTAGGTAAATGGCAGGAGGATACAGCTAGGAGGAGAAGATGGAATGGCTTTTCAATAGCAGTAAGCTGCTATTGACGAGCTCACAGTGACCCAGGGATCTCACGCAAAGGTGTGGTTCCTTGGGCTAGGTGACCCAACTGCTTGGGGTTTCTGTCTCCATCCTCACTGCCAGCTGCAGAATTGCTCCCCCACTGAGGGGTGAACTGCCTGTTATGTTTTGAGTCAGTCTAAACCAGGTAATTGCAGGTTTTCCCTTGGATTAGCAAACTAAAACAACTCAGAGAGTTGCCCAGCGTACAGCAGAGCTTAGACTACCTAGAACTCAGGAGCCTCTTGTGGTAGGGGGAGAAACAGGACTTCCCTTTGCAGCATCGCTGAGCTGTAACCCCATTTTACAGAGCTGCAGCTTGAGGCTGCTCTTTTGTATGCTACGGTGGGAGATCCAACAGCCACTACATACAATCTCCCACCCCAACCTTGTGCTGGCCCTTGGTGGACTCCTGAAAGCTGGTCCAGCTCACCCAGAAAGCAGATGGCTGGAGAGTTAGATCTGCTGAAGGCGTAACAGCTGCCTGCCACCTCAGCATGAAACTGCGCTGGGAGCTGAAGCCAATGCTCTGATATCAAGCTGAGTGTGAGGTCATATTGTGCCAGGGCAGCACCTGCAAATTCACTGTGATCTCTGGATTGCTTTAATATATCACAGCCACCCTCATTTTACCTAAAATTCACATGCAACTGTTTGTTTACTTCTTAAAAGGCCTCTCACATATACATGCCAGTTTCTAGCCTAGGAAAGAGAGTTCCTGGTTGTATCTGTTCCATGTTTCTCTGGTTCTACTGGCTGTCAGGCCATCATGCCATGGCATTACCGCCACCCCAGAGAACCAGATTTGCAGGCGCTGGTGGGACCCCAAATCCTGGTTCTTCATCCATGCATCCCAGGTTTTCTAGCTCTGTTTCTAATCTCTCCTCTTCAAAAGACCAGTTTGTTCAGGCTCTCCCAGCTGCAGGGTTCTGCCTGGTGGCTCTCATTGGGAGAGTGAAGAAGATACCAAATGTTGTGCCAGTTATCGAATAGCAAATCCTGGAGTTCAGCTGCACTGCAAATGTTTCCATCAGTCCCTCCCTGTACATTATCCTATTGGATATTTTCATCCATCATGCACTGCATAATTGGCTGTTTACCTTAGGTATACACGAGCCAGACTCTCAAGCTCCAACTGTATATTTAGTTAATTCTGTATATTTTGAAATGTTTCTTCCTTGCCATTGCACAGGACAGCTCCTGCATCTTCCTCTGAGACTCCAGATTGCCAAACAGAGATCAGTGGTCTGAAACACATCCTGTCCAAGAAACAGAAGACTCCAGTGAGTTGAAGAATTCCAGTGAAACTTCCAAACTTTAGCTAACTTGGTCAACTTTGAATCTAGCTGGAAGCCCAAGGAACATCCCAAACTATTAGGAAGTCAAGAAAGTTCTAATTATTTTAATCTTTCTTTAATATATATATAGAGAAAATCTATGTGCTGCTGCTAATTCTTGAATTTCAGATTCAGGTGTCATCTTTGTGAATTAATTACTGTATTTTTAAGGGTGGAGGGAAGAAGAGAGGAATATAAATGTTGTTCTTGGCTGCAACCTTTTGAGGGGACATATGTGCCAAATACTGAAGCCAGAGTTTGACCCATATCGTTTAAAAAAAGAGAAACCACATGACGGTATGCTGTTTAATCATAGAATAAGAGCATCCTACAGGAACATCTGCTCCCTAGTATTTATCAGTCTTAGTAAATAAAATAAATGAGCACTGGAAAAATCTATATCCAAATTATGAGAAAATAAATTCCAGGATCATGTGACCAACAAACTAATGGAGGTGAAGGTCTATAAAAGTCATATGTTATTTGCTTTTAGGGTTTGTTTTATTAGTATTTTGGTTGTATTTCAGAAATGGGCCACTTCTATGGCAAGCTGTATTACATTAGCGCAAGAACTTAAAGCATTATTTTGTCCCCAGAGCTGGGCCATTCTGTAAGCACTTTCTTCATTGTACAAAAGATTTCAGCTAAATAAATTGGAATCTTATAGTTCCTCCAATGTAATCTTCCTGCTTCTTGCACTGAAATCAGGGCATTTAAACTTCTGAGGCTTTACATTTAACTGCTTCAAGGCTTGGTCAGTCTGAAGTTTGGGTTTTGAAAGTGAAACCCTCCTGTTTGTCCATGATTAATTTTTCGTAAATTTTTACAGCCAGAATAGGGATGGATTTGTATTGGACAATTGCAAACCAATTAGTTTGTTGTAATAATGAAGATGAAGTAGAGCAATCCAGCATAGCTGGCTTTTTCTCCCCCCAAAGAATACTGAGAAAGTTCCAAGACAGAATTTAACAGCCTCTTAAAATTAACAAGATTTTGCTTTCAGAAGAACTTACATTTTCTGAAGGAAATTTCATTCATCGTGTCGTTTTTACTGTTCCTTAGACCTTATCTTCATTACGTTCTACACTGATGCAAACTCTGCTGGTTTGGGTAGGGTCACCAACCTGCATTTAATACTCATAATCTCCGTGAGTTAACTTAGCTCAGTGTGCCTTTACTAGGGCACGCCCTGGTGCAAAACTCCCTGGTGGAAACAAGTCCTAACTCAAACCTGTCATTTTGGTTTTCATCTGGATTAATGCAAGATTCTGATTTGTTTGTGCAATTCTTTTTTTTCCAGTGGTCCCAGTGTAGACCAAGAAACATTTTTCACCCCAAAATATGGACTCTTTCCCACAGTCATATTACCTAGGCAGCACGAACAGTAGCTACCAGGAGATTGTTCAGAGGTGTTTGACAAATGGTACTAGACTGGGAAGATGATTTCTTCAAAGAACAAAAAAAGTTTACTTGGTTTGTAGGTGTGGTCAGTCCTGGCTGAAAAGAGTTGTCTTTCTAGTTTGCTGTACTCATAGGCAGTTGTATTGATTCTGGATTTTGGCTCTTTGTTGTGAGTTTGTACTGCTCAGATACAGCAAAGGGATTTTTTCCTTTAAATCTTTTCAGTTTTCTCCTAGATGTCATTTGTCCACACGGCCTACATTTCCATCTGGGCAGACCATCCTAAGGAACCACAAACCTTGCTGTGCCCCAGAGGAGCGACAGTCTAAGTAAGTTTAGCCTGCAGTACTGGTTAGGTCACCGGGGTTGCTGGAAGCAGACCTAACAGACCAGAACCTCTTCCAGCACTAGTGAGAACAGTGATGTTGGGTTACCCCACAAGAGTTCCGCATGAAAGAGAAGACATTGCTGGTTCTGACTAGTAGCTCTATAGGAGATGTCAAGTATTTATATAATAGCGAGTCATGCTTAGTATAAACATTACCATAAAATGCATTCATTGACCAACATTATACAGGATCCTGTCAGGGCTCCAAGTGCACTAACCGGCTCTGCAAGCTTTCCTCCAGGCATTTGGGTGCCTGGGCTCAAGATCAGTTCTGATACAGCACAGCTGGATAACCTGAGACCAGGTTCTGTAAAAAGAGCTGTGAGAAGCCTTTCCTCAGGCTCGCTCACCTTTGGTTCTTACTGGAGCTGTGGCATAGCCATGTCTATCCGGTACCTCACTGACCCTGGCCTGTTGACTTGACATCCCAGCTTGGCATTGGACCTTCCTCATCACTGCAGATTTGCCTGACCATCGCTGAACAATAAATGACCCTGGCTACCATAAAGGGACCTGCTCTGCTATTCTTCAAGTCCTGTGGCATTATGCCCTGCTGGTCACTGTCCCTGGTTGCCTTGCTGTCACCCTGTGGGGTCCCCACTCCCCTTGAGCACAGGCACCTCAACCTCTGGGGTCGGGGAAGAGATTGCAGAGCCTGTCAGGGCATAGTTGTGGATGATATAATAAGGATAGTTGTGCTTTTGGGTTTTAATTCTAGCTGGTTTTAATATGAAATATGCATGATAACATCCAGCAAAGGGACATTTAGGCTGGAACCTCCTGAGGAACCTAGAACTTCAAATGATGTAGCCTGTTATCAGTTCTCTTTTCAAACAGCTGTTTTCCTTGACACATTTCAAATAATGTAATTAGCATGTATCTTCTTCTGCCACAGAGAACCCACTCACTTGGCTTTTTATACCACAAAGCATTATGAAGTTCTAACACTGAAGAGTAGTAATAGCAGGATGTCTTGAATAGCCTCCTGCTCCATCAAGGAATTTTAAATTGGCCACTGTATGCTTTTTTTTTTTAACTGCAGTATGTACATATTCTCTCATGTAAGGGAAAATAATAAAGTCCTGATGTGAAGTAATGGGCAGTAGGAAGAAAACCAAGATCCCTGAGCTGATTTATTATGAGTTCATTGTTACGCATGACACATAAGTTCACACATCCATTCTTTACCTCTGTCTCTGCAGCAATGAACAGGCCCTTCTCGCCATGCCAAAGCCACGATGCTTGGAGCAACTGGAGTCCTACTTATGGAAAGAGCTGCAGTCTCTTGATCAGTCTAAAAAGATCTCCCAGAAACTGAAGTTACAGGTCTGATGCAAGGTTCTCTTGACTTGAAACTATGTGCTGAGACGGATTACTTAAATTGGCCATCCAAAGGAAGAAGTAGATGAGAAGAACAGGCACCCATGAGTCGTACTGGATAAGCAGGTTTGCAGCTCATGTTAGGGAGCTTGCACAGAAAGCTGTTCATTTGTATGTTGGGGTGCTGTTGTTTGCATGTTGGCTTTATATAGAATCACAGAATTGTTTGGGTTGGAAGGGACCTTTCAAGGCGTCTAGTCCAACCCCCCTGCAGTGAGCAAGGACATCTTCAACTAGATAAGGTTGCTCAGAGCCCCGTCCAACCTGACCTTGAATGTTTCTAGGGATGGGGCATCTACAACCATTCTGAGCAACCTGTGCCACTGTTTCACCACCCTCATAGTAACAAATTTCTTCCTTACATCTAGTCTGAATCTACCCTCTTTTAGTTTAAAACCATCACCCCTTGTCCTCTCACAAAAGGCCTTGCTAAAAAGTTTGGTTCCATCCTTCCTATAGTCCCCCTTTAAGTACTGAAAGGCTGCAATAAGGTCTCCCTGCAGCCTTCTCTTCTCCAGGCTGAGCAATCCCAACTCTCTCAGCCTGTCCTCACAGGAGAGGTACTCCAGCCCTCTGACCATCTTCATGGCCCTCCTCTGGACCCACTGCAACAGGTCCATGTTCTTCGTGTGTTGAGGGCTCCAGAGCTGGACACAGCACTCCAGCTGGGGTCTGAGCAGAGCAGAGGGGCAGAATCCCCTCCCTCGACCTCCTGCCCATGCTGCTTTTGATGCAGCCCAGGATACGGTTGGCCCTCTGGGCTGTGAGCACACATTGCTGGCTGATGTCCAGCTTTTCGTCCACCAGTACCCCCAGGTCCTTCACTGCAGGGCTGCTCTCCATCGCTTCATCCCCCAGCCTGTATTGATATCGGGGGTTGCCCCGACCCAGGTGCAGGACCCTGCACTTGGTCTTGTTGAACCTCATGAGGTTCTCACAGCTCTCCAGCTTGTCCAGGTCCTCTGGAGGACATCCCGTCCTTCTGGTGTGTCAACTGCACAGCTCAGCTTGGTGTCATCTGCAGACTTGTTGAGGGTGCACACAATCCCACTGTCTGCGTCGCTGATGAAGATATTAAACAGTACTGGTCTCAGTACTGAGGGACACCACTTGTCCCTGATCTCCATCTGGACATTGAGCCATTGACCACTATCCTCTGGATGCGACCATCCAACCAATTCCTCATCCACCAAACAGTGCACCCATCAAATCCATCTCTCTCCAATATAGATAGAAGAATGTTGTGGGGGACCATGTCAAAGGTCTTACAGAAGTCCAGACAGATGTCATCTATTGCTCTTCCCTTGTCCACTGATGCATTCACTCCATCACAGAAGGCCACTAAGTTGGTCCGTCAGGACTTGCCCTTGGTGAAGCCATGCTGGCTGTCTCGAACCACCTCCCTGTCCTTCATGTGCCTTAGCACAGCTTCTAGCAGGGCCTGTTCCATGATCTTCCCAGGCACAGAGTTGTTCACATCTTCCTGTGTACTCTGTATCTTCTATGACTGTTTCCATTTTAAAATCAAAGACCAAGTCTTGAAAAAGACATGGTAATCTAAAGTGGATGTGAAACAGAATTTAGTCACTAAACGCCTGAAGATTTCTGTCTATACCCATAAAGCGGCAAGTGTGTAGGTTCCCAAATTTTCACTGCAAAACATCTAATTTCTGAGGTTAAGTTTCAGCATGTGACAAGAAGGGGCTCTCTCATATAGCTCCTGCCTAAGCCTAATCAAGATCCCCAAAATTTGCTGGTTCTACTGGGTCTGATCCTGGGGGCTTTGTTGTGAGTGTTTGAGGATACACCTTGTGGAGACATTGAGAACCACCACTTTAATTCAAAACACAGGTAGAGGAGGAGTGGGTACTCCTGTTTTTGTACCACCCTGCAGTTAGAGCACTTATGTGGACTGGGAAGTTTAGATTCAATTTCCTCTACACAAATTAATTCAAATTCTCATTCCCAAAGGAATCCTGTAGTGATAGGGAAAGAAAGTGGTAGGTGGAAGAGAATGGAGGGAAACAGAAAGTAACTAATGGCAAGAGAAAACAGAGATCTCATAACTTTGTTTATGCTTTGAAAATATTTTTACTCTCTTACACAACATGTTGAAATGTATTTAATAGTGAGGCACACTCAGGGAGAATGCTACTTATTGCTAATGAAGTCTTCCTGTGGCCCATATACGACATGGGAGTTTGAATATCCTCTCTGAACAAGTTTTATTCTGCTGAAAAGGACATCTGCAGAGAGACTCTGCTCTGCAGAGCTTTCCATTTAACTTAACAAAATAGGCAACAACAGCAGCAATATGATCTTGTTACATATCTTTAACATCCATATTGTTACACCCATATTGTAACTTCAGTTCTAGCCAGCTCCATCTGAACAGTATCATCATTTCAGAGCTGTGGCATGATAGACTTGATCAAAGGTTCTCTTGGGCCACTAAAATGTTTGTTTGCTCTCCATCATGCCGCGGTGCCTATCAACAGGGGAGAGAAATCCACCTTCATCTGACATATTTGGGGTGGCAGAGCAAAGATGGAGAGAGAAAATAAAATGTGGTAGCAGTATTTTTATACTATTCTTACTGTCATTAGATGCCATTTGTGTTGGACAAACCAGCTATCCCTGAATTCTGAAAAATGTGCCACTGAATGTTTTCTCAAGCTCTTTCTTCTCTCAGCCCTACAGAGAGACCTTTAAATTCTTTATAGACAACTTCAAGACCTATAAGCCCTTGCTGTCAGCTATAAAGAATGAGTATGAAGCTACTTTGGGTAAGCTCTTGGACTTTGACCTGTGGGGAAAATACACTAATGGAGAGGTGTTCTTACAGAGCTTAGGTGTGTTGGATACGTGTATGGGATGAACAGCCTAAATAGGTGCCAGCTGGTAAAACCATCTTCCTGGTCCGTTAGGTCTATTTCCTTCATACACAAGATGAGGTTGTTGGAGGTTTTTTTTTCCTATAACATTTCAGATTCTTAGGTTTAGATTTTTTAAATCTTCATCACATACACTATTCAGGCAACATCAGTGTCTTGAGGTTTTTCTGGGACAATCACATTTGTAGTGGAGCGTATCATACTAATATATTTGGGTGCACTTGCTCTGTTAACCCGAAGCTTGAATTACTCCTGATGCAAGGCCAGGCAGAGAACTGCACTGGCTGTTCCCTGTCCGTTCTTAGTGTGCTTTAAACTTTGCTTGGCATTCAGATGCCACAGTGATACCAGTACTCTGTAAACAATCACAGAGGGCTAGAAATAGACTGTAACCAGGAGCTCATTTCACGCTGGCCATTGAGCAGCTATCAAATGTCAACAGTTTTCTATTGGGACAGTCTCCTAAAGGGTATATATTGTTTATCCCAGTACCTGTTACCTGGGCTACCTAATGATAATCCATCATATAGACAAAAGCCTTTCTTTACATAGTATACTTCAACCAAGTGAATAAGTAAATTTTAATCATTATGTAAAAACATTTTTTTTTAAATCAGTATCCTTCTAGAACTCTTTAGTAGACATTTCTTTGCTTCAGCTGCCAGAGAGGTTACTGGTGCCCATGCTGTAGCCTACACTGTACTGCTTTCTGAAGCTTTTTTTTTTCCCTCTTAAACGTTTTTTTAATGACTCCTCCATATTGCTGGGATGTAATATTTCCCTTTTTTTCTTTGAAGTCTCTGGATACCCAGCAAAACATATCTTTTGTGATTGCTTTATTTTTGGAAATCAGCTGAATGCCAGAGAACCAGTAGGCCATAGTAGCAACTGTATTTGAAGCTCTAAGAATAAAACAAATGGATTTTTTTAAAAGTTAGGATTTGGGTCCTCCTACTTTTCTGTGTATTGAGGACTCATTTTCCTAATTACAGATTTTACCTTGCTAACAAGGCCTGCTTGTTATCCATCCCCTTTTAGCTAAGGGTATTGGATGTGGTTATCTGTAAGTAATTCCCAGGCCTCCTTCTGCCTGCCTAGCACAGACAGCTTACCTGCCTGGCCAAGGAAGCAGTGATGTAATCCAACCTGACAAGTCATGGCCACGGAAACAAGAATGTCCCACTTATCCGGTCCTGATGGTGCACTCCCGCACCGGCTCTGCCACTTGCTGGACACCTATATGAGAGTCAACTCACCTGGCAGGAAAAACAAAGACCAAAAGCTGCAAAGTTTCCTGTTGGTTTAGTGAGTTGAATTGCTCATGAAAGCATCTGTGCTACAGAACAGAGAAAAGCAAATGTCTGAGAGCAGAAAGGGTACAAAAGACGGAGAAAAGGAAGGAAATTTACTGATTTGTGGAAACGTACTCCTAAGTACTTATCTTTATTCTTAAATTATGTCTGACTGTGCTTAACAAAAACAACTTTAAAATCTGTGAGAGGTGGCCATTCTGAGGGCTCCTAATGTGATAATTTTATATTCTGTTTATAGTCCTTCACTACAGTGCTTGGAGTCTTAAGGTGCAGCTAAATGGGATAGTTTGCTTAGAGTGACGTCATCATCATTCCACCTAACATGCATTATCTGTCTGTAGCATTTCAGCTCCCTTTGAAACTGTAACTAAGCCTCCTTTACACCACAGTATTGTATTTCTCAGCCAGCTGGATGTTATCTTTGTGGTCTGATTTAGCAGCTATGTCTTACTCGGTTTTTTCTGCCATCCTGTACTAGCTTAGCCTAGATGATGTTTAAGGTGCTCAGCACTGCACCCACAGCCGGGGCAGGTTCTCCCCTTAAATCTGCTAGCGTTACAACATATTCCCAGTTCAGTCAGAGTATTCTGGTTTTAAAAAAAAGTATTATTAAATGTTGTCCTAAAACTGTACTGCTTGCACTGTATATTTAGCTGCATCATTTTGACAGCATGACATTTGAAGTAGCTAGCATGTGCACAGCTGTGCCTGCAGACCAGAGAAGGCAGCCATCTCTAACAGGAACAGGGATGTGCAGCCTGTACTGGCTGCTTGCAACTGCATGTCTTCTGCCAGAACTGGGCATACAACTGCAGCTGTAGCTCATTTGGGTTTTAAGGTCATGCTGAACCAGCACTGAGGCTTTATGGCATTATTTCTGGAGTAAATCCACATGAATGTGAAGGTACTAAGCAGAATTTGGAACACAGTGCTATGGAGAAGAGAGCCATCAAATCCTTACCGTTGTTACCTTGATCCGAGGTAGAGGTTATGTTGCTGGGAGCTTCTTTAAGACAAAGCTGAGTGACAGGGTAGGTCTTCATGATGATGTTAGCCACAGCTGAATACATTTCTTGATTAAAATAACACTCAGATTGCTATGTCTACAGGGCCTTCACATTGACTCCATTGTGGTGCTCTGACTTCTGGGCCCATCTAGAAATTCTGAACGTGCAATGAGCTGCATCACAGCCTGAGTTCTTTCCAAGTGGGAGAATGTCTGTCCTTTTTTGGCTTGGTGAGAGTTCTGAATGGTCAGAGAGCTAATGTCCTCAGATGGCACTGGCCAGTGTCCGCACTACAAAATGATTCCTTTGGCGGCCAACGAGTTGTGCTCTAACTTCTGACATACTGGGCAGCTACAATTAAAAATACTGTTGCACTTAAATTTAAGAAGTTTGCTTGTGGTCGGGAGTCAGTTGTGAAACACTCAAACTACACCTCGAAACATGTTTGCTGAAGTTTTAACAACGTCACACTGAGCAACCAAACAGCACAGTGGCAGAATCCCTGTGCTAATGCTCTATTTTTTGCCATCTGTTGCCCAGAGACAAGTATCATAGTGAAAGAGTTTTGCAAAACCTTTGGTACAGTTATAGCACAGAAAGGAAATTCACACCCAAGTGTAATGAGAAAAGTAGTTCCTGTTCTTAGATTTATGTATGCGGTTTAACTTTTTTAATGCAAAATCTGTTGCATAGTACTTGTACATAAATACTAATACCAGGTTTTACTGAGGAGGAAAAAAACTCCAAGCCAGACTATTCAGCATCCACCAGCATTTCTGTCCTGTTCAGGAGAGGGAGTGAACAGTTTTGCTTGCTAAATAATGCAGTTATTCACAAAAAAAAATAAGGCTTGGTCACAGCCTCATTTGAATCACACAATATCTCTACATTGATAATTTTATTCTCCTGGTGGTATTCCATCTACCCATAAAAACAAGCCTCCACACCAAGGAGGTGGCATCATGAAATTCTTTGTAACTGTAACTAGGATGTGGGACCCAAGCCAAGTACTGTCACTAGGCTCCTCAGGTAAATATCGTTAAGAAAAGTTTTCAAATAAAAGGGGAAATAGCTGAGACTGAAAAAACATGTTACAGCAAAGAAAGCCAAGAAGACATCATCGCAAGGCCGCTCTCCATAATCTTTGAGAAGTCATGAAGAACAGGGGATGTCCCAGTAGACTGGAGGAAGGCAAATGTTACCCCTATCTACAAGAAGGGCTCAAGGGAGGATCCGGGTAACTAGAGGCCCATCAGCCTTACTTCGATCCCTGGGAAAGTTATGGAATGAATCCTCCTGGGGGCCATCACAAGCCAATTGAAGTACGTGACTGGGAAAAGCCAACATGGCTTCACTAAAGACAGATCGTGCTTGACAAACCTGGTGGCCTTCTATGACAAAGTGACTGGCCTGGTTGACATGGGGCGGGCAGTGGACATTGTCTACCTGGACTTCTCCAAGGCCTTTGATATGGTCCCCCATAGTCTTCTGCTGGAGAAATTAACGCGTTATGGCCTAGACAAGTGGTCTGTCCAGTGGGTGGGGAACTGGCTGACAGGCCGCACCCAAAGGGTGGTGGTAATTAGCTCTTTCTCAAACTGGCAACCTGTCACTAGTGGAGTCCCCCAGGGATCGATATTGGGCCCAATGTTATTCAACATCTTTATAAGTGATCTGGATAACAGCATCAAGTATAGCCTGATGAAGTTTTCTGATGACACCAAGTTGAGTGGGGAAGTAGACACTCCAGAAGGGAGAGCTGCTCTGCAGGGAGATCTGGATAGGCTGGAGGAGTGGGCCAACAAGAACCTTATGAAGTTCAACAAGGAGAATTGTAAGGTCATGCACCTGGGAAAACATAATCTGGGAGTGCAGCACAGGCTGGGATCCACCTGGCTGGAGAGCAGCTCTGTGGAAAGGGACCTGGGGGTCCTGGTGGACAGAAAGCTCAACATGAGCGAACAGTGTGCTGCTGCAGCCAAGAAGGCCAACAGGATGCTGGGTTGCATCAAAAACGGCATCACCAGCAGAGAGAAAGAAGTCATTATCCCACTCTACTCAGCGCTTGTCAGGCCACACCTGGAGTAGTGTGTACAGTTCTGGTCCCCTCTATACAAAAAAGATGTGGACAGGCTGGAAGGGGCCCAGAGAAGGGCCACCAAGAAGCCTGCCATACGTGGATAGGCTGGGAGAACTGGGTTTGTTCATCCTTGAGAAAAGGAGGCTCAGAGGGGATCTCATCACCGTGTACCAGTACTTAACGGGTAGCTACAAAGAAGATGGAGGCTCCCTTTTTACACGGAGTCACACGGAGAGGACAAGGGGGAATGGACACAAGTTGCTCTTGGGGAGATTCTGATTGGACACAAGAGGGAAATTTTTCACATTGAGGACAGTCAACCATTGGAATAATCTCCCCAGGGAATTGGTTGACTCGGCCACGTTGGACACCTTTAAGTGTCGTCTGGACAGGGTGCTGGGCCATCTTGTCTAGACTTTGCTCTTCCCAGAAAGGTTGGACTAGATGATCCCTGAGGTCCCTTCCAATCTGTGATTCTGTGATTCTGTGAAAAGCACGTGAGTTCTTTACTAGATGTGCTGAAAAGAAAGGCAAAAGCAGAGTTTAAGGCATAGCTAAAAAGAGAGGATAGTGGGTTGACAATAAATTTGTATGCAAAAGGTTGCATGAGACCATGCATTTGGAGACAATAAAGCAGGTTGAAGTTCATGAAGAACGTTTCTTCACAGAAGAGGGTAAATTGCTAGTTACCATCTGTCTTTAGCCCCGTATGCTGTCTGTGCTTAAAATGGTGACACCTTCCCACCTAGTGGAATTTAAATGAAGCCATCAGTGCTCATTATATCTTAACGAATCCAAAATAAAATACTGTTCATCCTTTGTTTTCCAAACCAGTATAAATACTGTGAGCTGAAATGAAGTTGATATGCACAGCTGGATAAACAGCAGGATATAATCCCAAAAGATACTACTCCCAGTCCTTGGACAGTCACCAGGCCAAGCAGCAAAAGCTCCATGTTCAATCCCACTTCCTACCAGCACTGTTTTGAGGCTGAATATTCAACAGTCCCGCTGAGTAAAATGCAGGCTTTGTTGCTCATTGTGAGACCCCCACCTCTGCTTTCTTTGGCTCATCAGGAGACAACAATTTGTGGCCTAGAGTTCCTGAAGCCTATGGTCACAACTGTCTCTGAGGAGTGCACCCGGCAGATACTGGCACTGCAGGAAAAGGAGAAAAATGAAATAAATATGTTAAAGCAAGAGAAACGACATTTGTTAAAGTTCATTAACAACATGAAGGAAGAAAAGAATTCTCTTCAGACTCAGGTAAATCAGACAATGATGAATCAAAGGTTTCCCAACTCCCATTGGATGTATTTTATACATCTGACCTCTTACCTCCCAGCCTTTTGTCCTTTGATGCCAGCAGAAGTTCAGAGCAGGCACTGAACATCTGGCACAGCAGCAATGCTGGATCTTGGTCAGCTCCAGAGAATATCCTGTTCTCTTGGGACAGGCTGTGCTGCCACTGTCGGAAGTCTTCACTTGTATCGCTTGTCCCACCTGGCCCTCCCAGTGTCACATTTGAAGGAGGGAGGAAATAAATATCTACCTGGTACTAATATTTTAAGTTCTTATGCAAAAGTACGTGCACTCTTTTACTAGATTGTACCCTTAGCATCTTTAAATCTGTATCATTCATCTTACTGATGGTGCAGTCACACTGATGTCTGTAGGCAAGATTAGTTAGATCTATCCAATTTAAACTACTACTTCATACACTTCTTGAACAGTTTCAGCTACTTGGGCTGAAATGGCACTACTGTTGGAGACCAACAAGAGCAGGGCTGCTGCCTGAGAAAGGATGAGCCAGGAGCTGAGGGTGACTGCAACACAGTCAGCGCCCCACCAGCCAGGGCACAGTCTCACAGCACCAAGCAAGGTGCTGGCAGCAGTCATCCTCAGCAGTACCAGATGAGGCATTTGAGGCCATGGTCCATCCATGGTGGGGGGATGAAGCAAATGCTCTGGAGCAGCAGGAGATAGGGCCAGAGTCAGGACTGGAGACAAAGCTGTAACAGACATCCAAAGAGGTCCGTCCAGGAGAATAGCTACCTACAACATCAGTCCAAGGTCCAGTTAGGATACAGAGACAAGACTGGAGGCAGATACACCTACAACATAGCTCAACAATGCCCAAAAGCCTCAGCCTGAGCTTAAGCAGAGCTCCTTGGCTGTGGGCAGATGTTGTGTGGGTGTGGAGGGTCCAGCTGAGGATGGTCAGGACAATTAAGGTTCTTGGGGGCCCTGACATGTGCTGTAGCTATTTCAGGAAATATCAAAGAAGTGTTAGTTGGAAGGAATGTCTACAGTCTCCAGCCCAACCTCCCACATGAAGTAAAACTATTGCCTATGTTACATTAGATCAGCCATGAACTTAGCTTATCTGGCTTGAGTTCTGAGATCCTCCCAGGATGGCGATTCTCCACCTCCCTGGGCAGCCTGTTCCAGGGCTGTACCATCCTCCTGGCGAAACATGAGCAGGAGGAAGAAGCAAATTGTTCTTGTCACACAGCAATTCTGCTGTAGTCAGAGATTAGATAACACCATGAGGAACTCCACCTGGACTTGCTTTCATCCACTAGTTAAAGTACTAAGTTTAAATGGTAAAGGTTAAGAAGAACAATCTTCAGGACAGACTATGTAGGCTCCTTATTCGTCTAGCTAGCACTTTGTGAATGAACCTTAGAGGCTTTGGTTTCACTAGCTAGATCAAAATTCTCTTACATTTGCAGTCCTAGAACTAGCCAGTTCCACTTGTTGGTACTCACAGTCCTCAGTGCTCCAGGGAGCCATAGAGAACCTTCTCTGAAAGGAGCAACTGAGAATTTATGCAGAGTTATACCTGCCTTACCTAAGAATAGAGCCCGGAATCCAAATTTTAGTTTGGGCTATTTAAGTTTTGCAATCTGGGTGAAGAAGGTTGGGAAAAATAATTCTGCTAAAACCAGAATTCCATTTTTGAGACAGCATTCAAATATTCTAACTGCAGCACAGTTAGATATTAAAAAATTCCTTGGAAAGATCCACCTAAGCTGCTGACTTGTCTGCTGGTGGCAGCATGGTTGTGGCTATGATGGTGTAGGGACACAGGCATTGCTACAGAGGGCTTGTACTTTCATGAGACTAAAAGAATTCAGAATTCTCATCAAAATCAGAACAGTCAAGAGTTCACCAAGGCACTCGTTACCTTCTGAGCAAAAAGTAAAACACCATTTTGATTCATTCTCTGTCCAGCAGATTAGGTAGGTGTTGGCGTGTGACAGGATATGACCGTGCAATAAAATGCGCATCATGGAAATAAGCTATGGTTTTACACATAAGACTTCCAGATTTCTGATAGTTTTACTTTGCCACTAATTTAAAATGCAATTAAAATTTTAAATTACAATAAAAAATTAAAAATACAGCACAAATACCATCCCGTGTTACCATCCAAGATACATTTCTGTCACCAGTTCCAGTGGTGTAAATTGGTAAAAGTAGCAGCTTTTTTTCTCCTGTGTGACCAGCAGCAGGGACAGTATAAGTTGCTGGAAGGTTTTCTAGATACAGGCTTACAACAGACGAATGGTGTAACTCGGAATATGAAATGTATATAATTCACACTTCAGAAGGCTAAACACTCAGATGGAACACCCTTTTGCACACTACATCTGAGTCTGAACTCTTCTGTCGTATTTCTATCCAGTCTGTCCTTTTCTACAGTTATCTCTTGCCCACTCTCCTGCTCTGTTTTTTTCCATTTTGCTTCCCTTATCCCACTCACTGCTCCTTAGTTTCAGCTCTAGACCCACCAAACCAGCCCAAGAGTTCCCAGTGATGCCATGCTTCTGATCAGTTCAAGCCTCTGTTTCCTGCAGGTAGAACATCTGCAGACAAGCATAGCTGAGGAGTATGCTCCCTATCTCAATGAGTACGGTGCCCGCAAACTGCTTCTAGCAAAACTGAGTAATAGGCATAATGAACGGCTGGACATGACATGTCACCAAACCCAAGGTAGAGGGAGTAGATCTTTGTAAGAACCTATCCTGCACAGAGAACCAAATGCCCATCCATGGGTACAGCACTACAGTAAAAATTCAGAGTCTCTCTGAAATATCTTCAGATTCTTAAAAGACGATAGACAAATTCATGGCCAGACAGTCCATAAATGGATAGGAAAGGGAGTGGGCAGAGATGTACCTGATAGTCTGATCCGATTCAGTAAGTCACTGCTCATATTATCGTATGCTGTTTCTTAGCACGACAGGTAGATTGAAGGCAGCAGCTGCCCAAGGCAAATGTTCCTTATGTTTTTTGACTCCAGTGCCAACTGTCAGCATGTCTCACCCAGCCACAGCTGCCAGCTTTGTGCCTGTCCACAGGGATGGGCAGAACTTCTGAAATTCAGGTGTCACAAATACCTGGCACAGAGGTCACTCTGTTGATCCACTGGCACCATAGCACTACTGCTTCTTACTTGCCAGCTGTAGCCATTGCATCTGTGTAAGACTCTCCCCAACTGTGATCCTTCCCGTGAATCAAAAGCAAGCCTGAGCTTTTGAATATGTACATGTGCGTGGGAGAGGAAGCAAGATGGTGGGTGGGAATGTGAATACTGCAACATACTCCTGGACTTGCAGTTCTTTAATAATAAAACAGTCTACACCCATTCAGCTTTTGCCAACACTCTGTAAGGTTAGGTGGTCTAAAAGCTTAATAGACAATTTAGAAAACTACAACTGCAATTTTACTGTCATGGGCTTTCATCAATGGCTGTTGTTTAAAGATGTAAAGGGTGAAGATGTGGTGAAGTTAACTTTGGCGTTAAAGATAGCTTGGCAGGACCTCACAAAATCCCAGGTGAAGCTGAACACAATGATAGCAGACTATGGAGATGTTGTGCCCAGGAGAGATTTTGAATCACTGGAGAAAATACTCTGATTTACTTCAGGAGGTGAGCATGGGCTCCTAATTTTCAAGCTAAACTACATAAACACAAACATAAAATGATGCATCAGTATTCAGGTTAGGATAGGGCCTCGGTAAACCTAGAGCTCACAAATGGGCATTTCTTTGGTTTTTGTATATACATGAAAAGCCACTGTCTTCTAATCCCCAAAAGCTCCCTATCTATTGGAAACTCGGACTGCCAGAGCACTCAAAATTGGTATATCATCATAAACCTTTAACATAAATTTTAAATTAATTAACACAGTAAAAGCAATAATGGCCCACCACCAAGAGCTCAGAGAATACAGCTTAAGAACTACTGCCTGAAGTCATATATAAATAAATGAACTAGGTTTACCTCATACACATGGCAGTTTTGTCCAACGGCTAACTGTTACTACTGCTGGACTACTAACACTCCTCTGTCTAGCCAGGTTTTTGCCTTTTCTGGTAGTATTAATTGGCTTCTTTAGCCTACTGAAACTCCAAGGTCATCAAACCAACTATGGGGCCGATCAATGCATTTTCCAGCTGTGAAAGAACTGGACTAGGTCCCTCACATTGCATCTGTTTGCTGCCTTTTCAGAATAAATGTTTGCTTGGCTTGCCCTGGAGATGCACAGGAGAAATGCACGTAACTAAATGTAACTAACTACGTAGTTAGTGCACTGCTGTGAAGAGGGATGGAGGAAAACCCAGAAAAGCAGCACTGGCTGTCCCAGATACGTTTGGACCATTAGCATCTCCATTCCAGCCCTGACCCTGACCCTCAGCACAGCTTGTTCATGTCCCTACATTATGGCATAATAAATACAGACCCAGCCCTCAAAACCCCAGGTTTGAACCCGGGGTTCAAAACCCCAACTACAGCTGTGGTTACCTCAGAATCACAATGTAGCTTTGTAGTAGTAGAGCAAAGATAAATCATATAAAAAAGAAACACTTTCTAAATAGAGTGGATCTGAAGGGGATGCATGTAAAAATTTCTAGAACAAAACCCTATGTTTCTCTTGCTCTCTCCTAGTGGATTAAGATCTATTTTTAAACACAAAAACAGGTATAAAAGGGTCACTGTCATGTTTTGCCAGAAGATTTGTAACTGGTAACAATAAAATTTAATAAATTACTTCTTTTTCTTCCAAACTGGAAGCAAGTAGCCAGGGACAGCTCTCTGTAAGTCTGTGGAGTACACTGACCAGAGCTGTCTGACAACTGAAAATTTCTGTTACTCTGGTTAGTTTGTTACAATCCTCCTTTCTGTATCCTTTAGATGAAGGCTCTGCAGAAGGATTCCATAAGGAATATGAAACACTGCAGGCAGTCCACAGAGAGATTGCAGAAGAGCGAGACTACTTCTGCGCTGAACTCCAGCGAGTTCAGCTCAACTGCACGCCCTGGCCTAACTGGGCAAAGTGTTCAGGTGCTAAATGTATTCAGCAGTGGTTTGCTTAAGACATCTTAGGAGACAAACCAGGCATCTAGAGATCTGTATCTATAAGGCTCCTGGTGGGATTCCCACAGGACTAGTATGCATGGGTGCATTCTCCTCTTCTAGCAGCTCAGTGTCTTTTTGCTGTTGCAGAGGTGATTCCTGGTGGGGCTGTCTGGCTGCGGGGAAGAGCAGCGATCAGCTAGTGGACGTGCTTCTGTAAGAAGTAGGAACAGGAACGCTAGAAGAGAAAAATGTCTTCCCTGGATGGGTATGTGTAAGCTTTCTTCTCATTGAGATGTATTGGCAATAAATATCCCTTAGAAGGGTGGGAGAATTGCTTTCATGGCTGGTGTCTTAAACATTCACCTTCCCATTAGTGTAACCACTGAAAAATTCAAAGCTAGGAAATCTCAGGTGCAAGAGAAAAACTGAAACTGAGCATGAACACACTAAAGACACAGCTGAAGTAGCCACACTTTACAATGAGTCATCAGACACACAGGTAGTACTAGTGGACTCGAGTCCCTTACTGATGCTCCCCTATATGGCTGAGACAAATGAACAGCTTCCTGCTGCTGAAAAGCCTTGTCCTCCTCCCCTGACCCTACCCCCTGGTTCATTCCCTGCTGATGAGATGAACTAAGACAAAGCACTAGAATGACTAAGACTAAGAAGCAAGACTACATAGCAGGGAATGACTACTTTTCATGGCATCAGGAAGTTAATTCCACTCATGCTGTCCCTTTGCACTGCAACCCAGCACGTGGGGGAATCAGGAAGTGATAGAGGGACAAGGAAATGTTACAAGGATTCTTCACATCACACCAAGCATAACTGTATCCAAAGGTTTTCTCAGTGACAGGGTAGCATTTCTTTGGTCCTTCAACATCTCTTTCCAGAAGCTTGAACCATTTGCCCTGCCATTCCTGGAAGTTCTTTCCAAGGAAGATCTTTCCTATTCTATTTTTGCCAGGCAGAACCTCTCACACAGTCCCATTTTATCCATCATGGAGCACTTGAGACACACTGCAGAGGTGCTGACAGATATGTTGTATAGTACTGGGAATGAGATTTCACAGAATCACAGGTTGGAAGGGACCTCAGGGATCATCTAGTCCAACCTTTCTGGGAAGAGCAAAGTCTAGACAAGATGGTCCAGACGACACTTAAAGGTGTCCAACGTGGCCGAGTCAACCAATTCCCTGGGGAGATTATTCCAATGGTTGACTGTCCTCAATGTGAAAAATTTCCCTCTTGTGTCCAATCAGAATCTCCCCAAGAGCAACTTGTGTCCATTCCCCCTTGTCCTCTCCGTGTGACTCCGTGTAAAAAGGGAGCCTCCATCTTCTTTGTAGCTACCCGTTAAGTACTGGTACACGGTGATGAGATCCCCTCTGAGCCTCCTTTTCTCAAGGATGAACAAACCCAGTTCTCCCAGCCTATCCACGTATGGCAGGCTTCTTGGTGGCCCTTCTCTGGGCCCCTTCCAGCCTGTCCACATCTTTTTTGTATAGAGGGGACCAGAACTGTACACACTACTCCAGGTGTGGCCTGACAAGCGCTGAGTAGAGTGGGATAATGACTTCTTTCTCTCTGCTGGTGATGCCGTTTTTGATGCAACCCAGCATCCTGTTGGCCTTCTTGGCTGCAGCAGCACACTGTTCGCTCATGTTGAGCTTTCTGTCCACCAGGACCCCCAGGTCCCTTTCCACAGAGCTGCTCTCCAGCCAGGTGGATCCCAGCCTGTGCTGCACTCCCAGATTATGTTTTCCCAGGTGCATGACCTTACAATTCTCCTTGTTGAACTTCATAAGGTTCTTGTTGGCCCACTCCTCCAGCCTATCCAGATCTCCCTGCAGAGCAGCTCTCCCTTATGGAGTGTCTACTTCCCCACTCAACTTGGTGTCATCAGAAAACTTCATCAGGCTATACTTGATGCTGTTATCCAGATCACTTATAAAGATGTTGAATAACATTGGGCCCAATATCGATCCCTGGGGGACTCCACTAGTGACAGGTTGCCAGTTTGAGAAAGAGCTAATTACCACCACCCTTTGGGTGCGGCCTGTCAGCCAGTTCCCCACCCACTGGACAGACCACTTGTCTAGGCCATAACGCGTTAATTTCTCCAGCAGGAGACTATGGGGGACCATATCAAAGGCCTTGGAGAAGTCCAGGTAGACAATGTCCACTGCCTGCCCCACGTCAACCAAGCCAGTCACTTTGTCACAGAAGGCCACCAGGTTTGTCAAGCACGATCTGTCTTTAGTGAAGCCATGTTGGCTTTTCCCAGTCACGTGCTTCATTTGACTTGTGATGGCCCCCAGGAGGATTCGTTCCATAACTTTCCCAGGGACCGAAGTAAGGCTGATGGGCCTCTAGTTACCCGGATCCTCCCTTGAGCCCTTCTTGTAGATAGGGGTAACATTTGCCTTCCTCCAGTCTACTGGGACATCCCCTGTTCTTCATGACTTCTCAAAGATTATGGAGAGTGGCCTTGAGATGATGTCTTCTCAGCCAGCTCTCTCTCTACACCCTCTGGAGGACGGCGTCAGGGCCCATTGATTTGTAGGAGTCAAGCTCCAGTAATTATTCACATACTAACTCTTCCTTCACTGATGGTGGGTCGGTGTTTGGATCAATCAGCAGTTTTGTTCCCAAAGCCTGGGACCCGGCAATGCTGGTAAAGACAGAGGTGAGGAAAGTGTTGAGGACCTCTGCCTTTTCAGCATCGTTGGTGATTGACTCTCCTATTCTGTTTAACAGTGGGCCTATGTTTTCCTTCTTTTTCTGCTTATGGTTGACATAAGCAGAAATCCACACCAATGATTCATTTTAATGGCTGTAGACACTGAGAACATGGCTTTGGTGCCGCATCACTGCCAGTGGGGTGAATGCCTTACCTATATGTGTGTTTCTTTTACATTACTTAGGGCAAAGGTGACAAGGTGCCTGGGTACCTGAGGCATGAAGGTCATGTCAAGAACAAAAAGCTGACTAAGAAGGATGTGGTGAACACCCTAAAGGATGCCTGGAAGGAGAAAATTGCACTAGAACAACAAGTTTGTCCCATTTCCCTTCTCCACAAACAGCATTTGCTATGACAGTCAGTCCAGTTTGGGGAGCCAGGGTCTCACCCATGTCCATCTAGTGTTTCATCTCAGTTGAGCTGCATAAATCATAGTAAGAACAAAACGCCTCAGCTGGCAGTAACCCCGAGCCTGGCAGGGCTCCCCAGGGATCTGACTCATGAATTAGGATGCTGTCACATGGATAACTGGAGTAGCTCCATCCCAGGCCTCAGAGGCTTCTTCTGCAGCTTCTGCTCCCGGGACAGCCTAGTGCTCATGAAGCAGCTGACGCCCAGCGCTGCTGCAAATTCAGAGGCATTCGGGAAACCAAAGTCAGCACTGGTTGCACACGGCTGTAAACTGCAGTGGTCCAGCAGCTGTTGCAAGAGCAGCTGACCTGTCCCTGAAGATTCCTCCACAACGCAGGGTGCCCAGGGGAGGAACCACCGCAGCAGTCACCCTAAGCTAAATCAGCCACACTCATGAGTCTGAGACCTCAGCTGGACTGACTGCTGCTATTCTGGGGTGTGATAGTGCTCTGTAGACCAGCACGCCCTCATAACTATGCAGTGTCTGCTCTTAGGTGGTGGGAGCCTCAGAAACATCTGTGCAGCCAAAGCAAGGCCAGGCTTTTTTGCTGGTTTGATTTTAATCCATGTCAATCCCTTATTAAACTCCATAGTGTTTGTGCCCATGCGGGAGAGGAGGAGGTGGCACTGCAGGCTAAACAAGGAGCAGGGAAAAAAAATAATTTATATCAATATATAAATTAAAATAAGGGTGCTTTGGCTTTGTTACACAAAACCCGAAGGATTTCCCCTTCTCTGTTCAGGGTGAGTTGGGAGTGACAACCAGAGGCCAAAGGGGTGAGGTATGTGTTCTCAGCCAAGGCAAACATTATGGGTTGCTTGTCTGGGGTGATACAGGACTCAAAAAGAGAATAAAAGTGGCTGTTTAATTCTTCCCATATTAGGGACAAGTATGATACTGTTCCCCCAGATACTGGAAAAGCCCTGTTATGGTACTTCAGTCATATGAGAGCAACCTTGAGAGAGGCAGAGTCACTTTACAAATTTCTTCTCTTGAGCCAGAAGCCTAGAAACATCTCCGAGATCAGCCCTAAATGGCTTAATGTTTTCTTTGGCAGCTGTCTTTTACTTTCAGCTTGGTATCCTGGGGAGATAGGGTTGCCGCAATCACTGTCTGGCTCTACTTTTCTCCAATAATTGCTCCCATTTCTCAACGCATGAGCAAAGCTCAGCTAAATCTGACAGAGGGGTAGCGCCTCACAGATAGAAAGTTCCTGCACGTTTCACAAAAATAGGTAGGAAAAGAGGGAATTTATTATTGGCCTCAGCAACAGAAGAGCTTCATTGTAAACTTACCCAGAAAAAGAGAACAAACCTGGGAGAAACATTGTGAATGATCTAATAACAGGGAAGACTCCAGGCTAACAGCCTGAGCACTGTTAGCACTGTGTGAGATCCCCAAAAGACAGATATCTATACATAAACAGCTAAAATCAAACAGGCAGATTAGATTTATTTCTGCTACTTATGGGAGTTACTCACTTGTTATCGGCAGACGGGGAAGTGATCCAGTCTTCCTGAGTTCTTTCTCGGTTACCTCCAGAAGTACGGAGATGCCGCTGCCATGGAATGGTCTTACACCGTCTTCGAGAACATGCAACTCTGTCAGTCAAACCATGTCCTGATCTCATTCTATGACATACTCACCGGGAAGGTAGGCAACCCGCAGCCCAATGCCGCACCGCTGCCCAGACATCCCTGGTGTGGCAGGCAGCGGGCAGGGGAAGTGTTCCTCTGCAGAGCAGCCTCACCTCCCATTCCTCCCCCAGGAAGCTGCACTGTCTTATGAGAATAAAAGTAAACACGAAGGAAATCCTGTCCATGCAGGACACAGCAGGCTCTTACTGCTCCCAACAGAGCTTCTAGAAGACCCCATTTCTTTCAAACACTTTAGTTGCATTGTATCTGCTCTCTCTGATGAGAGGTTTCTGTTTGGAAGACAGCACAAAGACTTACATATAGGCCTCTTCCTCTTAGTAGGTCTTTCCTCAAACAGCTCATGGTCTGTCCCTGCAGTGTTTGTGAAGATCAGGGGAAAACCTCTGAACTGCAGCACCGCACAGTCCCTGGCAGCCTCGCTCCCCCACACTGTGCCAGAGCTGGAGAGTTCTAGCTACATGGCCACATCTTTCCATCCCCTGTAACTCAAAAGCATGTAGTCCCCCCCAGGTTCTTGTCCTACTTATGTCTTGCTTGGAAATGGAAAAGTGGCTGAGACCAAGTGCCACCATCTGAGTGGGGAGGCTGCTGCCTTTCTGGGGGATGCAAGGTGTGCATCTGCACCTGAGGGTTTAACAGTTCAGGCAGGTTGTTCAGCAAGAAGCCGCTTGTGAACAGTCACCCTGCAAGCCACCGTGTTGCTTGCTTAGTTATTTGTAAATCACTAACAGCCACTCAGGCAAAAGTTGCTTTAGAAGAGAGCACAGTCCTTTTGCAGTTTTGTTTCCCTCTTGAAGGTAGTCCAAGGAACAGATGGGGGCATTACTGACCTGTGAACTTTCCCTGTGTCCCAGGTGGGTGAAGAACAGTACCACAACCAGAATCAGCTGATTTCCAACCTGCAAAAGGAGCTGGCTGCCTGTGACAGCTCAAACAGCGGATCCCTGACCAGCAAGCAGTTCAGGCAAGAGGCTGACTGTTGCCCACTGAGCTCTGCCCATGTCTCACATGTCAGATGTTGTGATATGCTGAGTCTGTCTGCTTTGCTTATCTGCCAGCACAGCCAGGGGATGAGTTTTTTTTCTTTCTTTCAAATTCCAGTGAGGAAACCTCTAGCAAGTCTATACTTGTTAACCTCTGCATTAGGTTTAGAATAACATGAATACAGCAAGTTTTGAGTCGTGCAACTGAAGAGGCCCGAGAGCAGCCATGGGTTGCTTCATGCATGCAGCAGGACAGGCTGGCAGCCCCTGCAGCCCGCCACACTCCCTGAGGGGACACCCAGGGCCCTCCCACAGGATCCTCTGATAGGTCACAACGCATTTCCATAAATGTTGGTGCAGGTACGGGTTTGGTTAATCAATCATCTGTGCCTTCATAAGTGAAACTCTAAATACAGCATTTCTTTGGCCCATAGTACAGAAGAGAAGCACCAGCTGTTTCCAGCACTTAGCTGGGAATGTGGCCGTGGTACAGACACACCGACACCAATTCGGTCTGGGCTATCACCTAATCCACACTCAGGGCTGCATTCAGAGTTTCTCACATGGCTTAGCATCCAACACTCACCTAAGTCCTAAGCTCTGCTGAAAGCTTTGCCCTTGTTTTGGTGTCTGAAGGTGCAGGTGCTTCTTGAAATGCATTTTCTGTGAAAGCAATAAATTTTTGAACATCTGGCCTATGGAATACACGCACACACTGGTAGCCTAAGAAAGAGCCAGCCACACCGACAGTCATTAAGTGCTTGTACCGTAACAGCATCCACACTTCTGTCTGCATTGCCTCTCTCCATACAGCATGGCTGTGAGGGAAGCTTTCCCCCTGAAAAGAGAAGAGTCAATCCAAGAACTAGTGGATGCAAGCAGGTACAAACTGGACAGCTCTGAAGACCTCATCGACTATATATCCTTATTCAAAGAAGTAAGCTGATGTTACTTAAGTTTTCATTTTGGTTCAGAATAAGCCTAATTTAGGGCTTAAATTAGTTTTATCAGACTAACAAATTAGCAGTGCCCACCACAAGCTCTAACACCCAAAGGCCATCTGCAGACAATGGCAATGCAAGCTTGTGCCTTTTCTGTGATAGTTTTTCTTCCATATTATCTTTTTTTCCACTTTTCACATGGAAATTTGATTTCTAGGAGAGCTAGGTTATTTTCATATCCATTTGGGGGGCAGCTCCTATCCCTACTGGAACATGTGTTCAGTGCTAACACACCTGTAATTTCTTTCAGGATGAGAAGGGGAACGCTGAAATTTTCATTGCAAAGCTCAGGAGCCAGCATGTCAGGGAGAAGCAGGTGTACCTGAGACAGCTGAAGAACGAGCTGGGAGATTTAACGTAAGTATGGAGGTAAGAGGCCACTGGGGACAGCAGATCAGCCAGTGCATGCAGAGGGAACCCACCTGTGGACACAGGAATGTGTGGCCACCAGTGCAGGGCTCCCTGCACTATCAGAGGGCCCCAGCTATGAATATTGCAGTAAATACCAAAACCTGGCTGACTCCTGCTCTACAAAACATTGCAGTGTCAGTTCCTGACCCAAAGGACTTGGATATGGCAGCCAGTGAGCTGAGAAGATTGGTTGTACCAATAATCCCCTTTGGTACTTGAAGCCTTTTATCTTCAGCTCCTCAGCTGATACCTCCTCAGCTATCCAAAAACAGCAGGAAAGCCCTGTACATCCTCAGGAGGTTGGTTCTGAGGAGTGGGAAGAGTGAACAGGACAGACAACTGCAGATTTAAAGAAATAATTCCACCTCAAAACAAGATATACAAGAGGCAGCTACTGAATAGGAAAAAAGGCTGGCACCAGGCACAGAGCACTGAGGAGAACACTGAAGGTGGGCAGATGCCCATAAGGTCAAGTACTGTCCAATGCAGGCACCGAGTTAGAAAGGGAAAAATATAGTTCTGTAACAAACGATATCACAGTGCACAACAGAGGGGTTTTAAGGTCCTCCCAAGTTATCACAAGTCTAACATTTCCTAACTTCTGTTCAGTTTGAATTTTAGTACCTAGCAGTCTTTATTACGTGCATATTTAAAAAACAAAGGGATACTAATCGAGGCAGAGATAACAATGTCAAAAGACATCTCTGCTCTGCAATTCAAGCAGCATGGCTTCTCACTGTGGCACAAATACATAACTATTCCTTTCACATACCACAGCATAGCAGTGACTGTGTTGTTTTTCAGCAGTGAGGTGACCGCAGATGATCTGAAAACCACGTTCTGCACCATCAATCCCGATATTGATGATCAGACGCTAGATACCTACATTGACCTGGCTTATCAGGTGCCAAGAGAACAGCCAGACCAAGAAGTCATCCCTGTGGAAACTGCACTTGAGAGACTCCTTGCTGGAGATGCGAGACAAATAGGGCCCTCTCCCCAGGAGGGAAGAATGACAGGCTTTGAAGGAGAGTAAGGAGACTTCCAGTATTAAGAATAAAAGGACTGTTTGGTCTCCAGGTTTGGATATCAAGCTAAGAGTCAGAATTACAGCACTAAATACTTCCCACCACCACGCTCACGAAGATACACCTAGTAACTAGCAGTAGAGAGGTTAGGCTAGCTTGAACCATCAGAAGCACTTTCAGCTTAAGCAGCAAAGCACCCCGATACAACTTCACAGCCTACGCAGAGTTGCTTCAGCTCAGTGAGGCTTGCAGTGGGAGGTTGCCTGGCCCCCGAGCAGAGGCTTCACACCCCTGTGGCACCGGGGCACTGCAGGGTGTTGGGCCCGCTGCTCGGTGACAAAACAACTGGGTTCCAATAGTAGTTACCTGAACCTGAGAAGCCACCATCAAACTCCAGGCTGCGAGCTGGCTACTTTAGCCCTTCAGCTTTATGGTTCCTTGGCTCAAAGAGGGAGAGATTCAAAGATACATTTGCAAAATAAGGTGCCGTCAGCACAGTCTGGGTGCAAGTGAAAGGTGAATTCAGCCCATGGCAGGTTTGCTGTCATGCTTGTCCCCAAGGAGACTTTCATCTTGGTGTAGCCACTGTTATCCAGTATGAAGTTGCCTTGAAAGAAATTCAAGTGCTGCCCCATGAGTTGGTTTAAGCAAACTCTGAGCTGGAAAACTAATCCAAGCACAGAAACACTGGAATCTGTCCCTTGCTTCAAGAAAGCCACTCCCTGCATTCTCGTTAATCAATGCCAGTGAAAGGCAGTAATCTTTCCTATTCCTTAGTGTCCTGTCTATCCACTACATGGCCCTCACCAGGGAGGGGAAAATGGGTTCTTGAAACAAAAACCCCATAGGAAAGCAGCTCTGCTATGGTTCTGCCTAAATTGCCAAGTGAAGCAAATACAAGAATAAAAACCTGTTCTTTTTCTCATAACATAGTTTGAAAAGTAAAAAGAGAAAAGCAGAAATCAGAAGACGCCTTCCTAACAAAGGAAGGCATCTTGCAAAAACTGATTGCATTTTTAAACAGGTAAGGCATCACAATCTGCCTGATGGAGTAAGAACCACCCAGAGGTAAGAGGCGCCTGGGATTTCTGCCTCGAATATTGCATTTGGTGCTGAGCACCTTCAGTACAAATTGCAAAATACCAGGAAAAGAATGATACAAGGATTGAAAGGAAGATGGATTCTCTAGCTAGAACCAAAATATCCTACCTGCAGGCATCTTGAGGGGTAGTCTGAAAGGAGAAGCTGTAATATGGCAAAGCTCAGTGTATCTAGAAAGATCAGGGAACTTAAATGTAGAGAAGGTGTCTGGTAGAGGGACCCCAAATTTGCAAAGCTTTTCAAGAAAGCCCCCGATGGGGAGCATTGGGCTACGGAGAGCAAGAATCACTTGTTTTGCTTCACTCTGAGGACTTTAGATCTCAAGAAGCTAACCACTGTTTACAGTGCCAGGTATGTCTTTGTTTTGCTCTTCTAGTTACATTGTTAGGACTTGAACAACATGTCCCTCAAAATCTTGAATTTAGTTAACCCTGAGTTTACTGCAACTGGACGCTGAACATGTCTCAGCAGGAGAGAAAGGCCAGGTAAGGAATCTCACCTCTCGCTGTCCCAACATTCCCACTCATCAAAGCCCGATCATCTCCTGCCTTTGGCTGGAAGCTGTTCAGGTCGAGAGCCCAGCAGCTGAGGCAGCTGGTTGCAGATGTGTGTCCCAGCAGCACAGCTGCATGAGGAAACAACACAGTGAAAGGAAGGAGGAACCAGCAGCTTCTTCCTGGGAGGTTCTCTCTGATCTTTCCTTTGGAAAAGAGGGTTCTCAGGGTGCTTCAGCAACAGAGAGAAAGGAAGGTGGGAATTTCATTACTACTTCAGATTAAAACTTTCAAACTCTGGCATGCAAAGCCTTGAGGGTACACTCAAAAAGTCCCATAATGGCAGGAAATGTATTTTTAAAAATACAAGTTCTGCGATATGTTTGTTAAAGCAACAAAGCTGTTTCCTTTGGAATGTTGCAAAAAATCCCCTGTGTTGTATTAACAGAACTGCTCAAAAAAAAATCCCACTTGAAAAATGACTGCCCTTTGTATTGGTATTGCCTGCCAAAGAGATTTTAACTATATTGGTCATAATTTCTTTTGGCGTTGTGCAAAACCTGTTTAACTTGCAAGTGTTGCTGCCGAGAGCCAGGCTGGATTTCCAGGAGTCCTCATTAACTGGGCCATTTGGCTGCAGTTTTGGGAAACTGCACTGCGCACACAGCCTCATCCAGAGACAACAATCCATACTTGCAGTGGGATTTAGGACAGGCTTAGGATAGGAATAAACAGTGAGAGTGGCAGGTGTCTGGTGTGACCGTCGGACAGTCTGCACCAGCACAATCAGAGCCTGTGCAGACTGTCCTGCCCCGGACAGCTCAGAAGAGCCACCCATGAGATGATGTTTGCACTGAGCTTTGACTTAGCCAATGGGACACACTGACCATGCTCAGCCCTGCTTGAGACTGCAGAGCAGCGGCCTTGAGCCATCCCTTCTTCACAGATACCTGGGAATTAATTAATCAATTTAAAGACTCAAGTCTAAGTCAAATTTATCAATTTAAAGGCAAGTTCAAGACGGATGCTAAGAATTAGAGCGGAAAAAAAAATCTATTAATTCTTCTCAGAAATTAAATAAGTGCAGTGTCTTACCTTGGGAATGACAGACTAGCTAAATAAAAGGAAACCACACTAGTGAGTCAGACTGATTCTCTAGAAAGACACTGAAGAAAAACGTGGAAGTTTGATATCCATATCCACCCCTCCAAAACTGCTGTGACATGGATCTTTCCCAGCTTCTGAATTTATAACGTCACAGTCCTTTGCACCTGAAATCCTCTGCTGTGGCTGACCTCATTCCTGGCAGGGGTTAGGTTCATTCTAAGCAGTAAAATCATATACATGAATTTTGCTTTTATTGTCTCCCTACCTGAGGAACACAAGGGAGCGTGGTGCGGGTCAGCTCCTTTGTGCAGCCAGTATGAAACCAGAGGTGGAAAGCCAAGTAGCACCATGCCTCACATCAGGAGCAGAGCAGCAGGAACCACACAGGTGTGTCCAACATGCAGAGGATTTATTTGCACTTGTTACTTAGAGCCACTGCTCGAATCTTGCAGCTTTGGATCATGACAAGGGGAACCAGTGCACAACGCTACTGTAACCCACGAGCGGGCCAGACTCTGCAGAGCAAGCTGCAGCTCCCAGAACTGGGCCCTGCTTCACAGACCAGCTTCTGGCACCACCTGCCCCCTCAGTGACTTTCCGGATACTTTTTGTCATGGTTTAGCCCCAGTCAGCAACCAAGCACCACGCAGCCGCTCACTCACTCCCCCCTGGTGGAACAGGGGAGAGAATCGGAAGAGTAAAAGTGAGGCAACTCATGGGTTGAGATAAAGACAGTTTAACAGGTAAAGCAAAAGCTGCGCACAGAAGCAAAGCAAAACAAGGAATTCATTCACCACTTCCCATGAGCGGGCAGGTGCTCAGCCGTCTCCAGGAAAGCAGGGCTCCATCACACGTTAACGGTGACTTGGGAAGACAAATGCCATCACTCCAAATGTCCCCCCCTTCCTCCTTCTTCCCCCAGCTTTATATACTGAGCATGACGTCATATGGTATGGAATATCCCGTTGGTCAGTTTGGGTCAGCTGTACCGGCTGTGTCCCCTCCCAGCTTCTTGTGCACCCGGCAGAGCACGGGGAGCTGAAAGTCCTGGACCAGTGTAAGCACTGCTTAGCAACAACTAAAACATCTCCACATTATGACCACTGTTTCCAGCACAAATCCAAACATAGTCCCCTACTAGCTACTGCGAAGAAATTTAACTCTATCCCAGATGAAACCAGGACACATTTCTCTACATAGACAGAGGACAGCACCAAGGGCTGGCAGAAAACAGCTGTGGAAGCGCAGCCTTCAGCTGTGGGGTTACACCACATGCAATGGGTGGTTTGACCATGGCTGGCTACCAGTCATGCACCCAGCCGCTCTCTCACTCCCCCTCAACAGGACAGGGGAGGAAATAAGATTAAAAAAAGCTCATGGGTCAAGACAAAGACAGGGATATTGCTCACCAATTACTGGCACAGTCAAAACAGACTTGACTTGGGAAAGATGAATTTACTGCCAATTAAAATAGGATAGTGAGAAATAAAGACAGAACCAAGAGGATCTTCCCTCCACCCCTCCTTCCCAGGCCCAACTGCCTCCTCCCTGCCAAGGACTGCACAGAGAAAGGGGGGCGTTCAGCTAATCTGCAACACTTTGTCTTGGCTGCTCCTTCCTCCCAGTCTTCCCCTGCTCTGGTGCAGGGTGCCTTCCATGGGATATAGCCCTTCAAGAACTGCTCCAGTGTGGGTCCCTGCAGGTCCTTGTCAGCAAACCTGCTCCACCGCGGGGTCCTCCATGGGCTGCAGAGGGACAGCCTGCCTCACCATGGTCTTCTCCATGGGACACAGGGGATTCTCTGCTCCACAGCATCTCCTTCTTCACTAACGCTGCTGTCTTCAGGATTGTTTCTCCCGCAGCTTTCTCCTTACTCCTCCCTCCCACAGCTGCTGCACAGCATTTTTACCCTTTCTTAAATATATTATCAGAGGCACCACCAGTGTTGCTGAATGGCTTGGCTTTGGCCAGCAATGGGTCCATTTTGCAGCTGGCTCTGACATGGGGGCAGTCCCTGGTTTCTGCAGCATCTGCCCCCCAGCCCACTCCACAACCTCCCCACATAAACCAAATACACACAGTTAACTCCCTCTGAATCAATCTCAGTCCGTCATCTACCACGGGTCCACCAGAAAATTTCACCTCTCAAATGGTCAAGTATATTTTCCCATTTCAGTTTACATCAGTAAACAGCTGTGGTCACAGATGGATTAGGATCTACTCTTGACTTGCAAAAGGGGACAAGATTCCAAGTCTCAAAGCCCCCCTATAGAAAAATATACGGCTCTGACAAGGATCTGCTTCTTTCCATAAGGCAGTCCATAACTTTTCTCCTCTGAGCAAACAACTAGTTGGTATGAAGAGCATCAACACAGCTAAACCTGCTAGGAATGTTTTAAACAACACAATACAGTAGCCTTTCAGCTCACTGGAATAAGCAGCATTTCTATCACGCAGAATACACATAATATTTTATTTAGCAGAGCTATACAAGGATTCAAAGGCAACACAAAAAATTCAGGAGAGTCAAATTACTTGTAATAACAGTTGGTGAGACCCATAGGCTGGCATGACAGCCACAGCACAACCTGTAGCCATTCAAGAGAAGGTCAACCATTTATTGCCCCACCACGTGGAACAGCTACAGGGAACAATCCACAGCCAGCCTCGGCGAGCAGGCCATCTCCTCACCCATGGGAGCCACCATGTGGGGCACCTTCATTTGCAGGGGATCACTTTATTTCCACTCACAGCAACGGGAATCAGGAGCTTCCGGTACTCCAGAGGGAGGTAACGCTCTATCAGCACGTGCAACGGCATCTTGTCTGTCACCAGCCCTTGTCTTTGGTCAGAAAGAGGACAGCAGAGACGAAAGAATTGTTAATAAAAAAGTGTTTCCACTCAGTGTCAGAGTAGAGTTTTTAAAGTTTTCTTGCAGTGATATTTTTGCATTTAATAGCTAAGATGCTGCATCTAGTTGTGATAGGAAAGCTATTGACTCCTATTTGCAGGCAACTTTCTCAGGTGATACATGAGGTCCTGCATGCGGTTGCAGGCACCAGCCTGATATTCCACCACCTGAAAGCGGACCAGGAGAGTGAGCTACTGCAGATCAGCTTCCCCCAACAGGACATGTTTATCACAGTGAGAGCCAGCATACTGATCTTTACCAAAATGTAAGCTCATGGCTTAAGTTCACAATTCACTTGCCAAATTTTACCATTAAAAGACACGCACAGAATGATGTAACAGAAGCAAACAGCTCATAACCTGGCAGATTTTTTACATTCACTTTTCAGGGTGGTTGGCATTTTCCAACTGTGTAGGCCATGTAGTTTTCCAGTACACCATTTAGCTGAATGGCCTGAAAAAAATGAGCATTTCCTTGTCTTGCTGAAAGACAAAAAAGCAGCATTTATCCGTGCTTTCCTTGTGGAAGGAACAAAAATACTGTCCTTATTCATGAAGCAGGAACAATTCCTGATCCCTTTATGAGGCAGTGGAAAGGCATAAAGACATGTAGAAAAAGGTAAAGTAACAAGTGTACAGAATCTTCAAGCCTGGCCAACTAAACCTTCACACCTCTTAGCCTGCTCATGCTCCTTTCAGCACACACCTGCTGAAAATTACAGCCTCCAGACCAGGACAGCCACAGATTATTCTTTTTAAACAACAGCACCAGCTCCATCTACACAGGCCCATACAAAGCTAATGGCTTTAATCAGATGTGCCAGCAAAAATCCCTCAGATGACTTTAGCATCACGTCTGAAACTCTTCCAGTGCAGATGAGGAATAACAACTTGGAATGATGACTTTAAATGAGGAGTGACAAGTTTGTTTAAGGCCCCACAGAGTTTTACAGACAGCTCTGCCAAGCCAAGAACAAATCCTTTGTCTGTTGCTCACAGGACAAAGTAAATTCAGTCACGAGATGGGGGAGCTGAGGGAGCTTGCAGGGAAGAGCAGCAGTTGAGAGGCTCCAAGGACAGTTTGTCCAGGCTGCTGGCCAGCCTGCCCCTCTGCTGGGTCCTGAAGAGGCAGCACAAAGGGGACACAGAGATGCCAGCCTGGAGGCTCCTTTTCCAGCTCTGGAGAGGAACTGTCAGTTTGAACCCTCAGTATCAGCTTGTCCAGAAGCAGAAAGAAGGGAATTTTCTTTGGAAGAGTAAGTCATCAAAACACACAGCAGGGTATGTGAAAACGCTCACGCTATTTCAGGCGCAAGCAGTTTTATCAAAGGGATCACTCAGGGGTGCCAACAGCACAGCACAGCCTCACACTTGCCATTACTCTGCTGCTTCTACTGACACCACTCCTTTCTCAGTCGTACCTGCTTCAACCTTGTGCACATCCCCCTCCTCTTACTACTTGTTCCTCAGACTCCTCCCGCACTCCCAGCCCCTCACTACTTCCTCTTGCCCCTTCACCACCTTCACTGTGGAGTAAAAAAACACAAGTCCATGAATGCCCTCCTGGGACAGAAGGCCAAGTGGCATCACACAGATTAAATCACAAGATACCACACTCACTGTGGAAATACTGCTAGCGCACACCCTGGCAAGGACACCCTTATCAGGCTAGCAAAGCACCACCAAACACTACTACAGGTTAATAATAACCCTCCCTTTACCTTCTCATGAGGACCTCCAGGTCAGCCATCTCCACTGTCTTCCTCCCTGCATGGTTGCTGTAAGCTTCCAGATCATTGCTTAGCTGCTTGAAGTATTTCTCAGAACTGAAGGAGGATGGAGGAAGGACATAAATCAGGCTGTGGAGCATGTGGACTTCTACAGGGCAGGATGCACTACAGCCAGTTGCTGTGAAGGTCACAGCCTGTCAGGGAAAATTGCAGAAGGAACTCTCCAGCCCTTGGAACAAAGTATGGCTTCTCAGCCTGGGCTCCCTGGAGCGTCACAGGAACAGCTGCACATTTGACAACCAGAACCTTTCCCAAACTTCCCACACATGCAAGAACAAGGGTTAATGCAAGTGAAAAATCAGCACTGAGGATTGATTAGGCTATTAGCTCTTATGGTGACGCTGTTCAAACAATCTGCAGATTTTACTCATGAAGGTGACATGGTCTGTGGATTCACAAAGCTGAGAAACCTGGACTCAGACGTAACACGAGAACAGCTTCATCTTGCCCAGCACACAGACACAGACCATTCTCCAGAGCCATCCCGCTCACAGAGAGTGCTAATGATATTAGCGTGCTGTTAGTTAGGCCAGATTGTGAATGGTGTGTTTTGTACTGGTTGGGACAAACCCCAGAAGCTCCTGCAAGGTTGCGTTTGTCGCAGATACCCCCACCACAGCCAACAGCACCTAGCATGTTTCTGTCCTCATTTTGATCAGACCTGCCAGGACTCTCCCCAGCTGAATAGGGAGGGCTGTCAGCTTGTCAGCAGCACTCATGGCAAGTTTCTTACTTCAGGAGGAGGGGGGAAAAAAAAAAAAGAAAGAATAAAAAGAGCAGAAGAGGAGCAGTTTATTGCTGCTTACCATTTTTCAACAATTTTAAATGCATCTCTGGCCACTGGCATTTTCACATAATGGCTAAATATATTCTTTATCAAACTACTTGCTACTTCAGGCTCACACTTCTTCCTCCGTGACACTCCTGAGCCCTTTGGAACTCGCTTAGCCTGCGGCCGCTGCAGGGAAGACCTTTGAGGGAAACCAAAAATTCACACATCAAGTGAACACACACAAGGCAGAGGCAGAGAACACCAGGCTGAGTTTGGGCAAACCTTATGCTGAACTGGAAGGGGTAAGAACTCCCTCAAGCTCTTAATTCTTTCACTCTCCCAATTCTTCAAAACCCTCATGTCCATGAAGTACAGTTTGCAAACAACTCACAAGGCATTATGACCTTGGGAGAAGCCACCCAGCCTCAAGTTTTCCCGGGATAAGTATGCTAGCATAACAACTAGTCAGCAAACTCTAACTCTCTCCAATACATGAATGCAGTTTTCACTCTCCAGGAATGCACAAAGTTTGATGCATCCACAGGCCACCCCTGCATCTGCAGACAGGAGAGTCTCGTCTGCATGGTGTGCTCAACGATTTTTGTCTGTGGACAAAATTTTGTCCTCTTTTGATACAACTTCCTTCCACAGAACAGATGTCCACAACAGCTTTTACACTATTAAGAACATTTTGTTTAGTGGGGATTTTTGGGGTTGGTTTGTTTATTTTTGTGGGTTTTTTTTTCCTTAAACAAGACTGTAAGTCTCAGAGGAACCTACTACTGTTTTCACTCTAAAGAAGAAAAATTGTAACACAAAAAGGGGAAGTGAAATCCCTCGATTCACTCAGTAGACAAGGAGTAAACAGAAGAGACCTGGAATATCCAGTTAACGCATGCAAAACCCGCAGACAGAGTGCGCTAGCATTTGATTCTCTCTTCAACCCACCTGTATGTTTCCCTGTCAGAACTTCAGGGGCAGCAGAAAGATCAGCCCCAGAGATGATGTATAGCAGTGAGGAAAAAAAACACCCATTCATTATTTAAGTCATCTTGGTTACTGCTTCTGTGCCTTAGTTTACCCATTTGTGAATGATTACATCTGGATGTTTGGTTCACAGAATCAGGGCAAAATTGAAATTTAGTGACTTGCATGAGACTGGTGTTTCTAAATTTAAAGTCCCATGGCCCTAATCTGGTGTAGTTGATCACAGTAGAATTGTACCAGTATAAAGAGATTATTTTATAGCAGAATGCCTTAACCATGGCTCTCACACAGTTACTGCTGCACTACATAACCTAGAATATTCCTCAGGCTTTTAACCTGAGCACTGCTATCTCAAGAAGCAAGCAGGCCAATTCAGGCTCAGGCTGCTTTACACAGAGTGCAAACAAATCATGCATTTTTTGTGCAACAGCTTCCTGTAGTCTGGGCTCTGAACCTGTTATTATGATCATCTGTTATCTCAGCACAGCTTGAAAGCCTGAAAATCTGTCTATCAACATTCAGGGATTCCTATAAAGAACATGCATCCAAATGCATGGACTTTTCCCAATAAGAAGTACCACTCTCTACAGAGGAATTAGTATTCAGACATTCCATATATATGCGTGTATATATATGTCTAAATACTAATACTCACTCTATATATATATAAAGAGCATGTCCCAGTGCAAAATCCCAAGCAAATCTGCGTTCATTCAGTTCCACTTCAGAGTATCAAAGACTCCTTTTTCTATTTTCTAAATATATTTTACTATTGGTGATTAGGGCAATCATCTGGCACCTTCAGTAAGCATCATTCACCTCTGTTCACAGCAGTAAAGGGCAGAAGAATTTGATTTTAAGATTTATTGCTTCAGTAAACAAAAAGCTAGAGACATGGGTTAGAAAATTCCTCCTGTTCCCCAGAACCCACTGGGAGTGGTTCTGATGAAGCATAAGGCTTCCTTCACCAAATTTCTAGTTAAGAGGGTGACAAATTTTAATTACTTTGGAGCAATGCAGAGGACAGCTTCACTTTCTGCCTCTAGGCCAGCTTCATTTATACTCGGCACATGGCAACTGCATAGAGCTTTAGGCTTCTAAAGTCAATACAAATATGTCACTTCATGTGATCGATGTAACATAATTTCTAATTCCCCCTCTTCTGCATGGGCCTTTGTATCCCATACTGGAGTCTATAGTTCCAGGGTAGCTTGCCAGTTGAAAAACTCCTAGAAAAAAAGGCTTTGGCCTTCTGCCAACCCAAACATTACAGGAATGTTCATTGGAAAGACTTGAGGCATCAGATCTGCTCTGGGAGAGCACTGACATTCATTTCACAGAAATCTTGATTCAACTGCTAAAGCAGTGAATGAACTAAAGACTTCAGGACTGTGTGTCCCCCTTGCTACAGCTGATAAAGCACAAAACAATTGACAGAGCCAGGCTCAGCTCTCTCCCCCTGGTACTTACACCCTACCCAGACACACTTCTGCCAGGCCACTTGACACTTACTTGGGAGCAGCAGGTTTTGCAGGACGTGGAGTTGACACCAGGGGCTTGTAGGCTGCAGCACGGACAAATGTGGGTGTCTTCATGGAAACCTCTAGGGAAAAAATGTACTTGAGGAACTGAACTCTGTTTTCAGAGTTCCTGCAGCAAGCAGTGGTGCAGTAGCTGTCAGAAGCCCAGACAGCTGTCCACACATCTGGACCATGCTCCGTGGCACCCTAAACCAGCGTGACCACTGGCTGCAGCAATTCCCCCCACGCCACTCCTGCCACGCAGGCTGGTGGCTTCCCTCACGGACAGGTCCAGCCCACCACCCCTGTGCTGGGCAGGGTGTAGGGACACACGCTCAGTGCCTGCAGGGGCTGATGGCTGGGTCAGCTGAAGCTACCAAGAAGCTGCAGCCTCTTTTCCCAGAGGGAACTTCAAAGTCTGCAAGCTACCACACTGCCATCCTGCTAAATCAGTGGCAAATTCTCCTGAATGCAGAGACAAGCAGAGCAACAAAATCACATTACAAGGGTCACTCTGTGAGCACCTCCTATATTCACAGATTGTCATAAACTCCCTCCAGCTAAGGCTCAGGTTACAGTCCACACCTCACCTCTTCTTTGCTGTGAACTACTCATATCAGTTTCTTCCAAGTCTGATCTGCATCCTCTAACTTCACTCCAACTTCTTCACTTCGTAATGAGCAAGAGCGGAAGGAAAATGACATGAACAGAACTGAAATACTAAGAACCTCCCTGTCTAGAAGAATAGTGGTCCAGGAGGGCTTCTTGCCTGCCAGTTTCCCTTGCAAACTGGGTGCAGCCCAAGGATCCGGCATATCTGGTAATGGTGTCAACTTCACAACCCTCCCCAAGAGCTAGGACACATGCCCTGTTATAGAAGACAAGCCCAACTACTAGAGTTCTTCAAGTACCCCTGAGTGTTAAACTCCACAGCTCAAGGGTCAGGAGTCTCTCAGAGAAAGCAAGGCTCGGGTGAACTACCATGGCTGCTTGCGTTACCTTCTTCTAAAGAAATATTTCTGTGTGCCAGAGGGACGAGGAGCAGGATGCAGTGGAAAAGACTAGTTATGCTGAGGTTCCCAACACAAGTTTTATGACAAGAGGGCATAATTTTTCATCTTTTCTTCCTGCTTTTCTTCTCTCCTTGCCCAATGAGACCTGTAAGATGCTACTCTTACTGTCCCACCCTATCAGCAGAGATGTCTTTATCACCATCTTTCCATCTCTTCACATGGCTGTGTTAAAAATAAACATATACACCCTATGAACACCCACAGTTTTCCTTGTGGCAAAAGTATACTAGTTCAGCTGTCACCTTTGTGCCTCCCACGCTGCACAAACACCTACAGGCATTGATATTCTCATTACAGCTGTATTTCCCCACAATAGGCCTCAAATCCTGGCAACTGGATTCTTTCAGGATGTCCTTAGTTCAGTTTTTTTATTTCAGGATGCAATGTACTTTGAAAGAGTTTAGGAGCAGTACCAAAAGACACCATTGAAACATGCTCTGAGCATTCTGAAATATGGCCTTGATTGAAGAGAACTCAGTCTGATGAATACGTTCTTCCAAAAGGCATAAGCAACTCCTGGGGCAACAGAGCAGACTGATGCAGTGTCTGAAGAACTGTTCAGAAACAGACACTTCCTCTCAGCCTTCTGGAAAGCCAGCCTACTCCTTGGGTTAACTGGAAAGGAAATCTGTAACCACACATACATAATGTGGGGTTCTAAAGTAGGCTTCAAGTCTGGAGTCACATAAGTGGCTATGGAAACAGCAGTTCAATGCTAAGACATTAACAAATCAGCATGAAGTTAGGAAGGGAGGGAGGAAGGAAGAAGAAAGTGGAGGCTATCCCTAGGTTGCTGTAAAAACCCACTTTGCACTCACTTTCATCTATTTGTGCACTTCCATTACCTTCACCTCAAAAAGTACCAGACAACCTAGGACTACGAAGCACCTGATGAGCCAGTAAGCCAGTAACAACCTGGCCCTAGGTACAGCAGCCAACAGCTTCCCCTGGACTATCTGACAGACTAAATAGTCAATAACATTATTAACCTATGTTGTTCCTCAATCTGTCGAGAGATAACAGGGAAAAACTTCTCCAACTGCCTTCTACTATTGCTACAATAATTCTCTTACCTTCACTCTCAGGGTCTTCAATGTCATCCTCAGTAGGCTCTTCTGGACCCCCCAATTCTGTTGTGACAGCCTGGTCCTCTAGTTCATCTGCTTGTTCAACAGCTTCCTTTAATGGCTTCATCCCAGATTTTTCAGAGGAGGAAAAAGCATGAGAATGCCTGCTCAGGCTTCCAGGTCCAACACTTTTCACAATCTCATGTTCTAGATTTCCAAAACAGGAAAAATACATCACTGAAGCATGTATCGCAGCCAAAACTTCAGAGCACTCATAAGAACAAAACCCACCTTGCCATTCCTGACAACGCTGCCACTTATTATATCCCTATCTTCAAGGGCTAGGGTGTCAATACAGTAAGGTAGGGGAGCTAAAGCACGGATGAACCCTCAACTTTTCCCTCTGCTACACCTAGGTGCACAGAGGTCACACAAGACAATAGCACTTCAAAGCCATCATGCAGCATTCTGAACACAGAAGACCCAGCAATTCAGGAAAAGGAACTTGGGAGATCTGATTTGCCAACACACTCAGGTGGTCTCCAAATTCTATCAATCTTTGCCTGATTCTGGAACTTCCACTAGTAAATTTTAATTAAAGATGACTTCTGCAATTATGTATTTCTAAACACTATTGCCAATGCAATTTTGGTTTCCATTTGAGCAGAATGCAGTCTTTCGGCTTAAAATGCCAAAATTAGTTTATTTCCCCAGCATTTAGCCCCAATTCCAGAATGAAAGGAGTTAACAGGTCTCTCTCCCAGCACTGATGCCAATAACGCCACTTGAGAGTTCTTTAGCATTAGAGATAGTCTTCAGTATTAGAGGTTATCCTCACCAGCTTCAGGAGAGCCTTGGTGTTCAGCAGTGCGTTCTTCTACTCCCTCTGTTTCTGAAGGGGCCATTTCTGTTTCGACTCCGGCATCCTGTGCCACAGTTATCTGTGGCTCTACTTTTTTTGTCAGTGTCTTCTCCAAATGTTCAGAATATCCAGCATTTGCATAAAGCTCTGCAGCTAAGATAGGAAAGTCTATCATCAATCTTACCTACAAAAAAAACTCAACCACCAACCTACAGTTTAGCAACTGCTAAAATTTACTCATAAACTAAGGAATAGCCAAAAGCTATAAATAAGGTAAGGATATGCAGTTCCAAAAGTTTACAGCTGAAAAACATACAACTTTTCCTGTGTTCGCTCTACAGCCCCCTCATTAGGGTGCTTATCAGATCCCAATGAAGTAGTTTCATTGATCAGGAAGCAGAGGTCCTCGAGATCCACCATCTCTACGTCCACTCTCACTTTTGGTGATTGCGTGAGACACCAATTTCTTTTCCTTTAAGTGTACCAATACCTGGAATTTGTGCTCAGATTCTCCTGCCCATTTCCTCGGTTCTTCTGAATAAACAATATTGTAAGAGATACATTGCTCTATGAAGGGGAGAGCACCCAGAAGTGGTTTTAACCATCCTGGACAAGTCTCTAACACGCAGTATGAGGGGAAATGCACACAGGATTTGCATGTCTGTAAAAACTTCAGCTACTGAAGTAGCTACTGAAGAGTACTTAAGTACTCCTTTTCCCTACATACTAAATCCACGTGTCTTATCACATAGCTCAGAAACCCACACAGGTCATTATTTGAAGAAATCTTACTGGGAACTCTCTAGTACTGTCACTTGTTGAAGGGTTTGGAAATCTTGGTTGAGCTCACAACCAGAAGATGTAGAAGTGGATTTTTACCACCCTCTCCAGTGGCTGGGAGTTTTCACACTCAAAAGTGCACGTGTTAAGGTCTTGGGAGCCCTGAGCCCCAAGCCCCAGTGAAGGGGACAAGGAAATTTGGCCAAAGGTGGTGCAAAACTCAGTAATGCCAATCTCACTGACCAGAACACAGGGCTCCCTACACCAACACAGGGCAAAATCTTGCCTAAAGTTAAGTGAAATATTAACTAGCTTTCTGGGGAAAAGACAAAAGCTCAACTCTACATTAAGACTGCCTAAGGCAGACGGGCACCAGCGAATCTCCCACACTACTGGATCCCTGCTGGGACACAGTACTTTCACGGTGGAGTACCAGATGCTATTGACACATTCGAGTCTTAGTTTTTACTTATTTCTTCACCCATTGCTAGTAGCAATACCTCCTGTAGTTTGGTATAACCTGCCAGCTGTTAGCACCTGTTGCTCCTCTCTAGTTTCTGCGCTGACAGATCAGGGGGCTGTTTGTTTCAATTTGTTTGCCAAATCATCTCCTCCATGCTGCTCAAGGCTTTTCTTTTTAAACTTCTTATATTTCACTCTCACAGCTACTCTTTCTTCCAGGCTGAGCAGCCCTTGTTTAGTCATTCAATGTACAGAAACCGCTCCATATGTTTGATTATTGTTAATGGTAAAATTTTTCTCTGCACCTTCTCTAGCTCTGTTAGATATATTTAGAGATGGAGAGGTTAGAACCGTACGCAGCATTCAAAAGCAGAGCATGACAATAAATTCCATAGTGGCACAATGACATGTTGCCATCTCTTCCCTTCGTAATCATTTTTAAATGTTGTTTTCTTTTCTGACCAACCCCCAAGCTTTGAGATGGTGTTCACAGAACTGTAACAACTCTGAGGTGACTTTCATCAGCCTCAAGAGTCACCATCTCATTTAAACTTCACACTCCACAGGTGCACCCAGATAAAACTACAACAGGACAAAAGAATAAAGAAAGATTACAGGATGTCAACTGTACACAACTGTACATACATGCAGAATATCTGCTACCTTAATGAACTACTCTAAAAGAATTGTTTAAAACAAAAGGCTGTATTATGATAAAAAGGCAATGTAATGGATCTTGCTGATATGTTTCAATATGTTTTGGTAATTGCAAGCAATCACTTATGAGCACTGCAAGCATTCAGTTTCAATTTCTAGTAACAAAACTGTTGGTGCTGTAGACTGTTCAGTTCCCATACGTCGTGGTTTTGGCTGCGATAGAGTTAATTTTCCTCCTAGTAGCTGATACAGTGCTGTGTTTGGATTTAGGATGAGAATAACATTGATAACACACTGACATTTTAGTGGTTGCTAAGTAGTACTTACACTAATCAAGGACTCTTCCAGCTTCCCATGCTCTGCCAGGTGCCCAAGAAGCAATATTTTTTTTTTAATTTTAATTTTTAAACTGTTCTTATCTCAACCCACGAGTTTTCTTACTTTCGCCCTTCCGATTCTCTCCCCCATCCCTTGGGGTGATGGATGAGCAGGTGGCTGGGTGGTGCTTAGCTGCCTGCCCAGTGAATCCACACCACCATATTGAGGTGAGGTAATTCACATGAAACTTCAGATGGGTAATTAAGCCTAGGGAAAGCCAAACCATTAGCACGGCAATGGTCTTCTCTCATTTCCAGGCACTGGTGAAGGAACAATGGGAAAGACTTAAAATGCAAGCTAAACTGTAATCTAGAAAATGAAATTCAACAAAAACACAGGAATTTGTGTCCCCACCTACCGAAAGCTTTATGTAATATCTGGATACACCTGCCAGCCTCAGCATCTGTGCAGAGTTTTTACTGTCTTATTCTAAGGCAAAAGGATTTTGGAAAAAAACTGAGACTGTGCTCATGAAAGCAGGCAACATGCATGACTTGCTCCTTTCCAGAAAGGAGGAGGTATTAACTTCCTCCCTACTGTGACAACCTTTGTTACTCAAGGGAGGGCAACCCTCAAGCCCTTGTCTTAAGAGGTCCTGGTTAGTACTGGAGAGAGGTAGTGGCCAACATGGCTTAAATATAGTAAAGCATTAACATGTATACAAACAAAAAGAGTGATTAGCCAGATGTGTTCCTTGCCAAGAGAGAGCTATTCGTCCTTCCTATAGGAACATGAGTGGTACTAGAAATCTACCAAAAAATATGATAACTGATTGCGTTTGCAGCCACCGTGAATAAGGCAAACACTGACTATGAAGCACATTGAGGAAGTCACAGACTACTTTTTTTGAAAACACTTTTTTGGAAACACTCCCAGTGTCTCTGATATGATTTGAATGAAATTATCTCCAGCATCTACTGCACAATAAAGCCTTATTTTACCCTGCAAGTCACCTGAAAAACTCTTAGGTTTAGCCAGGTTGAAGTACTCCATTCCCTTGCAACACTGAAAGCACTTCTTACCCTCTCTGAAAGTCTCTTCCTGTTCCACTCTGCTTGCTGTATTAGCCAGCTCTTCTTCTGCACTGCTCACATCTAGGTCTTCAATTATATGGGACACAACTTCTCTCAAAGACATGCTGAAAGATCTCTTAGGCTTTGGAGTGACTGGGGATCCCAAACATTCACTTGAACTTCTGGATGGCAAAGAGGAGCTCCATCTACTAACAGCTAGAAATTGAGAGCATTAATGTGCCCCCAGTATCTTTTTCAAATTTCTTTTAGCTTTCCTGGTAAGTAAAATAACCAACCAAGTCAAGAGAGGAACACACACAAGAAAATGCTCTCCCTTTACTTGAAACCATTTAGGTAGTTTGCATTCTATCTTGGGAACTAGCTGGAAAAGTCCTTGCAACTATTTTTCCACTCATACTGAGGAGCAACACTGAGATCAGATGCCTTTGGTAAAACAGCAGAACTGTGTAACCATTAACAAACACTTAAGCCCTTACAAACTCCAGCATCTTTAAGATATGCTCTCACTCCCCCTCTTTTTCCTCTCACCTGATCCTGGCCCCTATACCATGTCCTCCACACTTTTCTCCACGTTATCTATCCATTCATCCAACAAGTGCCTGCCTACCACTGGACTCTTCAGAGCACCTAACCTTGTTTCTGTTCATCTCTTCCCTTGTCCTTTCCAAACAACTTTTCCCACCAAGCTTGCCACAGGCAACCCTCCAGAAGCAGAGCACAGTGCAACAGCCCACTGGGACACTGGGCATTAATTAATTTCTAAGCTTTCCATGGCAAGAACTCCTCTCCTGGCAGTACTGAATCCATCAACCATTCTCTAAATACTGTTTCTGTAGCCCTTTTGACAAAGGAGCATTAAAAAGAAACGCAAGAAACATTAGCTGTCCATATGCCATGGAAAGAATAAGGAGCTTTGATTGAAGAACTGTGCAAAGCTATTTACTACAGCTGATCCTGCCCTGGCTAGCTGCCTCACAGTCACTAAGCAGAAAATTTTAGGGCTACAGCCACGCCCTGGGAACACAGTATGAGGAAAAATGTGCTCCCATTTACACAGCCAGGACAAGGTATTTACAGGAAAACGAATGTAGACAAGAGATACTAGACACCAGGGAAAGACTGGCAAGTGATAGGACTTGAAAAGCATTGGTACAGAGTGACCAGGGAGGCAACTGCCTCTGCCCAAGGGATTTTTAAGGCCCTGGAGACAGCAAAGCAGTTAGCTGTGCATATAAATAACTTTACCAGGGTAAATCTCTAGACTAGTAACTGCCCAAGACACCTTCTAACTCTGTCTACAGCTCCTACACATTATCTCCTTATCTCACCACATTTGTGACCAATTTACAGTGTCCACTTCTGGGCTCCCCAGTACAAGAGAGAGACAGACATAGTGGGGAGAGTCCGGGAAAGCGCCACCAGGAGAATTAGGGACTGGAGCATCTCTCCTAGAAGGAAAAGCTGAAAGAGCTGGAACCATTCAACCTGTAGAAGAGAAGGCTCAGGGGGACCTCATCAATATACGCAAGTATCTGAAGGGAGCGTGTAAAGCAGATGGAGCCAGCCTCTTTTTAGTGGTGCCCAGGACAAGAGGCAACAGGCACAGGCTGGAAGACAGGAGGCTCTGTCTGAATATAAGGGAACACTTTTTCACTGTGAGGGTGACTGAGCACTGGCACAGGTTGCCCAGAGTTTGCAGTCTCCATCCCTGGAGACAGGTAAAAGCCGCCTGGACACGGTCCTGGGCAACCTGCTCTAGGCAGCCCTGCTTGAGAGGTCCTCTAGAGGACCTCCAGAGGTCCCTTCCTACCTCAGTCATTCTGCAATTCCAGATAACACCTGCTAAGCCCCAAGCCCTAACCCACAGTACTCACTGCCAGCCACCACCTCTTCTGAAACAGAAAGCTGCTCCATTGGGTTACTCTGATGGGAATGATCTTGCTTATCTTCTCGCTGGTTTGCAGGCGTTTTTGGAGAGACATGAGTCATTCTGTCAATGTGCTCATGATCAATGATTAAGTCCTCAGAATATCTTTGGGTCCTCCCCTTGTTTGTGCCCACACCAGATACCAGGCCCACCAGCCCTGCTGCCTCTTGAGCTGCATCAGAAATCTTGCTTCTCTGTGCTGAAGTTTTTGAATCTGATAGCTGCGGTTCAAGAGCAGAAAGCTTTTTTTGGCTCTGTTCATCAAACTGAGGCTGAACAAAGAGCTCCGTATTATTCAGCACAATTTCCACGTCACTTGTCAGCATGGCTGTTTGAATCCCAGATGCTGTCTGTGAATCCACAAGATAGTTCTGTGCTGTTTAGATAAAGTTTTAAAACAAGTTTTATGTGAAAAACTGTTCAAGGTCATAGGGACACATTTATTACCCCAGCTTGCATAATTCAAAAGTCATTCAACCATATTTTATTCATCCTCCACAGATCAAACGTTGAAACTGTATCATCACACTTCAGCGCCCCTAACTTTCTCTACCAAACCACCTCCCCAGTACCCACAGTTACGAACACAATCCTGTGGCATAAATCACCAAACTGGGTGGAGCACCTACTTAAGTGCATGGAATCAAAGCAACTACAGATGCAGAGCCTCATTCTAATGTTGCTTCCCAAATTACAGCAGTGTTGTAGCCTTAATATCCTAAAATACAGACCACACTTCAGTAACTGCGTCTAAAAGCCACCTTATATAAGGCCCTCCCTCCCAAAACAGAAGTAACAATATGAAAGAAACCTTTTCTTTTCAGCATGTTCTGTTCCACTCCACCTTCAAAAGCTTCCATGTCAATAGCTTTGCGATTTTTTGGCCTCCGGAGCAAGCCTCTCTTTTCAACAGTATCTGGTAGGATCAAGGAACCAAGAGACATGCGAAGAGATCTGTAAAAAGAGGGGGGAAGAAACCATTTTCCAAACGTACGCACTCCCCTTTCAGCCTCAGTTTCAGACACGGTGCCACTAGCAGTAATATGTTTCACAAACCCCTAAGCTAGGAGGAATATATATCACCCACAAAAAAAAAACCCCAACAACTTCAAGGTTACACACCAGTCTAAACAAATACTTAAATTTCATTATATCACCTAACATGAGGATATATATCCCAGAGATCAGGAAGCAAACTCCCACCTCAAGAGGGCTGCAACAATATTTCTGACAGAAGGTTCTGGAATTTTAAAAATTTAATTAACAAAAAAAGGGGGAAAACAAACATTTGGGAGTAAAGATGTCCTCTAGAGGACAGCAAGGTGGTAGGGCTTCAGAACATTCTAAGACGATGTTTATGGTGTCCGTGTTCACAGCAAGGCACAGTTACCAACACTCAACTTTTTTGAGATGGGAGCTAAGATAGCAACATGCAAAGCATGGGAAAAGATTTATTTCAACATTCCTATTTTGCACCCTAAAGAGACTGGACCTACTCAGCTACCTCCTGTCTGTCTCTTTAGGCAGCCCCATCAAAACGGAAGTCAGAGGATTCAAAGGCAGGAAGCACAGAACACAGCCCTATGAACAACCTTGCATGGGACCACAGGCGAGGACTGCAGCAATAAACGTGAAGTGAGTTGCTTACCATGGCTAGATCATTAGCAAAGTACACGGGCAACACAGGAAAAGAAGTTCTTTGACGTGCAATAAAAGCTTTTAAAGTCCAGGAAGGTTGGACTAAAGATTGCATAGATGTAACTGGTGTGATGAGCCAGTTAACAGGGAGAGATATTCTAAGGTATATTGTCTACTGATTTATTGTTGGAAACATGAGAATGAAAGGAAAAAAGGAACAATCCTAATAAGCAAAAAGAGGAGCAACAGTAGCAATACAAGCTAGACTGACCTGGGCATAGGGTACAGAGCCATGATTCCTGACAATCACAATATATGCACTGTAACACCTTCAAATTCCATCACCAGAGGGGGAGACAATTGTCCTATTACTAACACAGGCCTTAATCATGAACCCAGATATCTGTACTATTCTTCACAGCTACAGAGGTGATGAATCAAGGCAGCTATAGTCAGGACAGCCAGAAGTTAAGACATTTTAGTTTAAACTCACCGAGCCAAAGTACTGCTGTCCAGTGTTGACTGAGCTAGAAAATAATTTGTGACATGTTAGCTGAAAAATTCCTCTTAACACAACAGGCTACAGGAACACCCCAATAGATCTTCCTCCTCCTAGCACCAGTTATGCTACAATCCACAAAAGTCACTTTTTGTTGAGAACAGAATTAGATGACAGGTTCACTTCACAGTTCTTGTCTGTGTTTTAGAACTGCTTGTTAGAATTCTAATAAGCAATTTCTGAGAGGGTAATTAAACAGCTATTTCAAAGATAATTTAAGCAGGCACATGCCCCCACACTCAATAATATTAAGCTTACCACATTACGAGTAAGGTAGGATAGGGCCTCAGTCATGACAACCCTCCAGCAACCCTTTACCTCTCAAACATTAAAGCATCTGAAGCTTTAGAAATACAGATAGCTACTCCACACATTGTTGGTGAAACTGTAACTCAGACCTGTTCTACTCAAAGTCCTAAAAATCCAAAAGTGGATCTGGAGAGCAGTGACATTATCATGCTCAAGCTAGAAAATACTAGAGTGTACCCCCTCTGCTTTGACAGAGCTGCCCACATCTTATCAGGATGTGTCCAGAGCAGGTATGAGGCCAAAGAAAGACAAGTCCGTTTTTTGACCACAGGCAAGTCAGACTGGGATTCAGCTCCAGGTCAAAATATCCAAACACAGGTGTCTACATGCCCCGATTATCATCAAACACAATTACTCAAATGTAGGTGTCTGCTTTAGGCTGAGCTGAATTACCCTCCAGACTCCACTGATTAATTGAAGTCCTCCTAAAGCTCAGGAGAGATCTAATCAGCACACACACAGACACAGGGTGTCTGTAATTTGGAGCTGAATCCCACCCCTGAATTCTACTCCAGCTGCTACTGCCAATAGGGTACGTAAACGAAGGTGAGGTCTTTTATCTGCTCTGTTAAACTGCAATTAAAATGAAAGTACTATTTATGTTTAAAGGGAAGACTTATTCCAATATAAAATATTATTTCTTTTATAAAACTACATGATTCTTATCCTCAAACAAGAGCTTTATAACTTATTTCATACAACTGCAAGTTGTATGCAGCTTGTTCTATTTTCAAGTTTCTGGAACTGAGGGGAAGACAGAGGTTGCTTCCTTTGGAGATACTTTGAAACCACAAGAGCACCAAGGTGGAAAAATAGTCGAGAAGTTACATACAGCCAGGGCAGAGCCTGTAACTTGGCTTACAAAGGCTTGTTTTAAATTTGATAGGAGAGGCTTTTACCTTCTCTGCTGTCCTCTTTGCACAAGACACTGCTTCCAAACATACAACTGCCTAGCTGAGAAATTACTACGGAGTGAACTGCAGCAGATGAAAATCAATCGACAGAAAATGCAGTGCTGAATAAGGTAATTTTTGACTGCGGCCTTACCTTGGTTCTGAGGAAGTCGTTTGTCTGCTGCTCTCTCAAATTCAGAAATGCTGAGCTTCTTTCTCTTCTTAGTCATATGGAATGTGGTGATAGACGTGTCCTCAGGAACAACATCTGGCAGTTGCATTTCCAGCCTACCAATACAAACCAACCCTTTAAAGGACTTTAGCATCTTAGCTACCTCAGAAAGGTCTCTGTAATATCAGTGAAAAACCAACAGGAATTATTTGTCCTGGCTGCAGCAGAAGTAAGGAACTAATTGGCGATTAGCTCAGCGAATGCAGGAAGACGTCATTCCCTCCTACTAAGTCGAAGTGAATGTCACAAAGAGAATCAAAACTTGAGTGTATATTCAAAACAACAGGGCTGAGAAAGGTCAGACTGGAGTAAAAGCTTGGTCTTCCAACACGCTCCATAGCTCTCTTCTCCTTAAGAGCACACAACATCAATTTGATTTGTCAGTCATTACAGTGTAAATCAAAAAGTCGTCATAATGAAACATTAGGCATCACAAAGCTGATACAGGGAACAGACATGTAATATCCCAGCCAGGCACTGGACTGGGATCAGAAAGCAAGTTTCTGAGCTGTTTTCCCCCTTTACCACAGAGTTCCAAGAATCCCCTCTCATGAAGCTCACATTCAGGTGGCAAGTTGCTGCCGGCACCCCACACTGTCCTGCAGACCCAGAGCAGCACATCCCTCCCACAGCCAAGAGCTCGCATCCAGCAATTGTAGCATTCTGTATCCTCTGCAGCAACAAACATGGCCTTGGTGGTAAGGTGATGATGTTTATGGGTCTTTCCCCCTTACGAAATACATACGCTACCACTCAGAAAAGCAGCAAAGTTTCATTGCTGTATTACAAGCATAACATAAGCCTAAGCATGAGAATTAACTACCTTGTCAAGGGGATCAGACAAAGTAGCAGGGAAAGAAGATCTCTCATTTTTTGCACCAATGCTGGAAGATGTTATTACAGCTAGGGAAAGCAGTGCCTTCCCAAACCCAAGAAAGTCCACATCAGTTAAAGGAAGGCTGTGATGGCATTTTAAAAAAAGACTTAACGTTTTTTTAAAATTTAAAAATATTTTTTAAAAGCCTGCATCTGTGTAACTTCAACAACTAGCTAACATATGGAACATAGCACCCCACAAAGATCCAACCTTCTGATCTTTTCATTTAAGACAGGCTGATGAGCAGCACATTCAGAGATATTAAAGAACTACAACAAGTAAAATCAAGGAGGATTTAAGAATCTTTTTTAATTTAAAAAAGAAAAAAAGCCAAGCTACCACACTTTCAGAAAACTCAGTTGTTTCTTCCTCTATTTAAAAAAAACAGAAAGACAGAAAATATCCAATATTTTAGACAACCTGTTTAAGGTTGCTTACAGTCCACACAAAAAGCTTAGCTATACAGACAAATCAAATGAAATCATGTTGTTTAGAACAGTCTCTCCTATTTTGCCATAACCAAAACCACATGTAAGTGTTGTGACAAAACTGGCTAAAGCAAATTACCACCACTAGTTTCCTTCTATTTGATAACAAAGTAGAAGGAAACAAACCACACTTCAGCCTCCCATTCAGGCCTAATAACTTAAAATATTAATGGACGCTAAACATGAATAAAAGCAGCTGAGCCTCAGGCAAACCTCACCTCCAAACCATGCTGCTAGGGCAGTAACCCCTAGCAGCCCAAAACAAGGACAAGCAAGAAACAGTAACACCATAAAAAACTACAGCAGCCCACGTTCTGAACAGAACACCCAGCAGTTGCTCCTTACTCCTCAGCATTGTCAGCACACGGCCTGTAGCCCTGGAGAAATCCAAGAACTTCTGTTTTACTATCCATCACAGACAAGTAAAGCAAGCTTCCACCAGGAGACTTATTGTATCCAGCAGTCCCACTGCAAAAAGATAGTAAAAGTCTGCCTTGAAGAAGGGGGACTAAGCACAAGCCTGAAGTATTTACTGTTCAGGCCCCCAGTCCCAGTGATTCCTACATGACTTGTAACGCTGAAGTATCATCGCTGAAAACTCCTCCTGATGGAACCCAATTCTGATCATGAAAGACAATTAAAGAAACCTGCTCCCCAACCCCACCATAGGAAACGCCGCTCTACCTGGTAGCTTAAAAGAACCACAAATATTACTTACATGCTGGAAACCCTCTTACACGGGAGTTCTGACTGAGCTGCTTCTGTTTCTTCATCTTTAGGTATCTGAGGTGCTAGAGGTGAAACTTGTGGTTCTGCAACAAACCAAAACATTTCTCTCCAGGATTCAATCCAGAAAGAATACCAGAATACAATAGAGCATCAAATCTATGCTACGTTCTGTAAGTTACACTTATTAATGGGTTAAAATGAAGACCTGGTGAAAATTATTTAGGTTTTACTCCTAGGAAGGCTAGCATGTACCAGGCCAAACCCAACAGAGGCCAACAGCAGCAGGGGGGTTCCATGTTCCGCAGCAGAGCTGAGCTGTGGTTTGCAAGGATGCATGCATCTAATTTCCACGCAACCATACAGCTAAGGGCAGCACAAAGATTACATGCTTGCTCACAAGGATAAGAGGGTTGAGTGAAAAGGATTTTCAAGAATATGATTTCATCAACACAAGGCCCAGGCTTTGAGACAGAGTTGTATTGTGTGACCTCGTTCAGCTGCCACTGCAGCAATCCCTCTTTTACATACATCAGCCATGTCATGGTCTGCATTTCTGTCTTTCATAACAGCGTAAGAATAACAGGCTACAAAACAACAACCTCTTCTCAACTCCACCAAAGCATTGTCTTTCTGTTCTAAAAAAAAAGACAGTTACGGGTTCGGATGATTCTCTTGAGCATATTCCGTGGTGTGTCATTGTCAGGATCAGGGAACACAGCTGGTCTCTGCTTCAGCAAGGTGCTTCTGCCAGAATTATTCTCCTTTCCTGAATCAGATACAGTCTAAAGAGAGAAAGCAGAGATGTTCAATTCAAAAGTTGTATTGTCATCACTAACGATGAATCTTAGCACCAAAAGCATTCGCCATCTAAGAAAAATCTAAGCTAGCTGACATGAAACGTTTTCCAAATTCTGAAAAAGAAATAGTGCACGTTTGCTTTCTAACAACACCGGCACTTGCCTTTTTGGGCAGAACACAGTTCACAAGGGCACACCATCGAGGTGCATCTCAACGCCAAAATCCCCCTCAGAGGCCTGGGGCACCAGGGCCCTTTGCCCCTCGCAGCCCTGCCCTAAAGCGACCCAAAAACGGGAAGGAGAAGCAAAACCTAAGGGAGGTGCAAGGCTGGGGCCACGCTCGCGGCCCAGATGTCCCCTCGGCGCCCAGCTCGGGAGCTTCCGGCCCATTTCCCACATTTAGAGGAGAATATGGGTGAGGGAGCGTCCTCCCCTCCCCGCTCCGGGGGCCTCCCTCCTGCCTCACACCGAGCGGGAATGGGCGGAGAGCGCCGGTCCCGACCGCGGCTCTCCCCCTCTCCCCTCTCCCCTCTCCCCTCTCCCCTCTCCCCTCTCCCCTCTCCCCTCTCCCCTCTCCCCTCTCCCCTCTCCCCTCTCCCCTCTCCCCTCTCCCCTCTCCCCTCTCCCCTCTCCCCTCACCTTCGCCTTCGCCGCGGTCCGCGCCGGGTAGCGGCCGCTACGCCTAGCCCCGCGGCGGTCCCGCAGGCGGCTGTCGGCCATGGCGGTCTCACGGCGGCAGCAGGCTAACTGCCGCCCCGCGGCGCGAAACCGCCCCGCCGCGCGGCGCCTCACGGGAGGGGCGGGGCCTGCCGGAAGAGGTGGGGTTACCGGAAAGGGGGCGTGGCACCGCGCGGCCCTCGGCGGGGGCGCAGCGCAGTGTGGGGCGGGTAGTTCCGGCGCGGCCCCGCCGCCGCGGTGCATTGTGGTCCGCGTAGTTCCGGTACGATCGCGGCGGGCGGCGGCGGGCGGGCGGCGAGAGGCCGCGGTTGGCCTTGTGGGATCTGTAGTTCGCCGGGGGCCCCCCCGCGCCCGCTCCCCGCGCCGCCGGGGATTTCCCCCCGTGTCCCCCCGGCCCGGGAGGCTGCCCCCCCGCCATGCCGGGCTTTACCTGCTGCGTGCCGGGCTGCTACAACAACTCGCACCGCGACAAGGCGCTGCACTTCTACACCTTCCCCAAGGACGAGGAGCTGCGGCGCCTCTGGCTGAAAAACGTCTCCCGGGCGGGCGTCAGCGGCTGTTTCAGCACTTTCCAGCCCACCACGGGCCACCGCGTCTGCAGCGAGCACTTCCAGGGCGGCCGCAAGTCCTACCTGGTACGGGTCCCCACCATCTTCCCGCTCCGCGGAGTCAACGAGCGCAAGGCGCAGCGGGCCGCCCGCCGCCCTCGCCCCGCCGCCGCCGCCACCTCGCAGGGCCCCGCGGCCGCCCCCGCCGCCGCCCCGGTCCCGGTCCCGGCAGGGGGCGCGGCCGAGGACGTGAAGCCCATCGACCTGACGGTGCAGGTGGAGCTCGGGCCCGGGGCGAGCGCTGGGCCCGGCCCCGGGAGGCTACCGCCGGCGGCGGGGGAGGAGGGCCCGGTGGAGGGCGGCCCCCCGGATCACTCGTACTCGCTGTCATCGGGTACCACGTCGGAGGAGCTGCTGAGGAAGCTGAACGAGCAGCGCGACATCATCGCGTTGCTGGAGGTGAAGATGAAGGAGATGAAGGGCAGCATCCGTCGCCTGCGCTTAGCCGAGGCCCAGCTCCGCGAGGAGATCCGCGAGAAGGACCGGCTGCTTCATGCCGCCAGCGCCGGGACCCGCAAGCGCCACGGTCTCTGAGGGACACCGGGGCCCGGCACAGGGCTCTCCACCGCAGAGCCTCTGCTGCCCTCGGTGAGGTGCCCAGAGGGGGTGGAGGCAGGATGTGCCGTGGACCCATGGTCCCCACTGCCCACTCCCTCCTGCCCTGCCGAAGCAGCCCCCAGCCGGGCAAGCCTGTGCCATCGGATTTCCCTGCCCAGATGGGGTGGCCACCATCAACTCTGTGCCGAGCCCCATTACCGATCCGATGTCACCCCAGAGCTAGCACTGCGGGAACCCGCCCCTCTGCACCGGGCCCATCAGCACCCATTTTGTCCTGGCAGTGGCCAAAAGTGCTTCTTGTAGTGTAGATGGGACCGGTGTCACCACTAAGTGGATGTAGGGTATCAATTTTCAGCAAATAAACTCGCTCTGTGTAAAGTGAGGTAGCAGCAACACTACCCCTGGGTAGTGTCTGAAAGCATGGTCAGCACTGCACCCTGCGTAGGAACTAACACCCATGTTGCACTTGGCCTCGCTTAGCGGAGGCATGGGGAAAGCTTTAGAAACCCTCTCAGGGTGATGTGTTTCTTCAGTAAATTACTGATGCCGTAAAAGACTGCAGTTTCTAGCATGAAAGAATCCCCTGATTAAAGAGTGCTCTTGTACTATGTAATTTTTTCTTTCTCTGCAGTATGCACGTATTTGTTACAGGTGTCTCAACGCTCTCAACACTAGTGAGGATTACGATCTCCTGCAAAGAACCGGGTTGGCCTAAGGACTCCCTTTAACAAAATGGAGGCTTTGTAACACATTGGAATTCGAAACCTTGGCTTTCGTTCGGAGAATCAGGATGAAACAGAAGCAAAGCGAGTTTATCTGCAGTGGTTGCAAACCCTTGCTGTCTAATCCTAAACTAGTTGGCATGACTAATAATCTGTACATTAGGCAAGACCTTACTGAAACATGCTTGCGTGTTCTAAAATGAGATTTAAGAGTATTGTAACAAATCTATGTGGAATGATTGTGTAGATTCTGTTTCTAGCCAGCATTAGTCCCCTCACTTTCAGCAACAGCAAACCAAATCAATGTTGGCTAGAAAGAGGGTGGAGTGAGGGTAGCAGGGCTACTAGTTTGGCTCAGATGTGTACTTCCAGATTAGCTGGTGGAACAGATACTTCAGCACTTGGGAGGAGGAGGAGGAGGAGGAGAAGGGTATCTGGTGCACCTGCGTAGCTCTGTGGCGATGCATACTTAGGGGGTACGGCTTTGATAGCGATGGGTGTTGAAAACAAAAGGCAGTTCACCACAGTGTGCCCGTAATTACATTTGTGGGAGGGATGCCCAGGTGTCTTCTGGGTATGTAAGATCTTCCTCCTGTAACCAGAGTGCGTTACACTCAGTAGAGCAGAATGTCAGCTTTAGTAAGTTTTATAGAAGTATTTTCTAAATGTAAAAAGTATCTTTAGTTTGAAAATATTGTAATCTTTGTAACACTGGCTAACGTAGTTTTACAGCTGTCCATTTCGATGCTCTATATGACCGAATGAAAGGGCACAGTGGGTTCGGTAGCTGGATGTTCATCTCTTGGTCATGTCGCCCGTTGAGCTAAAGGCACTGGTTGTCACAGCCTGCTATGTGATGCGTGGGTCATTTTTCTATTAACGTGTGTACTGAGTTGGATGGTCAACCGTAAGGATACTACAGGTGTATTCACGTACTAAGTATTCTCCCATTATTTCATTTTAATTTATTTTCTCCAATCTGATATGTAGCTCTTAACTTCAGCTCCGTGCTATATCGATTTTTCCTGCGAGTCAAGTAAGCAGCAACATTTGTGTTTGCTTGTTTTGGTTTTGTTGGTTTCTTTTGTTTGGTTTTTTTTTTTTGTAGGGAAAGCAGATACCTGCTACACCATCTGATTTAACGTATGTAATTGGTCCAGCAGATCTATGCTCCCATCAAGACAATAGGCGGCACGACGTCTCCCCTTACAAACGAGACCAGTTGTGTGTCCTAGCTTCTTGAGAACATGCGTGTCGTAACAGTTGTGGTACTTTTTCTACCATTTGAATGCACTTCAGGACGTTCAGCCACTCTTCCTGCTGGACTGGTTAACTGCTGGACTGTTCGACTCCTCCAGGTTACACTGAGGTGCTAACATGCTTAATTTTAATAAAGTATATTTTGTTTTGTTACATTTCCTGCTTCCCTGCTGTCTATATATATATATATATTTCTGAAAGGTTGGCGGCTGTGACTTCTCTTTTGCAACGTTTTCTCATTCCTCCTGAACTCCACGGCTGCAACAGCATGAATATCTTCACATTCCTCAGGGTGACGAAGAGGAGTTAGAGCAGGCAGAGGGGTAGAGCTGTTTGGATGAGCACAGGGCTGTTAGGACAGGGGTGCTCTCTAAATAGCCAGGAGCAATTTGAGCAGGGAGAGCCGGGCTTCCCACACACAGCTTCTGCTGGAGTCTCCCCAGTAAGGCTAGGTGGAGAAAGGACAGAGTGCAGCCTCCCATCAGCCAGCCTAGTGCAGGGAAGAGCTTCCACACAGTATCTTTGAATTTGTAATTCTACTTCCCAAAGTTTGCAACTTCAGATTGGCTCAGAGCTATTAGTCTCCAACAACTGTACACGGCAAAAAAATTTCAGCCCTGCCTCAAAGGTCCCGTTTTCGGGTTGAACTGGGAATGTTAAATGAAGACGCATGACAAAAGCAAACACTTTCCCTGACTTGCCGCTAAAGTGAGCAACTGCACTGGCAGTGAATTAAGAGCTTAACTCTGTAGGAAGGGACCTTGATATGCTAACAGATAACCTTAATTACTGCTCAGTGCAAATGCTCTCTTCCATTTCAACTCCACACCTTTCCACATTCTGCATTCTGATTCAGCCTATACCCTCGTGGTATTTTTCTTCTACCACCTCCGACTATTTTTGGTTGCCGCATTCCTCTGTGTATATATTATCACACGTTAGCCCTGGAAGGACAGTTGAAGAATGTTTATTTTAAATGGTTTTATGGTTCTAAGGGAAAACCTTAATTTAACTGTTATAAGAACCACCCCTAGAAATTAATAGTAATTCCCTTTCTAGGACCTGTGCCTATTTTTAAGTCTTTCTGTAGTAATATCATCACCTTTAACCCAGAGGGTTAATAATTCTATTTCACTTAATATGATGCATTCTCGCTCAATGCCCTCGAGCCACAGAGCTCAAGCACTGAACAAGTCACGTAGATCCAGTGTCATGGTACAAGTTCACCTACCAGTTCAGCTTTCCAGTTACAGAAGACATCTAGCATGGATGTTCCTAGCAGGAACTCCACCTATGGCACATTTAGCTGTGCAATCCTAAAATCCTGGCAACATGGGTGAGGATAACACAGCCTGCCTGTAATGGGGGGAGCTGCTAGTCAGGTTATCGGCTGGCTGATGGGGTTTTCAGTATCTGTAGAGCTTCTGGTTGTTCCATCCCTGGTTTCCCAAACAGGCTACCAAAATCATACCTTGACCGGTTGAAGCTCAGGGTAGTCTGAGTGAAAACAGCATTCTAACATATGTAGTCTTTACCTAATGGCTTTATGCATCTGTACAAGCCACAAGATCCACACCTCTGAACTGAACAAAAGAGACATTTTTCTGAAGGTCATGCACCTGATCACTGGGCTCTACCCGAAGTGTTTGCATTTCCAAGGGGGGCTGGTTCCTCCACAAGGAATGTTCTTCAGCATTCAGCCCAAACTCTTTAGCTGCAGTTCTTATCTTCCATTGTTGGAAGCCAATGTGTTCCTGTGCCAACTCTTGTTTCCCTGTGTCGTGTCCTGCCTCCAGCTTTGAAACTGCCTCCCCTCACAGTCCTTCCCACTGATCCTACCTTAGCCGTGTGACCCTGATGTGATGAGGCAGAAGTTATTCTGCCAGTGAGTGTTATTATGCGGAGGCTGGAGACCCCTCTGGGAACTGGTATGCTAGAAAGCGCAGACCAGCAGGTTGGATGGTGGATATCTCTCTGATACAACCTCAGACTTCCCTGCTCACTATACAGGCAGTAGAAATGCTGAAATCCTGGGCTAAATCAGGGCTGAGAGAGATGGTGCCAACAGCCCCAGTCTCTTTGCCCTTCTCTTCCTTCTCTGCCTCTTACCACATATCCTCTTTCTGCTCTTATGATGAGGGGTGTTGAGGCCCATTTGGGCTTGGCTCCCCTTGCTATGTCTGATCAGAGCCCAGACAGCCTGACAGGCTCCGTGCATCATTCCCTGAAAGTAGCAGCAGCCTCCCAGGACCAGCAGCAGGGAGGAAGCATCCAAAGCTTTCACTTCTCTGTGGAGCAGAACACAGGAGCGCTCCCAGAGTCCCAGCACCACAAACTCATCATCACCTAAGGCTGCTGGGTAAGAAGCGGCCAAGGCAAATTCACTCAATTCTGGTCAGGATGGACACTACCAAGCCACGTGTGCACTTCTGTCATGCACTTCATAGCACAGTTCTGTCTTCACAGCCTCGATTATTCTACGGTTTTTAGATTGCACATTTTCTAGAGTAAAAATCATCTCTCTTGTCTGCTCGCACACAGTGCCTGGCAAAGCAGGGCTTCAATGCTGCCCAGGCAATACCCTTCTTAACCTCTGCCAAAAAATAAAGAATCAGCATCATTCAGCTGCTGCCCAGTCAGTTCTCACTTCAAAGGGCTGATTGTTTCCCCACAGAAATATTACAGTTCAGATGGGTGTGCTGGGGCAGCCCCAGAGACAAGACGGGCAACTGCAAGGCACCAGCCACGCCTGTGCTGGTCCCATACCTCATCTGGGAGTCACGAGCAGGAAAAGAACAAAAATGGTGTTCTCTTGTGGGTGGTGAGGTTACCACCTACTGACCATCGTTCACTGCTTCACTCCTCTCTGGGTATGTACTTTCTGATGGAATGTGATTCAGGAATAGATCTCACATCCCTAAAACCCAGTTACCTCCTCCGCAGGATGCTCCATTCAGCACCTGCCACCTCATTTCTACTTCTCCTCCCAAATCACATAGCAATTCTCCCTCAAATTCTTACTGCCTCCCTCCCTCAAAAATTAAAAACCACACTGCACACAGCAGAAAGGAGCTACTGTGGCTGGGTAGCCACATCCTAAAGATACTTATCCCACTACAGTGGCTACTACAGGAACAGCAGAAGGAAAATCAGCACTGTTTCATCCCAAGGCCAGCAAGTTCCAGGCTTGGGTCCTATGTTTGAAACTGACTCCACAGCACATCAGCTAGAACAAGGGACCCCAGGTGATCCGTATCATGCAAATCATTCTTCCTCCTTTGTCTTTCCCTGTGAAGAACAAATGAGAAGTAGCTTTTTCTGTATATTCAGAGCTTTGCATTGGTGTATAAACAACCCTGTTCCTAGATACTCCTAGATAGATCTGATGGGTCAGGCTTGCTGTGCACAAACTATTTACCCGTGTAAGAGTGCCACAGGCTCCACGATTTAAAATAGGTTCTGTTCACAACGGAAATCCTTAAGCTGAGCCCACGCAGAACTGCATTCAGGATGGTGCCAGTCATTCCACTAACACCTCTCCCCCTGGAGACAGTAGTAGCAGCCACAAGGCACGGAGAACATGAACACACCTCAGGCGGGCAGCTGGAGATCTGAGAACATCAGGATAAAGGCAATGAATAAGCTCATCATTTTCTCAGAGGCATGAACCAGCACCTCTGTCAGTAAACGGGGGGGGTGGGGGGGCGAGTCACCTATGTATTGTTCAGCTACTCTTCAGTTCTACTCAGTGGAGTAGCTGCTCCCAGCAGCCCCCATTTCCAGGCCACGTGGGGCACGAGGTCCCACGTGACTGACACAGCCTTGGCACTCCGGTTTGCCTTTTTTGAACAGGAAAAACCTGTTGGAAGACATTGTTACTGCAACATTAGGGTCTAGGAAAGAGACTCGAACTTCAGCCTCCTGTATCTCTTTTCCTAACACTGCCTTCAGCAGCAAGCCCAGACAAACGCACTGTGGACTCATCTCTTCCCATGTTTGTGCAATGCCGTTTCTCTCTAGGAAGCAGACAGATGATGCTCAGGATTGCTGGCAGAGACCCGTGAACTTCAAAGCTGGGCTAAAATTCCATATTCGCTATAAGACAGTAGCCCTGGGCTCAGCTCTGTGATATAAACTACCCAGTAATGAAGATTCTGCGCCTTTGTAAGCCCTCTCTCCTGCCACTTGATCGAATGCGGTGCAGGCCTCCAACGGACCAGGTATTTTAGATGACTTATCTGTTTGGAAGTATTTATTTGAAGCATTTTTTTTCTACCACCCCACACCTTCTTTGCAAATTTCTTTCACTGCAAGCAAGCGAAGCAATTCCCTTTTTTAAAAAAGATAACATTTTCCTTGCACAGCTCGTTAGGGGAGTTAAAAATTAATGTCAGGACCTGCAGCGCTGGCTGGGGGTCCCTGCCTCCTTCCTCACTCAGGGCTGACAGCCCTCCGAGGGCAGGCCTGGCCTGGCAACCCTTCTCGCCTCCCTCTTTCGGCTGAAATCCTGTCTCGTCACAGCTCTGGGGCAGCTGCAGCAAGCCAAGGCTGCCCCCGGCCAGCGGGGCCCTGACTGGGCTCCCGCGGGGCTGACAGGGCCCAGCGGAGCCACCCCCGTGAGACGAGGCCTCCCACCTGGGGATGGCTGTGATTGGCCCCAGTGGATTCGTCAGGGAGGGACCGCAGGGCCCTGACGGGCAACGCCGGGCGGGAGGGACGGAGGGAGAACCCCGCCGCACCAACGTACGCCTCGCCTGCTCGCTCGCGCCCCTCCCAGCCCCACCGCTATCCCACAATGCATGGGGGTGCCGCGCGGACCCTCTCCCCTTCATTCAAATGAGCCACGGCGGGGCAAGTGGCGGCGCGGGGCACGCCGGGAGTTGTAGTCCTCCGCGCCCCTCCCAGCGTGCGCTGCCCCGCCGGCTGGACTCGCTCTCCCGGCATGCCGCGGGGCGGGGTCGGGTGGGGCGGGGCGGGAGAGGCTGAGGGGGTTCGCGCCGCGCACGGTGCCGCTGCCGCCGCCATAGTGGGAGCCGCAGGGTGAGTGCGGGGGGAGGCGGGGCGGGGGGTCTGCGGGGGGTCTGCGGTGGGTCCCTGGTGGTGGCGGTGGCGGTGGCGGCGGCGGCGACGGCAGCGGGAGCGGGTCTGGCTGCCCTCCTGCCCGTGGGCCGGCACATGGTGCCACCCCACCCCGCGCTCTTACCGGCCGGTCGGCCCCGGCCCCGCCGCGGAGCGCTGCCGGTAGCCGCGGGCCGGGTTAGCCAGGCAGCCGGCGGCCGGAGCCGCCCTGACCTTCCCCGTCTTTGAGGCGGTGGCGGCAGCGCGGTCCCCGAGGGACGGTGGCGGGGCCCGGCGGCCGCGCTTTACCGGTTGAGGGAGGTGAGGCGCTGCCGGCGGCGGCTGTGCCCGGGGCTGGGCGGCGCCCGGTGTGTGGGCCGAGGGGGGCGGCGGGCCCCAGGCCCGGCGGCAGCACTGGCGGAGCCGGTCTGTGTCAGCGAGCGGCTCTTCCCGGGAGCGCCGTCCCTGCTTCAGCCCTGCTCAGGTCTTTGCCGTCGTGGTGGTCCGGGGTGCTGGGGCTCCTAGGCGGCCCTGGGTCCGGTGCCCCGCTGTGCTCCTGCCTTGCTTTACCCTAGCCGGGAGTCGTGGGGAGGGGAGCGAGGTGGGGGGGATTGTTTGTGAAAGGTGTTGAAAATCATGAAGATCACGAAGAGGTGCTTTCTGGTGTCCTGACGGCACTGCTGTTCAGCCAGGAGGTTGCGGGAGGGCCGAATCGAACCCGACGTGGTGGAATCACTTTGTCACGTAGAAAACGAAAGGTTTGTGCTTCCTTGGAGTAAAACTAGCAAAAGCGGGTGTGCTTGGTGATCTGCTGTAGCCGTCTAGGTTTTTTTTCTTTTGGGTTGCCGCTTTCTGGTGTGATTCTACAAGGGTGATTTTTTTCCTTTCACCTCTGTAGCTGCTGTCGATTTTTAGCTTTAAAAAACAATCAAAACCTGCAAAAATCCACAGTAGCAAGGAGCGTATGTTGCATTTTGCTAGTATGAGAGAGCTTTCTGAAGTCATTCAGTCCCAAAGATACTGTTCGTGCAATTCAGCTCCCTGTCTAAGGCAGGCTGTAACGCTTCAACTGTTCATTCTCCTTTCAAGTCCATTGCTTCCAACATAAACGTGTATTTTGGAGTGGGATTTGTGGCACGTACGTCATATTGCAATCAAACAGGAGCAAAACCCAGGTAAATGCTTGAAGAGGAATAGGAATCAGTTGCAGAACTGTTGCTTGAAGGTTAAATCTGATGGCTGACTCAGCCACCTTCTCAAGTTGGTACTTTTTTGAGTTCTCCTCTTCTGGGAGGAGTTGTGTTCAAGCAATGCTTTCTGTGTTTGCGTGTGGTGACTTTAAGTTTTCTTTTAGCAGCAACAAATAAGGCATTTCGTATATCTCCACATAGAAGTATGGAAATGTAGTATCATTATTGGTAAAAAACATAGTCTAATTTAAAGTATAATGACATTTTGGCTTACTCTTGGGCTATTCAACTGTTTTCCAACTGGGGTCCTAATGATTATTTTATGTTCCTCCCTAAAAGATTGCAAGTTGTGTGGTAGATGATTTGAAATACATTTAACATCTGTGTCTGTTTGGTTCTTCAGAAAAATGCAAATGGTGACAACTTTCTGCAGATCTATCCCTTGGGGTTTCTTTTGTCTCTGTCATTAATAAAAGGATTGCCTGGTTAGTGACGGTGTTGAGTATGTCTTGTCAGGGTTGCAGTATATACTAATAACTGGTAACACTCATAAGCATGGTTTCTTTCAGTTGTTTCAGAACCCCTAAATATCGGGGTGTCACAGGCAGTTTTGATATTCATATTTGTGCATGACCAATTTGTGTGCTTCAATAACGTGTTGCTGGAAGCAGGGCTATTGTGTGTTGCAGGGGAGGAAAAAAAAGGCAGGACAGGAAATGTGGTTTTGGAAGTGTAAGATGGTTAGGTAGATATCATAGAAAAAGTTTTGGTGACTTTTTTTTTAAAGGCATATTTTAGGAAATTTGGAGCTCGACCAAAGGTTGGAGACCAATCATTTGGAGGTGAGGTGTAACAAGCCTTGCTTACACACATGAAAAGCTTGTGAATCATAAAAAATCTTGGAGAAAATTTTCCAGACTTTGAATGCTGCAAATCAGTAATAGAGGAATGCTGTGGATAAACCTAAAATTGAGGGGTAATATAATGCAAAATAGCAATGTTAACTAGGTTCTCTTTCATTTATCACTGCACCAAGGTACCTAGGGTTATGTTTTTAGGGGCGACTGCCTTTGTGCTATCTAATTCGGGGCTGTTATACAACTGGCTGCTTTTAACAAACATACAATGGTGATTGTCTTCAAATGTGCCAAACACTTGAAAACAATCAGTTGTGAACCACAAGAAAAGCTGCAAGGATTAAACTGCAGTTTTTGGTAGAAGTTTTATTGAGAATAAAAATTAATACTGAATGTTATTTTGCTGCTGAGTTCGTGAACAAACCTGGTTAATTTTTAAGTAATGGTTTGGTGGAGAAAAAAAGGTTATAACTGTAATATGACATCTTTTCTTCTGTAACCTAAAAATCAGTTCCTAATTTTCTCTTAACCTGAACCAGCTGTCATGAGAGTCAGAGATGGATGGACAGAAATATCTTATATTCTGCTGTTGAGAATAAATGTTCTGTTACCGTGCCTATAAGGTAAAGAAAAAATGTGGTGCAGCAGTTCCCCCTTCCCATCGCCTCCTCTGTTACTTTAAAACTGAGCACTCTTGGGCTCATCCTGGGGAGGAGATGTGACTTCAGCCGTGTAAACATGAATTTGGGTTTCAGAATGCAGCAAGAATACTGTGAAAAAAATGCCAGATGTATAGTATTTTGACTATTGCTTAACACCAAAAGGTTGTGTCTCTCTGACCAATTATATGGAGTATAACTTATGTATATAATATGTACATAATATATGTATGTAATATAATATTTAAAAATAATCTCTGCTGACTCTTTGTGACTCTGTTGGGTTGTCAGGTTGCAGACAGGTTGCATCAAGCTGTAGGCACAGTGAAAGCTTTTCCAGAGTCCTCCCTGTGTGTTTTATTTACTAATGGCTGTGTACTTGTTGACAGCTGTACCCAAAAAAATACTTCAGGTTGGCATAATTCCTGCATTAATTTTTTAAAATGAAGTTGGAGTAGAGGAATAAAAAGACTGAGAAGGGGAAAGTAAATTTATTTTCCATATTTTTTCAGAAGGAAACAGCCTGTGCCTTGTCACTCTTTCCCTTTCTCCTCTTTCCATCCATCTACTGTTCACATTTCTGGACTTAATTACTTTTAGATCTGAAAACATGTTTAGAATAATGTAATTTCTTGTGCAGTGCAGCCCATGGCAATTACTAGGTGAAGGTCTGGGATGAGATCAATAATTTCTGATTGGGCTGGAGCAGTAATCTTCAGATGGTTAACCTCCATGGTGGTAGCAAAGATACACAGAAGTGCTTCTTTCTTTCAGTCTATGAAAGCATGAGTTTGCTCCTCAGCTGGAAATTTCATAGGTTTCAGATGGAGAAGGATTGACCACTAAATTGGAGTTTCTCAGAAAGAGACACAGTGTGTTTAAGATAAATGACTGCTGGTGTGTGATGTCCCTGAGTAAGTTCCAGTATTCCGTCATCCCTGAGTTAACGTGCATTCTGCCTGGGCTTGTTTAGCCTAGAGAAGAGAAGAGAAGGCTTGAGCAGGGCTTAATCATAGCCTCCAATATCTGTCAAGCCATTCTCAGGAAAATGGGAGCCAGGCTATTCACAGGGGTTCCTGGTGGGAGCGCAGGAAAAAGGGATGTACATTGGAACAGAAGGGATCCTGGCTAGACATGGGGGAGCTCCCCTCTGCATGAAGACGGTCAAACATTGGAACAGGTTGCCCACAGAGGTTATGCAGTCTCCAGTATCAGAATTTTTGGGGATCTGGCGTGGGCAACCTGGTCTGATCTCCTAGCGGACCCTGCTTTGAGCTGGTGGAGGTCCCTTACAACCTGAAGTATTGTGTGATAATTTGCATAATTTCTTCTGTGGAGAGCTTGGTCCTTTGCTAAAGGAAGATGAGCTGTTATCAAGTGATTCTTGGTGTAGTTGAATAGACGATCTGTTTGAGAGAAGATTAACTGGTTCTGTGATGCTGGTGCTGTTGTGTTCCTAGAAAGCATGCACAGGAGATGCTCCCGTCTTTGTAAGTTTTAGTGGCAATAGGAAAGAGATTGAAGGAAAAATAGTCTAAACTCTTCGCTGCTTTGTTTTTTTTACTGCAATCTGCCGACTGCTCATTCTTTTTAATCTGTGTGATCAAAAATACATTCATGGTAAAAGTTACATGAAGAATGGGAGCTGAAACAAGAGAGCTCTTTTGTTGTTCTTATTTAATCTTGTTAACCAGTAGTGAAGGGTGCAGCAACTGATGGTCTAAATCATGTTTGCTGTGGATTAACGTATACCCCTGGACCAAAAGCCCTGAGTTAAAGGGAGCATTGGTGCTCTCTTACTACACTGATTTTTGAAATCTTCCAGAAAACAAGCTTGAATTCAGTCTTAAGAGAGTTTAACTTGAGTGTACTGGTGTACCAGTGGTACATAGGGCTGGCTTTATCTATGGAGCATATTTATTTATGCTCTGACTACTTAATGGAATAAGTGTAGTCATAACTGGATAATAGTAATTCTTTTTTCCACTAGCATGTTAGAGTGTATTGGTTTGAAGTTTTTCCTCTTTAAATTCAGTGTTTTCTTTCTTGGTGTTTCACAGATCAGAAAGTCTCTACTGACCTTATTTGCTTGTGATGGTTGTTCATTGATTGAATGCAGCTTGCTTTTTAAATGTGGGAGACCACCTTTGTTTTCTTTAGCAATTTACATTATACTTTACTATTGCTCATACTGGTTTTTGTTGCCATTATCAAAAAATGTAGGATTCTTACAGAAGCGCAGGTCTGCCATGCTTGAATTCAAAAAGAGTTAATTTTTTTAACTGATAGCAGTCAGCTTATGTATGTCCAGGTCCAAAAAAGCAGTAAACACAGCTGCTGGTTGAAACAAAGATTTGGTCTTTCTCTGTACTGCTGAGATGTGCCAATAGCCCACCTGCTCCAAATGTCACTGGTGCTTCCACATTGCAGGATAACCTCTCTGTTTGCCTGTCAGTGGGAGGCTTTATCTATTTTTGCCAAGTAAAAAGGTGGCTTTTCCTCAAGTTACACCTCCGAGTAGCTTGCTGCTTGAGCAGAAAGATGGACTTTGTTGCAGTGTGCTGACAGAATTGTCTCCAGGTGGTTTTTTCCTGTCTTGGTTGTTGAAGGATGCAAAGGGAAGAGTTTTCATCCAGACCTTTTGCAGAAATGAGCCTTTGAAGGACTGTGTTGCCCTTAGGAGTTATGGGCAGCCTGTTCGTGCTGATCTGTCAAGCCCAGAGTTATGGCAGAGAGGGAAAAGGGATGAGCATAGGTAGGAACATTTAAGCTGTGACAGGCGATGGGGAAGATTCTGTGTTTCTGGATTTTGTGGACAGAAAAGCTGTTGCCTGAGGCCAGCGTAACTCTAGTCTAATTCAAGGTCACTCACTGCGCTTGTGAAGGCTCCTTTTTCTTCCAGTTCTCCTCTGCCTCACACCTTTCTTTCCTCCTTGGTTCTACCACTGTTTCGGTCATGTAGCTTCATATCATGTTGGTGCCACCTGCCACGTGTCAAAGCAGATGGTGGGGAGCTTAATTTGGGCAGTTGCCTCCCTCCTGGACCAGCATGGCTGGTGGCACAGGACACAGCAAGCTGGAGGAGCCTGTGGGGAAAGGAGGGAGAGAGGCTTTGGGGTGTAGCATAGCCTTGGGTGACTTGGTGAGGTTGAGCAGCAACAGAAGTGCTGGGCAGTCTAGACTGTGCGGGCTGGGCTCTGGGGTTGTCGGTCCCTGTGGAAGCCCTGTCAATGTGGGGGGTCTGTGACTGCATGTAGGAAAGCCTGGTGTCATGGGGAACTGGGAAGTTCTGCACAGTTTAGGGGATTAATTCCTTTCCTGTGCTGCGGGATTCTGAACACGAGCTTCACTCTGTGTTCAGGGGTGCTGCGTGCCCGAAAGCGTTGTGCAGCAGCAGTAGTGCTGGGATGAACACAGGATGAGGGTGCTGGTGATACCATGGTGCCATGTAGGAGGAGACCTGCAGGAAGGGTGGGGAGAGATGTGCAGAGGGCTGGAGTTGACACTTCAGGATGTGTCTGTGTGCGGCCTGGCAGAGATACTGGAAAATTTTATTTAGGCGTCGCTGAGGAAAAGTCCCCTGTGGAACAGCAATCCCAGTTCTGCAGTGTCAGCGTATACCTGTTGAAGTTGCTGGCAGCTGTGGCTTTTGTGTGCTCTATTGGGTTTCAGCATGAGTGCTGTCTGCTGGGTGGTATTTGAGGTGGGGATAAATACTCTGATATAAGCAGAGTCCAAGAAACGGAGGAATGTGAGTTAAAGTATTGTACTGTATGTTTGTAGCTCAGCTTTGCTGCTGTACTTCTGCGAAGAAGCTGTTAATCAAATGGGCTGTGATGTTCTTAAGTGGGTGTGATGAGGTAGGTTTGGTTTGAAGTGACAAAGGAAAGAAAATTAAGGGACTTAAGGAAGCAGTCTCCTTTTCCATAGGGAATTAAGGAGGAATGTTCAATAATACACTTCTGCAGTGGTAACTGTCAGCAGGTGCCTTTAAAAGGACAGGTGTGACACATCTTGTGTGCTTTCTAGCTTATTGAAACTTCTTTTGTCTGGCTTAATATTACCTGAACATTCTTGCCTTTGTAACCAAACTTTGAACTATGGATAGATTTGGCTGGATGGCTCTGAGGCACAGCTGTGTCATCCTAGCATTTGACACCATCAGAACATGTGCCTCCTTCCTAGCTTTGGAATAGATCTCCAAAGCCTTTTATATACATTTCTCTCATTAAAACAGCCTGATGAATGTATCGGTACCATCTTATATGGATTGTATCTTACTGAAGGGGACTGGGCTCGATGACACACAAGACCATTCCTATCTTGTTCTTTCTTTAGGTGCGTCTCTAAGCTTCTTACATCTGTGATGACAGGCAGAAAACATAAAACGGCATGGTGGAAAAGGTGACAAATCAGAAAAGGAAAATTAAAAAGACCTTCCCAGGGACAGTGAGTGTTCGAGAAAACCTTATATGAATGGCACAAGAAAAAGAGTAATGTTGTAAAAAACAGACAAAAAAAATCAATCAAGGATCATTAATTTCAGCAGCATTTTTTAGTTTTGTTTTCAATTCTGGCAAAATCAACATAACTGGTCAAATTTATACTGATTTTTTATATTTAATGATTATTTTACCTGTTGAAATACAAATACTTTTTTTAGGAGATAAGTTAGCATACTAATTTTTAGTTTTAGAAACCATAATACTACTTTCTGTATTTAAAATACTAATTCCTTAATTTCTTGCAGCCTCAAAGGCTTTCTTGCTGTTTCAGGATAGAACAGAAGGTATCTGGTGCTTGAGTGAGGCTGTTGTGCGTTGAGGAGTTGAAAGCCTCTGGGTCTCAGTGAGGTGCAGCGTAAGCATACAGCTTGATCTTCGGTGTGTATGACAGTGCAGTGAGCTGTTAAGGGTGAGCGGACATCATGCGTGTGTGTGTGGAAAATTTAATTTAGCAATAGTTGACTTCAGCTTCAGGAAAACAAGCTGGTGGGTTTTTTGCTGTTCACTACTTCATCTTGGTGTTAGATGTGTGGCTGTTTAACATCGATACTGTCAAGTAGATTTGCACTTGGATGTTTAGGAAGGATGTCTGGTAGTGGTGTGAGCTCATGAGTTGAAGTTGAAGCTATGAGGATCCATAAAGAGTGAAGTGATTTTTCACTTGGACTGGTTGTTGGCTCTACCACAGCCATCCCAAACTACACAACTCTAGGTACCTGCAGGTCTGGAATGGAAACAGCAGACTTCAGAACTAAATACTAATTCTTCTGTTTTTCCAAAAAGGACATGAGTCCTGCCTAACAGCAGGGTGGGCGTCACTCAGCGAAGTTTCCAGGGAGTTAGTGCAATGGTTGGAGTGGTTTTCTTTCAACATAAACTCCTTTAATGCAGGCTGAAGTTGTTTGATTTCTACATCTGCTCCAGATTAGGCTGATATGTGGCAATTATGGATGTGCAGTCAATACAACTTTTGCCTCCTGTAAAGAAGTAGGTTTAAGTTGCTCGGGGTGTCTTTTGTTTTTTGAACCTGTTGTAGTTGGATGGATTTATAGTTTGTGATCCTTTTTCCCAGAGGAGTGACCACACTGGGTAAAACTCCTTCAGCCTGAGTCATGTATTGCAAGTATTAGTGGACCACATGTGATGGTGACTGATGCCAGATTGGAGATCTTTTTGGGACACTTCAAATATTAGTTATGTGGCAACAAGTCTTTGAATTTTTAGTCTGTGTTTGTGTGTGGGGTTACTGAGTTTGATGTTGACCGTGTTGCTTAGGTGGTTGATATTGAAATAAGGATGTTTAAAAGTGGGATAGCTATGTTTCTATCTTAAGTTTATTTTTGACCTCATCCTTGAATAAAATTAATTTCAAAGATGGACTTGAGAACTAGCATGCAGCCAGCATCAGTTGGATGGCAAAAACTACCAAGTCTGTGGCATGCTTTTGTGGTTCATTGTCACAACCAGAGCTCCTCCTTCTGAACCTCTCCTCTTTTCACAGGCTACAAAACATCCCTTTCTCAGCAGGGAGAACCACCTTGCCAGCTCTGTGCTGTCATGTTCTCTGTTCCACAGAGAACCATTTTCTCCCTCAAGTAGTCTGGGTGTCTAAGCTCTAGCAAATGTTCTTGGTTTGTATTTTACTTTGGTAGTTGAATTTATTGCCCTGAAAACTTGTATGCAACCTCCTGTTATGCCATTGATCTAGTAAAATTTATGGTCAAAGGACTGGGAAGCCTGCCATATGAGGATAGGCTGGGAGAACTGGGTTTGTTCCTCCTTGAGAAAAGGAGGCTCAGAGGGGATCTCATCACCATGTACCAGTACTTAACGGGTAGCTACAAAGAAGATGGAGGCTCCCTTTTTACACGGAGTCACATGGAGAGGACAAGGGGGAATGGACACAAGTTGCTCTTGGGGAGGTTTCGATTGGACACGAGGGAAATTTTTCACAATGAGGATAGTCAACCGTTGGAATAATCTCCCCAGGGAATTGGCTGACTTGGCCATGTTGGGCACCTTCAGGAGTCGTCTGGTCAGGGTGCTGGGCCATCTTGTCTAGACTTTGCTCTTCCTAGAAAGGTTGGACTAGATGATCCCTGAGGTCCCTTCCAACCTGTGATTCTGTAATAAAAGATATTTTCTATTCTATAAGTCTGGCCAAATTTGTGTAACCTTAAAACTTCTGGCCTAGGGTTTGAACCCATTTCAGTTCCCATTTGTATGAGTAAAGCCTAAACAGCTAAAGGCCTAAAATATCAAAAGAGCTTTCTTGTCTGACCATGCACAGAAAACTAGGCCTGGTAATACTTATTGTAGAGATTTTGGGAATATGTTTTTTTTGCTTATCTTGTGCATCTGTCAAATCTGAAGCAGGTATGTGAGTAACTGACATCTAAAGGAAGCCAAAAATAACTGTCATGTTCTGTGTCCTAAAACAAAATTTCACGCCTTTCCAGACCTGCAGTGCAATACAGACCTGTAGCTCAAGGGTTTCCTGGTCTGGGGTTACAAAGAGGGACTACTGGCTGACAGATCTTGAAGTTTAGCAAGTATAATTTAGCTTGCTTGAAGTAAACTCCGATCTTAAAATGTAGTGTAGTGGGGTTTGAGCACAGCATTGTTGTGTTTTGACTTTTAGCACAATTCCTCAGTCTTTCAGAGATATAAGGATAAAGAAAAAATGAAATAGCTTTCTTGAAAAATTGAATGGCATGGTAAAGCAATCATTTGTACTGATTGTACATGGTAGTTTCTAGACTGACTCTGGCTGGACTCCTGCACTTGCTGCATGTTTAATTGCTCTAAAATAGAGGGACTCATGTTCAGAAGTGTGGGATGCCTCCAAGTTTCCAGTACCTTCACCAGGTACTGCAGATTCTCACCACTGAAAAGTGATGGTTTGTATCTTGAAATTACTACAGGTTCAAAGATAAATGTCAAGTGTACTTCAGCCTTAGTGACAGGGTAGAAGAGGAAAGTAAGCTTGTGTTAAGCAAAAAGCTAATGAACTAACTCCTGTTGTGTACAGCTGAAAGGATGCTCTTCCTTCGAATGGCATGTGGATGGTGAAATACCTGGGGAGCTGAAGAGATAAATCAGTCGGTGTAAGCCACTTGCAGACAATCTGTATTAACATGTCAGTTGTTTACAGTAAATGAGATCAAGTCAAAATAGGAAGCGCTTGCCAACTTTTTCAGATTGTGTAATTTTTTAAAATATGTGACTAGAAGGTGGTAACGCTCATTTTTGTTCTTGTTCTCCACTTTCGTACATGAGTTGTGACTTCACACTGAAATAGCTTTAGAAATCAGCAAGCAGTGTAATAAGAAATTGAACTGTTTGGTATCCAAGACTTTTAATTTACACAAGCCTAGGATACAGAGGTGAGATTTGTCCTACTTCTTCCAATGAAAAAATCTGGCCAGCTGAGAGGATCTGCGTTTAGTGATGCTTTATACTCAAACCAAGTGCTATTCTTGCGTATGTGATAGTTCTTTCTGATGATTTTTTTGTTTGTTTTACAGTCACTGACTTTAGGTGAGGATTCAGAATGGGAGACAAGCCTATCTGGGAGCAGATTGGTTCCAGCTTCGTACAACATTACTACCAACTTTTTGATGCAGACAGGACTCAGTTAGGAGCAATATATGTAAGTATCTATAAAAAGAGGGCTGGGGCTCTCTCCTGTTATCTGTCTAGGTTTCTCTATTTTGATGTGTGGGAATATGCAGGCTGGGATAGTGGGTTTTATCCTGACTCCAGAATATCAGTCAGTGCAATCACACTTACTCAGCTCTTACTTATTGCCTTTCTTTTATGTTTCACTTCTATTTTGAGCTTTGTCTGCCTTATCTATAGGCAGTCAGACTCAGAAACCCCGGGCTGGCTGCAGACAGTGGCTTGCAGTGGAGGGGACTGGTGGTGATCCTGTGATGAAATTCTCTGTAAAAGCAAACATGCTAGCCTTAGTTTGCCATTAATGTACAGGCATGGATTTGCTTGGATCCCTCTTGAAGTGGGATGTGATTTAAGGCCTACTCTGTGTTTAGCAGTTCTTGGAGGTGTTTCTCAGATCTCATGCTGTATTAATCCTCAGAACATTTAAACTGGATTCAGAATTTTAAATCTATTTTAATATTTAGACTTTATTAAATTTAAATTCAGTTTAAATTTCTTCAAAAACTAGGTTTTTATATTTTGCTCCTTATTTGGGGCAAAATAGATTTGGTTTCCAAAATTAAAGACTGTAACTAGCAAACCCAGGGAACATGAGCTTTTAGTTTTGGGGGAAGACTCCTCTAGAACATGGAAAGTGCTCTGCGTGTGGGGTTGGTTGCTGGTGATGAGGAACACAGCTGGGTGGCTGAGGCGTTTCAGCAGAACACTCAAGTCTTACAAGTCTTCTAGCAGTGTATCCTGTTCTTCTGACCTGTTTTTAATCTGCTGGAGGAATTATTTGAAGTTTCACCAAGCTCTTGAGGTTTGAAACTGTTGCATGAACACCATCGGACACCCCTCCGTATGCCTCAGCAATATCCATCAGCACTGATAGCATTTGCTCATTGGATTGTTGTATATTTGCTATTTGCTAGACTGTTGCCTTATTTTGACCAAGAAGCTGTGTACAGACAGCCTTCCTTTATGCAAGAAAAACAAGTAGCCTGTGTTCAAACCACAGCTCTAAACATGCAGACACTTAGCAGTTTCTGTAATTTTATTACCAAAACACATTCAGTCCTCAGAAGACTGGTGATAAGTACAGGGTAATTTAAATTCCTGGAAACGGGACCTTCCACACAAAGACCTCCTGGGCTTTTCCCACCCTTAGGGTGTTTCTTCCTTTCATCATTCAGTGGAGATACCTATGCAGATGTAGTCAGGAGGGCTGTTATGCAGGTTACTGATGTGTATTGTTTTGTGGAGTTGCTAAACTGTGGAGGATGGGACCCTGTTCTGTGGGGCTAAAATGCACCGTGAGCCTACAACATGTCTACATTAGAGGAGGTTCTGCAGCAACGCGCTTTTACTGTTGAGCTTTATGCCGTATGAGACCATGTGGGCGTGAACAAATTTTACAGCATACAGGAACACAGCAGGGAGTTCTTGGATTTGTTTTGCATTCCTGTATTGCTGCTTCCACCGCAAGGTTCCGTTTTCTCCTTTAGTCGTGTAATCCAAGTCAATTGAGCCTGTCACCTGAGTCACCTGTCCTGGGTAGGGATCTGGGCCAGTCACTTTTGCTATGAGTTGCTTGAGCAAGAGACTTGTTCTGCAGTTATCCCCCTGCAGTTGCTTAGCAGGAAGATGCTGTAGCTACTTCTTTCCTCTGCTTTGGGTATGTGGCTACTTATAATTAAATATTTTTTAAATGCCATTTTGTCATCTGTAGAGCTTTTGGGATAAAGGATGGGATGCTTTTTGTTCTTGAAGCAGTTCAGTGGCTCACAGACTGTTGATACAGCAAGTAGCTATGGAGGTAACCTATAGCAGAAGGTCAGGTGGACACTAATTAGGTGTGTGAAGTTCTAGTGTATTTCAGGAAGAATGTTATTTCCCATACCAGCTTAATCTATGTCCTTTGCTACTCTTTGAAACACCAGGAGTGTCCTCCACCATTGTGTGCTCACCTCCTGATTGCTGCAGTGGGTTCAGTAAGGCAGGTTTTGGGTCCCCTCTGCTCTTGTTGCTTTCTGTGTTTGAAGGCTCTAATGTGAATGCTTGAGAGGATAGCCTCGTTCCCTGGTACCATCACCTGGCTTCTCAAGTTATATCAGTGTCAAGGGTTGAGGTCATGCAAGGTGCAAGTGGTATCAGCCAGATGACTTGCTGTGTTACTTTAGATTACACAATCTAAGTCTAAAAGAGGTGGGTCCAGGTTCAAGAGGATGCTTTATTCAGGGGCTCTTCATACTGGTTTTGGCTGGATCTGTGACCCTGAAATGCTTTGTGCTGTTGCCCCTGGTGCCCTCCATTGTTATTCTGGCTCTTGCTGCACTGTATAGCTCCTCCTGATGATACATGGAGGACCAGAAGGTTTTTAGAGTGGTTGGCTGCTGTGCAGGTTCAGCACAGCATGTATGGCTGAAAGCAGTGGCTTTCTGATATGGTGTAGTTTAAAAACAGGGCCTGGAAAATGTGCCAGAGGGCTGGCAAATGAAGTTCTTTGGATACTGCCATTTCCTGCTGAGACGTGCAGAGCTGAAGTGAGAGTAGAAGACTGGATGAAAAAGAGCTGGGAATTGTGTTCCTGGAGGTATTTAAAGTCAAAAAGATGGAAGGAATAGCCATCTGTGATAGGGTACCCACAAACTTAGGCTATCAGATAGTGGGTGAGGGTGTTGTTTGGAGATGGCAGCAGGCAGAGCTCAGTGGAAACCAATTTAAATTTAAGTCTGTTTTCCAAGGCTTAATACTGGATTTGAGAAGGCAGAGCTATGTCAACAATAGGATATTGTGACTTTGGTTTAAACAGAGTATCGTAAGCTGAATAGAAAGCCGCTTGCCTGTTGCTGTTGCACCTGAGATAGCATGCTCGGAACACCCCCTCTCATGTACTGGAAGTGCTTGTAGGTTAAAGCACTCCAATCGCTTCATGCCACACAGGGCAGTCTGTTAGAAGATATTTAGAGGCACATTCTATTTTTCTGAGTGTGAGAAGGACACAAGTCGCTACCTGAGTGGGGAGAAAGCCAAAAAAAACCCCAAAACCCAAACCCTGATGTTACAACTCATTTAGTTAGATTTCTTCATAGATTTAGTCCCTATACATGCTTGACTTTGTGTCCATAGGATTATTTTTTGTATCTTTTAAATTTTCTTCTGAAAGCTAACTTTGACCCAAAGGGAGGAACATTTTTTTGCTGGTAGAATCATGACAATAAAATTTAATCTACTTTGATTTCCAGTAGATTATTCCAAACTTTTTCAGTTACTCTTTGTGGTTTCTTTCCACCTCCCTTTGAGGTAGTTTCCAAATAGCTGGCTTCTAAGGATCTATGACAAGTAAACAAAGTATCTTCTCAGGATTGCTTAGGGGTTACATAAGCAGGTTGATGAATTTTTTTTTTCTCCCCAGATTGATGCATCATGCCTTACGTGGGAAGGACAGCAGTTCCAGGGCAAAGCAGCTATTGTTGAAAAACTCTCTGTAAGTCTCTAATCCTCACTGAATGTTTTGGGAAACAGCTCTGAAGACTATAAATTAATTGCTTCTGAAAATTTGAGTTAAAGTTCAGCAGTTTAAAACTCTTGAATGTGGTACATGTGCTTCCAACTGTCGGTCTTCAAAAAAAATTACTTGTGATTTAATTCTATGTAGTGGGATGCTCTACTGGTGGCTCTAATGGTGAAATGTTAATTGACTCCATTAGTTTGCAAGGTTTTTAAAAAGTATGGCTCAAGCTGACCCATGACCTAGAGGTATGAAAGGTGGGGTTTTTTTCTTTTAAAGCATGCCAAGGAAGTAGCAATAGCAAATCTGTTATTTGGACCTGCCTATGATAGAGGCAAAACACCTTATTCCAAGGAACAATTTGTTTTCTGATATATAAACTTCAAATAAATTTTATGGTGGAGAACCTGACTTATCTTCAATGCAGCATTTGTCAGCTGTTCACATGTGAGCAGTGTTGGTTCAGGACTTTGAAAGCAGTGTTTCCTCTTTACCAAGTGAGAGGAAAGCATTTCTTACCATATAGAGATTGAAACTCTCCACGTTCATTGAGTTAAACTTGGAGAAGCTTTACCTTTTAGGTAAATCCATGTGTCTGTTATAAAACTGTGTGTATTTAGAAGCTGTCATGAAACTAGAAGGGTTTTCTCTTGCAAGATACGTGGAAGGCGTGCATTAGTTCCTCAGACATTCTGCTCAGAGCATGGTATATTAGGCAGATACACCATTTTTATTACACATCAAGAAGAAAAGTCTTTAACTTCAATGCTTGTCTTGTTACACAACTGCTGCTCCTGTGTCTTGGCATCACTGCTTTCATACACAACATCTTTAACTGTGAAGGCTGAGGTTTGCCCTTGGATGTGCATCTTAGGTACTTGCATTGCCTTTGAGAAGGTCACACACTTCAGAATAGCACAGCTTGCAACTGCTTGCTTCTAGATGAGATACTCAAGCTCCAGAGTTGCTTGTTTGTGTACTCAGTGTTCTTCAGACTTCTGGGCTAGCAGCCATTCAGATACCCAACCAGATAAGCATTTGTTTGCTTGGCCACAGTGTCTCAGACTGATGCCTTGGATCTGGCCCAGTGCAAATCGGCCCTTTTCCCACCAGAGCATTAACAATCTTTACCATCCCTGTCTGTGGTGCCAGTTGGACTTCCTGGATTCATGAGCCTGCTGCATAGTGTTGGTTGGAGAGTGAAGGCATGCTACTTTGCCTCAGGTCAAGTTTTTCTGACTTTTATCCATCTGTGTCAAGTAATGAAGAAATGCAGGAAAGTTGTTCCGTGCCATTCCACTGCCATGGCTTGTTATGAGGCTGTATCAACTTACCGTGACTCTAATCAGCATACCCCTGCCAGCACTGAGCTACTTGGCCTCTGTTTGCTGTTTCAACTCAATGTGCTCACCTACTCTCTGGTCCCAGAGCTTCTTAGTCAGTTGAGCAGATCCCTGAAAGTTTGATGCTGGAATTCTCTTGCACTTCTCCACTCTTCAGTGCGGGGCTGATTAATCAGTGCAAGTGCCAAGGGACAGGATTTTCTTTTACAGCAAGTTCTTTGCTGTGTAACACCTTTTCAACCTACTCTGTCAGATTATGCTAATACAGCAGGGCAAGGTTGTAAAGACACTGCTTTGCTAGCACTGGTGCACCTGTACCTTGTTACAGAGTGGGAGTTGACACTTGTTCCTTTTGTCTTAATTGGTGCTGGATTTAGGAGTTGTTCCAAATAAAATACCTGTCCTAATCAGGGGGCAGCCTGGTTTACATTGAGCATCTGAGATAATCCTCTAGTTCTATGAACATCCTGGACCAAGGAGGAAACTGGGACAGGTGGCTTTGCCAAGAGTAAGTTTAAGTTGCTCATCTTTATTCTTGCAGAATTTCTCTTACCTGACTTCAAGGAGGATTCCATGGGTTTCGTAGTGAAAGCCCAGACAGTTTCTGTCAGAGAACACTAAAAGCCTTTGTTTTTGTATGACTTCTCACTTGTTAGTTGCTTTTATTATACCCTTCATATCAAGAAATGCTTCTCTCCAGTACAGATGGATGTCCATAAGCAACCATCCTTTTGAAGTAGCTTCTTTCCATCCTAAAAGTTGGTGATCTTTCCTATCAGCTGACCTCACTCTTTCCAGTGGGATTTCCCCTACTGCATTCCATGAGGAGTAGTTCACTCAGCTGCCCAACCATTGGGGTACTTTTCTCTGAAGGGGACAATCACATACTTGAAACAGGCCCCATCTTACCCGGCCTTGTCTTTGGTTCCTTGTCAAGAAGCCCTGCAATATGGTGACTCTGAAGCCTTCCCTGTCTTCTGTCCCTAGTCTCACCTCTCATTGGCATCTTGTCACATTGGAAGCTGGGTTCTGGATACAACCATGTTCATTCCTCTTCATCTTTCTGCCTTTTCAAGAGACTTTTCTTGCAGGACTCATTCAATAAGAAGCTCTTGTGCTGAGGTGGGACCAGGCTTCATAGTACTCTTTTTGCCAAAGGAAGGGTGTGTGGTGTCCCAGCCTATGCTTGTGCAGGCACATTCAAGTTTGGGATGGTGGCCCTGAAAAACATTTTGCTGGTAGTTCAGAAAAGAATGCTCTGGATTTTTTTTGTTGCTAAATGTCTATTCCCTACTACAAACCAGTGGCTCACTTTGCAGTTCATGGTAGTTTGGGATTGTTTTCCCAGCCAAGAGGGAACAGTGCAGGCTTTATTAGAGAGTGTTCTTGAATAGTGTCCCTCTGTGACTAGAGGCCTGCTCTGTATACTTCCTTTTGCTTCTCCAGGTACCTACTGATCCTTCCACAGTTTCTGTATTTATCTACTATCCAAAGATTTAGCTTCTGGTATACCTCCTGAAGCATCATGCTTGTCAGGGCCAAGTTTTATATACTTTACATCCTTGACAGTAGGACTTAGGTCTCCTGTTCTTGTACCTAGGCCTTCTAGGAAGCCTTTCAGGTTCCTTCCACTATAGTGGAATGCAGAATTTGTCAAAGTACATGCTTGGGTCTGCCTCAACGTGTTAAAAAATCAGGGAAATGAAGCAAAGGCATCAAAGTACAACCTGAGGTTTAAATGACAGCATGCTGCTGTCCTGTGCAGTGGATGGACTCTGGGCATCAGCTGTGTGGTCACTCATAGCTCCATCCATGCTGAACTGCCACTTCTAAAACATCTAGCATTAATGCATCTTTTGATAGAACACTGCCAAAATTGTGTTTGTGTGACAGGACTCTGAGATCCCCCAGATATTTTATGTTCGCCTCTTGGAGTTGTCCGTGGTTGGAATGTGAATGTGGTCTAAGTTGAAAGAGAGGTATTATTCCTCGATGTCTGGTGTTTCTCAGGGTGTGTTCTTTGTGCACTTAACTCCAGACATACTTGCATCTGCTACATGAGCATAGAAGGCTACTTTCTTTTCAATATGTGTGCTTTTGATCTCCACCTCCTCCTCCTTTCACCCTGCTCCTGCCTGGTATACGGCAAAGATGGTGCCTGTTGCTGTGTTGGAGCTGTTAAGAAGGAAAGAAAGAAGGGAAAGGGTGGGTATGTGGATTTCAAGTGCTGAATGACGGTTCTTGGTCAACTACCTTCCCTTTGTATTCATAGCCATTTTAACAAAGAAGCAAATTTGTAGCTGTCTGGTAAATAATCTTTCAACACTGTTCAGAGCAGAGAAGCTTTGTGCATTTATCATATGAACCTTCAGCTTGTAGATGAACTGAACCTCTTTGGGTGGTGTAATTAGGCTAGGAAAAGATACTGCTTAACATATGTGGTGACATATTATTTCACGTCTTCGTGCTTGAAAACACAACCCAGCCTAGTAGTGTCAAGTTGCCATGACTCTCCATGCAGCGCTACCAAAACAGTCCAATACTTCGTAATGTTGGATTTGCTCAATCTTTGGTTTGTAAGTTAAATAATACAATGACTGTACACTTCCTTATTTCACATTCTTTTCATTGCAGAGCCTCCCTTTCCAAAAAATACAACACAGCATCACAGCACAAGACCATCAGCCTACACCTGACAGCTGTATACTCAGTATGGTAGTGGGACAGCTTAAGGTAAACTCCTTCTGTTACAGGTTAACAAATGCCTATGTCTTAGATTTTTGCAGGACTCTAAATCGTCCGATTTCTGAAAACATTAAAATGCTCTCTTGGGTGGGGAAGGAACACTGGTAAGCTTGCATTGGGATGTCATTCTTCTGCTGTTCAAGACTGTGAAGAAACTGCTCATCCCTTCAAATAACTAGCACTAGGTAAACCACATGTAATTTGATAATTGTATGTTCCTGCCAAGCGAAGTATCATGGTTTTTACTCTGCATAGAAATATCATATGGGCTCTAAAAGCATCAATCCTTCCCTGACCCTGATGCAGCAAGGTTTCAGTGTCCTCTGTGTTTAAAAGCATTGTTACATTGTTCTTGGGCAACATAAGCACATCTGGCTTAACGAGCTTTTTGATGTAACATACGCATTGAGCTGTGATTTAGCAGTCATTTTCTGTTAGCTGACAACCCTTCAGTAAGACCGTGCTTTTTCTCTGCTGTCACAGGACACAAGAATACAGTTCCGGTGTTACTGCAGTCCAGTAAGTCTGTAGTGAAAACTGGTTCAGCAACAGGAGTGTTACCTCTGAGATCAAATGCTTATTGCTGAGAAGAAATCAGATTATTTTTCAGGCTGTAGTATGATTACATTGCTGTTTACGTTATACTACTGAACTGCGTAAACTTACCTGGTCTTCCATTCTTTTGAGGAAATGTTGGATATAAATATAACAGGGCTGCAGGCCTGTAAGCTAATTACACTTCTTATGAATGAAAGATGTTGTCCTGGAATCTGCAAAGAATATCCTGTATGTAAAGTCAGCTGTAGGCAGAACTTTCTCACAGTGGGCAGTGTTCATTTAAAAAGTGTGACATCACATAGCAATAGCTATGTGTATAGCTATTACATAGCAATAGCTAAAATTATCAAAATTAACTCATTTTGTCAGGGCTTAGTCCAGCCATGCTGTCAAGTCAAGGACTCTTAACCCATCCAGTCTTTAGAGGTACTTGAACTCAGTTTCTTTTAAAATAGCTGTTTAGGTTTCCTTTTCCTGTTAACTCTGGCACCTCTGGTATCAAAACATTCCAACTTCCACTGGCCATACTGTTCACTAAGCAAACATAGGACTGAAACTTTTGAATCTGCTTGCTTAGCTATTCTCCTTAATTGTTCTGGGCTGGGCAGTTGAGAAGAGCAGTTCCCAGTGTATTGCATTCACTTCTAAGCCTAACATAGATAGCTTTTGGTCTCGTTAAAGTTCCTCCTGCTTCCTAGCTGCAAATTGGATTCCAGCTTTCTTGTAGCTCAATCCTACCTGCACACACTCTGAGGAAAGCCACACACAGCCACAAAAAGCACCAAATTGCAGGACAGGTATGAAGTCAGACGTGCTGGACTCAGTGTCTTGGGCCACTCACATCTACACCTGTTTTTGCACAGTCATGTTTTTAAGCTTATTGCATGATCATCAGGCAGATCACAGCTTGCAACAGTGATTGTGTTGAATCCTGTGGCAAGATACCAAGTCCTCAAAGATTCTGTAAAGCTTTTGGGCGTTCTCATCTTTTAGTACAGTTGTTAGGGTTGTAGATGCAGTCCAGGAGCTTTCCATAAATACCATGTCTTGGAGCAGCATCTCTTACTGTGCTGTTCTTATAATTCAAGGATCACGCAATAGTGCATCTAGGTACTTGGAAAGAACATACTGGATTAAAGTATGACTATTGTCATAATCAAATCCAACCTGTTTGAATTTTAGTAGGAGAGGCAACATTTTTCCACGCTTCACGTGTGTGTGTCTCCAATCTTAGCTTTAAAAAGCACATTTTAATGTATGGGAAATGCTGCTCCTCACTGAGGGAGTGTCCAGGAGGTCAAAGTCAACTTAGAACTTTTACAGGTGGATGAATGAAATAATTGGTAACAGTCTGTAGCATGATGTATATGGTAAACATTTCTGCCACTACATGAACCTGGTTGTCATATATAGGGAAAACTGTTTTGTGCTCATACATAGATGTTGACAGCCATTCTAATGCATCTCAATGTTGTTCTTGATACAATACAGTAACTGGGTTCACTTAGTGCATTTTAGCAAGTGGCTGTCCCATAGCTCCAGTTGAACAGGGTACCCTTTAACACGCAAACATGGAGCAGCATGCTTAGTTTTAATTAAAGGTTGCCTTCTTAATGGTGTGGCTGTTCTGCACAGCTTGCATCTGTCAGTCTCGAGGAAAACTGTAGAGAAAGTTGCACAAGGACAGGGATTTTCAAGACCAGCAGTAGCAGGGTTTGAAGGGAAAAGCTATGCTTCCTGCTTGCTATTCAGTTATCCTTTTAATGGGACTGAGCCAAATTCTTCAAAGTCCGGTACAATTAATGCATATGCTTTTGAATTCTCTGCGTTTTTTTTTCAAAACTTGCATTGTTTTATGTAATGAAGGAGCATGCATAATGCTTTTAATAGAATATTCCAAGAAAATAATAATGGTAAATACCTGTAACATGCCCTTTCGAAGAAGTCATTCCTGACCTGATATTTAATTGGATTTTTTGAGGCTTTAGTTGCTTGAATTGCTAGTCCCAAAAGTTCAGTGGAAACTCATTCTTAAGTGAGCTGGGCACATCCTATATTTCTTCCTTAAGCCACTATATTTTGATCTTGTTTGATTTTTTGGGGGGGGGGGGGAAAGCCAAAGCAGAAAAACTTTCTACTCACCCCATGGGGGTGACCAAATTGTCACAAAGTCTCAGTTCTCTTCTTAACTGTCCAAGAATAGTTCTGAAGAAATAATGGGGTCAAGGACTATTGCTGTCAAACTGTATTTGCTTTACCAGAGTATTACGCCTCAAGTAAACCTGCAGGTTTGAGTTGTTTTAAGCCTTTGGCCTCCCCTGCTGGAGGGGGTTTTAACTGGGGTCAGCTGAAATGGCTGCCCTGTGACACAGTCAGGATGTGTATCTGCCTCTGTGCTGCTCCAGTCTACAGCTCAGCATGCTAATACCGATGTTAACTGTAAATAAAAAGAAAAAAGCAACGTCTTTTGCAGCAGGATAATCATCTGCGCTGAGAGGACTGGACACAATGGCTTCTTGGGAGAAGATGTTGGAAAGTAATAGAGCCTCTGAGTAGGGTGGATGTCACTAGTGAGGATCTAACCCACTGGCAGAAGCACTAATCACTTTAATTGAAAAGTATGTATGTTTTCAAGTAAACATATGAAAGGTCCTCTTTAATGGATGTTGGGACAGGTAGTAATGGTTTTTAACCTTTGGCAGAGGTATAATAAATATACCTCCACTTATTCTAATTCTATAATAATTTTTTTATTGCTATTCATTGACTGAGTGCATGCTTGCTTGCTTGAGCTAGGAAGAGTAAGCATCAGTTTAAGCCTTTAGGAGTGAGTTCCATCTGTGTGATGCTACTTTGCCAATGTGCATCCAGAATGTCACCCAGTATTTTCAGTGTGCTTCACCTAGTAACGCATTTCTCCTGTCACGCTCAGGCAGATGATGACCAGGTTCTAGGCTTCCACCAAACCTTTTTGTTGAAAAGTTTCCAAGGTGCCTGGGTATGCACCAACGAAGTCTTCAGGCTAGCCCTCCACAACGTTTAACCCCTCTGCCTTACCTCTCCATGCAGTCTTCGCTGTCCTGGTTGAGTAAGGAGTGCTCTCTTCTGTCACTTGATCTCAGCTGAGAAGCATGGCTGTGGCTTGTGCATTCTCAGAGCAATGTGGCAGATCTGTGGCTCTCCCCCAGAGCGTGAATTTTGAAGTGATTGCTGCAGAATTAATTGTGAATAACTAATTGTTATGCTGTGTTTCCTAGTTGTAAAAGGGAAAGGAAATTTGCAATTAGACTCACTGGATGTTTTTGTAATGCATGCTGAACACTTGAAGCATTGCTTAAAGCCTGTTAAATGAGGCCTAACATCTGAAAGAACCTGCTATCTTAAGTAGTTAGCCTTTCCTTTGAGATAAGGATAGCTTCAAGCCTGCAGTTCAATCAACAGTTGCTGCGGGGTGGTGGTGAAAGTGTAAAACTGTCTCTGAGCAGAAAAGAGGAGAACAGTTGTGCAGCTAAACTTGGATTGTGAAGTAGTGTTGCATCTAATACTCTGACACGACCCATGGATGGCTCTGTGAGCTGAGGACTTCTACAGTTTTGAGCCTCCAGGTCAGAAGAGATTTAGGAAAACTGTATGAGGTCAAAAAGCTTCCAAGATTGGCAGTGTTTGAGAGCTTGTGGAGCTGGAAGAGGAGACAGCTAAGGGCAATCTGCCTGAAATGTAGGTGGAAAATAGTTGAGTGTTTCCAACAACCTGAAAGCAATCTGGTTGTGATGGTGCCAGAGTGTGTAACAAGGGACAGTGGTTCCAAGCCAGAATTTGGGAGGTCCCGACTGGACACAAGGGCAAGGTTTTCACTAGAAGGCTGAAATCCTGGGAAATGGTGCCTGGACACCTTGTGAAACATCTGTTCTTGGAGGCTTGGAATTCTGCTAGACAAAGCTGTGGCTGATGTAATGTTGAGCATGAGGCTGGACTGGAAACCAGAGGATCCTTCCAATCTGATTCTGTGACTTTTAAAAATTTTTATTTTAATTCAAGGATGTCATGAAAGAACTTGAACTGCATAAAAGAAAGCTTTGTAGGAAAAATAAAGGTGTGTCCAGGTTTGAAACATGGGACATCTGGAATGCAAATTTTGAGTTGGACATAGCTGAATTTGGAGTGGAAAGTAAGGGTAAAGAGTTTCAGTGATTTTTATCTGAGATGTGATGAATTTCCAAAATAAAATGGGATAGGATTAGTCTATGCCTTCTAGAGCATCTCAAGTCACTCAGCTGTGGGTCTTTGCTAGACTTCAGTAGGATGTATTGAGAAATTTGGGAACAGACTAAAATTATTTAATTCACCTTAAATTAAGTCTAGGATTTTCCTTGGTTTTAAATTATATTGCTACTCTATGCTGTGAAGACATAACATGAAAGCAATAAAGCACTAACTTGTGACTTCATTGTGGGAATTTGCCATATGTACAACAGCAAGTGTTTGGGGATGAATTCTCTCTTCCTTTAATCTTTTTCTCATGTGTCCTGTCCTGAATTGCATAAGAAAGGAGAAAATTCTCCTCAAGCCAAAGCACTAAGCTGCAGTGCAGCTAGGCTTATCAAGAAACTGGGGAAACCTATGCTAAAACTAGTCTGGTGGTGGTATCTTTTTTTCCAGAGGTGTATTTTTAAAGTGTACTCATGTCAGTAATGATATGCTCAATTTTGGTGCAACTTGTAATAGATGCCTCAGTGATCTGAGGAGACCACAAGGCAACTAAGTAGAGAATATACTACATGCTTATTAATAGTGTTGATTAGAAGTGATTCAAGCTGAAACAATTCTGCCTGGCTGGTTTAAACTAAGCCAAGCTGACACAAATATGAATTCATTCCACTTAATCAAAAGAGATGGCATTAATAAGATGCTTTACAAAGTCGTATGTCAAACTTTAACATACAACGCTTTGATGCTACTCAGTTTTCTTAGATTCCTTCATGTCCAGGAAAATACCAACTATCAAGCAGTAGCAAGACCATGCTAGGATGCAAGTGTTATAGTTGATATCTTGAAAAAGCTAGAACCCATGGGTTTCAGTGCATAGGCCACCTCTGCAATATGGATATGCAAGTGTCTTTTCTGGGCAGATTTAGTAATGATAATACTTCCCTGAAATAATTGGCAGGACTGCTGTCATATGTGCTAACAAACTAGATGGGCGGCTGGTTTAATCCACCATAATTGCTTGTGTTCACACTGTGCTGATTATTATGGAGCCTCTGCCTGATGCAAAAGGAGGCATATACCAATGTGACAGAAAACTGCCCAGGTCATCAGCCTGTTGAACAGTGGCTTTATTGGCACTTGTCTTGCCTGGGGACTTTTCTTTCATTTGTCTACTGAACACTTAGACTTGCTCATACTTCTGGCCTTGCTGCCTTCTTAATTTTTGGCTGGAGTAGTTTCCTCATTCACTCTACCCTTCATGGTTTTAGAGTAATTTGATATTTTGCCTGTTCTCCCCACCCTGATCACACTTTTGTAACCTAGTGTCATGCTCAATTTACTTTCTTCTGTAGGAAACAGTCCTGTAGCTGGCTTATCTTTCTTGCCCTTCTCTGGCCTTTGCCTACCCTACCATTTTAATTTTTGGGAAATAAGTGCATGCAGGATTTGATATGTGGGTGCTCTCTGTGCATTTATGTGGTTGCTTACGGGTTTTGGTTCTCTGCTCCTTTCCTAATATCTGCTAATGCTGTGCTTACCTTGATAGCTGTTGAGCTCTGAGCTGGTTTCAAAAACAGTAATTGTCCATCATGATTCCAGTATCACTTTCCTGAGAGGCCATAGCTAATCCAGGGCCCTTTTTGGTTTTCCTCTGTGGATTAGCATACACTTACTGACACTGCACTTCATCTATGTTATTTTATTTCATAGGCAGTTGTCACTGTGAAATCCTGGCAGTGGTTTTAGATTTAAATACTGCTTTACAGGCACTCGATCCCACCAGTGCTCTGGTAGACATGCTGTTCTGTGATATAACTGATGTCCTTAGCAAATTGCTCCTCAAAGCTGACTTGTTTCACAGTCAATTTATCACTTACATGAATACTACTTTCTAAGTAAAGACTTTTTTTGTTTATTTTGTAATCTGCTTTGCTCTCCGACCTTTTCACTTGCTTTTCTTGATGGACAGCAGCAGAGCATTGAGAAAAATTCAGCACTTTGACAGTGTGTTTCATGTGCTTTTCTGGCTGCTGCGTTTCAATGCTTTTTTTAAATGCATTTCACCCCTTTTCTGAAACTGAAAAGTTGTGTGCTGAAAAAATGGAGTGTAAAGTTCTCCAAAAATGCTGACTTGAATACACTGTGGTCAGTATCAGAAGACTGTTTTGTAGCTAGGTCCTGTGTGCTGTTCAGAGTAAATCCTGTCATGTGATTTCCTGCTGATTTGGGGAATCATTATGTTATTTTGAGGCTTTAATTCCTGTATGATGTCTCTGAGGAGACTGGTAAATTTCAGGTGGGAGAACTAGTCTCCCTCTAACACTGTTTTCTACTTTTGTAGTAATATAGAAAATACAGCACAGGCACTATAACCTGCCTAGATGTATTGTCAAAGGCAAGAGCTGAGGCACTGCTGCAAAGATCCCTGTGCTTAGAACGTCCTGTCACGGCTATAGCAGATATTTTACTCCCTTTGAGCTGTTCCTGGACAGTGGAAGTGGGAAGTACTATGTTGTTGGCCAGCTGTACCTACTCTGGGAAAGAGCATACATAGATCTTTCAGGCAATATTGTTGTTACTGACTTCTCCAGAAACCCTCTTCTGTTATCAATCCAAAGCATAGCAGCTGCAAACTAATTTTGAAATGCCTTGTTTTATGCTTGGCTCCTGGGCAAGGCCCAAAGAAATTTTGTGATTCAACAGTGAGACAGTTATGCTCTTATCAGTGTTGCGAAGCTGCTGGAATGAGATGTCTGCACATCTTCCAGAAAACCGCAACTTCAGATGCCATTGCAGGATTTCTGTGTTGTTGGGCCCTAGGTGTTTGTCTGCAAAGCACCCTGGAACAGAACCTCTGGGTGTATTAGCCTCTCTTGAGGTATTAGGCATCTTACAGCATGTGATGTCACTGTTAACGTTGGCTTTTAAGTCATCTTATTGTGAGTTTTGGAATATGTTTCTCAAAAAAGAGCTTTTTGAACTTTTTCCTCTCTTTCTACAGGCTGATGAAGACCCTATCATGGGATTCCACCAGATATTTCTATTAAAGAACATCAACGATGCCTGGGTTTGCACCAATGACATGTTCAGGCTAGCATTGCACAACTTTGGCTGAGCTGGCAACCCCGAGGCACCCGTGCTTTTTTGGTTTGGTTTGGTTTTTTTTCTTTTTCTCCTCTCCTCTTACTGGTATTATTCACACTCACAGAACATTCCAAATATCATACACAAACCTGCGGCACTGCAGAGCGTGAGCAAGCAAGACCTGCGACCTGCCCTTCTGCTGAGTTTACATTGTCACTAGATGCGTTTCTTGTGCATGATGTTTGGAAGTTAGACTTAGCTACATTTGACAAGAGAAATTTGTGTTGTACCAGCATGCCTCGGAAAGAATTTATAATGCAAAAGGTTGTTGTTTATGTACTGACAAGATGCTCTATAACCCAAAGAAATGAAAGAACAGCAGCCTGTACAGCCCAGATATTGATTTGTTCAGATGTTTCAATGCTACATTACACAATAAAACCATGAGATTTTCTTAACAGTTTAAATTGTTTTAATGAGTCAGATATGGAATATATGGTACCCGTTGCTTTGGATACCTCGTGTCTGCCTGGTGAGGTAATATTTACGGACCTAAAGCTTTCAAACTGAAGAGCACTTGATAGTTTTACCAATGAAGGCAGTTCAGGTGTGCCCTTAGCCATACAACTTCATTTTCCCTCCCTCTCAGCAGTGTTTATAACAGACTTCTAGCTCAGTTTTTAACAATGGCAGGTGAGTTCTCAGCTGTTGTATTTTGCCAAGGCAAAAGCTTAAAATAATACCCAAGGATGACAACAGTCATGGTAGCCTGTAGTTAATCTTCATGACATCTATTATGTTCACCTTCAAAGCTAAACAGGACAGTTGTATTGCAGGAAACGCATAAGCAGACACAGAGGAATGTCAATCCAGTGCTGCCCTTGTGGAGTTTGCATCCAGCTCTAAAGCCCTGGCTGGATCTGTGCCCTGTGATGTGTTTCTAGCATCCCTTCATTGCAGTTTGAGCTGGTTGGTAGTACTGTGTTTGCTGTACCACAGGCTTGTACCACATGGTTGGTTGCCATGTCTCTTCCACCCTGGAGGTGGTGGTGTTCCACCAGCAATGGTATTTACTAAATTAATCTTCCTGGCACAGGAGTGGAATCATGTTCCCTTTGCCTTCAGAGCTGACTAACCCATCAGGTGCTAATTTTCAAGGCATTAGTGTGCCTTGCTGAGCTTGCTTTCAGAGTATGTGAACTTGGCATTTCCCATCTTGAGACCTGTTGGGAAAGGCTGGGGTGGGCTGTGCTCAAGCTGGTCAGTTTTCAAATCGGGCTGCTTTGGCACTTGAATTGCAATGGAGCTTTCTTGGAAGCTGATGTTAGAGCCCTCCTGTTTGGTACTGCACTGTTTTCATATATTCCCTCTTTCAAATGTAGGACTGTTCTGTCACTGCTTCAATGCTATGGAAGTTGGCACTCAAAATTAATTACTCAAAGAGATGAACTGTTTCAGTAGAAAGGCATTTTGTGTGGTCACCACTAAGCACAGCTCCTGATACTGTAGCTCCAGATCTAAATGAAGCCTGGCAGAGGAGAGAGAATCTAAGAATAGGTCTGGTTTATGAGCCTTGCTCTGCAGAAGGATTTTGTCCATGAGGTCAGGATAATCCTTTGAATAACAAGCCCAAGAAGCCTGAAGAGACCATGCTTAGAAGTCGGGTTCAAACAATGATAGGTGTGGCAGGTGTTAGTTTTAAAGCTATCTAAAATGAGATTCTTTTAGGCTGTTAAAAGTTCAAAGCAGTTATCCTTCAACATTGGTCACTGTAGGTCTTTCTGGGGCCCTTTTACAGCCTTTCTCCACACAGTTGCTCACTCCTGGTTCCTTACCTGGAGAAGACAAACACCAGTGTTTCTAAATCAGTATTGCTTAGTATTTTTGACACCCACAGGTCACTTTTGAGGCCCAATATATGCAAACAGATTTGCTGTATCTTGTCGTTTGTGCCTGTGTTTACTGCAAGTGTTAGGCTGAACCCTGATGGTCACCTCCTACCTCGGAAGGCTTGTGTGGAGGTGAGGGAAGGCCGGGCAGCTGCCTGGTGTTACTTTTCCCCACAACCAACCAGATTTAACCCTCCATGAGTGAGACTTCAGGTGTCCCCTCTCGGCATCGCCTGTAAGGCCCAGGAGCCAGGGCCGGTGGCCCGCCCGATGCCCCCTCAGTGGTGCCCCGGCCCCGGCAGAGGAAGGGGGCGGCGGAGGTGCTCCCGCCGCGGGAGAGGTCCGCGCCTGCCACCCCCGGCCCTGCCGCCCGCCCCGCCCGCCCCCAGGCCGGCTCCGCCCCCGCCGCACCCGGAACCCTCCGGCCCGGCGACGGTTTCCGCTCGGCGCAGCAGGCCCGGACCGGAGGCGGAAGCGTGGGTGGCGGGCCGGGCCGGGGCAGCGCGGTGGAGGCTGTGCGGGCGGTGGTGGCGGCGGCAGAGGGAAGCGGGCCAGGCCCCATGGCCTCCTCCTCTAGCATCGATATCGAGGACGCGACCCAGCACCTGCGGGACATCCTCAAGCTGGACCGGCCGGGAGGTAAGGGCCGGGACCGAGGGGGTGCGGGAGGCCGTCGGGCGGCGGCGCGCCCCTCCTCAGCCGCGGCCCCGCCGTCCGTCTGGCGGCCGCGCCCCGGGGCTGGGGCCGTCTCTCTCGGGGCGCCTGTGGCATCGCCCCCCGCCGGCTCCTATCCGCCTAGGGCGGGGGTGGCCCGCCTGGCCCCGCCTCTCGCCCCGGAGTGGGGGCCGGGTACCAGCCGGGCAGGGAGTAGAGCCAGTCTCCCACCTTTGGGGGGACCTTCGCTTAGAGGAGAGGGGGGTTGTCACCCAGCAGAGCGGAAGCCGCTGGGAGCCAGAGCTCGCTGCTGCTGCTGCGGCTCTCGGGGCTTTTTTTATCCGAGAGGTGTTGCCGCTGGGAACTGGACGGTGCTCGTCTCCTCTGCCCAAGTCTCCCTTCTGCGTTAAGAATACTTTTTTTCTTAGGGCATGTTGCTGGGCTCAGTGGAAGGGGCTGTTGGGCCTCTCTGAGGGCAGTGCCATTCTCAAACCTGGTGAGGTAATAGTCCAAAAGAGACCATGACCATCAAAGTTTTGCAGGAAAAACTTAGCTCTGGGTAGAGGACAGAATTTATGCCCATGGTCCCATCCTGTTGAGGGAAAAGCAGGGATAGCATACCTTTTAAGTGTCTCGAGAGTCAGTGTGAACACCCTACCTCCAAAACAACTGCCATGTGCGCTGCCTTTTGCTCGGCCAAAAGGATGAGAGGTTGGATGCAGATTGTGTGTAGAGGCACATGAGGTGAGGGGGTAAACCTACAGGAAGCCAGCTTCATTAGTTTTGATACCCATAGAGAAACTTCTTATTACTTGGAGTAGTTTCTTTTGTTTCTGGAGCACTTGGATGCTCCTGGATTATAATTCTTTTAAGAAAATACATTTTCCTTCACAGCGCAGCACTGTACTTAAAAGACTAACAGGATAACTCAGTGCAGGGATGGGGAACACTTGTTTCACAAGCAGTTTCTGAACTGAAAGGATATGTCATGATTGGGAAATGGTTGGAGTTGTTTCTGTTCTCTCAAGGTATCTTGACATTTCCCTGAAGCAGTTTCCCTTGCTGGTTGAAGCAAAGGAGTTATCTACTGAGAACAGCTTATCTATTTTCATTTTTCTTCTATTCATTCTCTTTATACCCTCTCTGTCAACTCTAGTGCACAAGAAGGCAGTTGAGAGGAAAAGGAGCAAATGGACAGTACGTCAAGCGGTAAGGAGCCTGTGGTGGTTCTCAGCAGAAATAACTGCCCGGGTAATAGCAAATAGACTTGAAAGGACCGGTCATAATTAAGTGAAGAGCAAGCACATGTTTGATAACTGGAAGCCTCTGAAAATCCTGTTAGGATGTCAGAGGAAAGGGAAACTGGGGGATCCTTCAAGGCTTTTGAAAGAGAACAGAAGCAACCTTGTGAATTACGTGCGTAGGGCTAGTCTTGTCTGGCATAAAATTGCTCTGGTCAAGCTGCTTTCTAGTTCTAGTTTCTGTCATACCCCGAGTTTCGCTTACAGATCTTAATATCCAGCAGAGACTAGTGTAGCTGCTTTCCAAGGTTACTGTCACAAAGGAAGTTTTGCAGTACTGGGTGTGCATAGCTATGAGCAGCATTACGTTATTCTGGGTGCTGTCCAGGTGGGTGACAAGAAACGCTCCCTGGTCTAAAGAGTTAACAGCTGTCACATGGTTTTTTTTAGTTCTGCTGGGTTTGGTGATTGTGAAAATGTGATCCACCACTAAAGTCCCTCTTGACAGAGTTTTCTCCCAGTTTTTGTAAACATCATTCATCACTTTGGTAGCACTTGACCTTTTTTGATGCCATGCCCTCAGCAAGGGGAAGCTACATGATCAAACCGTGGACCTCCCAGCTGGGGCACATAGACAGGCTGTCAACACCATAGTGCTACAGAGGAGAGTCCCTGCTGGGGTGGTGGGCAGTATCCTTCAATCTGTGCTGAAATCTCTGCTGATACCCATGTGTTAGGTAGGCTCACCCTGCTAGTGTGGCGTTTATCAGGGAAGTCACTGTTCAGTACAAAGTAGTGTCCCTGTCGCGATGTGGGGGTGGGAGGAGTGGGAGGAGGAAGAGTTCAGTATCTCAGCTCTGCTCCTGCTTTCCTGCTCTTTAAAAAGGTAATGAATAAGACCACACTGTCCCTTTGACACCCTACGTCTACCAGTGTCAGTTAACATTTTGTGTTTGTTCATGTACCTACTAAACGCTGAGCCTCTTCCATTCTTTTATGCCTTCAAGACTCTGTGTGGGCAGCACCTGTGCTTGTCTGGCTCCCACTAAGACAGAGTGATGGGCTAAACCCATTCCTGAACTTCAGCGTACTGTTGTTGTGCCCATCAGCCTCTGTGGAGTGTTTCCTCCTTCCCTTTCCCATGGAGCGAATGTCTCAGTCCTGCTGTCCATAAAAGAAAGGAGATGCTTTTGTGAGCTGTTCCTGTTGCTGCAAACAGAGCAAAGAAAATACTGTCTTTACCTGGCAGCCTAGCTGCTTTTTCTGTAGTGAATTTTTTCCTGCTTTCAGTCGCAAAGTATAAATTGTGGTCGATGGAAGTTGCTGCAACTGGACAAACACCAACCATATGTTGTAGGAATAAGGGGCACATCTTAATCTTGCAACAGCAAGTGGAGCACAAATGTGTTAGGTTTTTACAGGATTCCATTCACCAGCCTGAAGTTGCCTTGTGCTGGGTAAGCGCCACTGCTGTTTTCTTCATGCAGTGCAAGTAAATAGAGGTGAGTGCCCAAATGGCCTCTGTGTTGGGATGCGCTGTCGCTGCACAGGCTTTTTGCGTCCATAGTGTAGTTGCTCATTTAATGACTGTTCATAAATGTCCGAGTTTTAGATATTCTTCTGGCAAGTGAAAAATAGTCACAGTTATTTCTGTAGGTAGCAGCACACATCCTGGTATGTTAAAGACTTTTTGGTAACTGAAAGCTTGCCTTGCTTCCAGAGGATGTGCCTCTTGCCTGCACTTATGTTTGGGTTTCTTATGTGTGCCAGTAACAGTGGAGCTTCTGGTCCTGGGAGCAGCCATTTTGCAAGAGCTCAGCAGCTGTTGTTACCTGGCAACAGTATACAAAATTTTGGTTTTCAAAACCAGTGAAAATTTCAAGCGAGGGTTCTGCTGAGACAGAAGGCTTTGGCTTCGATGTACCGATGTATAAGTGCAGATGGACTGGGCTTGCTCTCTAATGGGGATCGTCAACTATTTACCTTGCTAGTAAGTAGCAAGTAGGGAGAAGAGTCTCCTTCACCCCCTGTTACATCTGTCCCCTTCTAGAAGAGTTCAGAAGTCACAGAAGCCACCAGGCAACTTGTGCTAGGCCAAATATAAGAAGCCAGGGTACATGTACTCTTCAAAGCACAGCTGAAACTCTGAACAAATGGTTGCTTTAAGCAAAACCTGAGTGCTGTAAACTTTTGTGTGACTAGTCAACTAAGGGAAAAATGGGAATCCTGTAGGCACAGTTGCACAGCTTTGTAGCTCAATTACTTGAACACCTGGACTTTGAGATCAGGTCTTAGTCAGAAGCCAGAGTTGGAAAGTAACACATATGTTATTTCCAGCCAACCCCAAATGTTGCAGCTGACCGCTGTATGGATGGGCTTCGGAGATCTGTCTGCAGGCACGATTAGGTTAGAAATGTTAGAAGGGTTAGAAATGACCCTTCAGGAACCCTTTGATCTGGCACTTGATTCAGTGAATCTGAATTACCAACTAAGTCTTTCTGATTCAAGCCTGTTTGCTCCTTGAACCTGGTAAGTTCCTTGTACGTGTTCTGTGGTGTTTTTCTGATCTGGGATTGCACGTGTAAGAACAGAGCTATGACTTTGCTCATTTGTGTGCAGATAAAGTTCTTATGTGAGAGGTCTCTTAATTTATCCTTTTTGGAGAAGAATACTTTTCCCAACCAATTCAGTGTGTTCTACCTGATAGATGAGTAGAACCTGACAAAAAAACATCTGGAGGCGGTGTATTTCATGCAGTGCTCTTTCTTTTAAATGGATATTGTGCACTGTTGGTCCTGCTTTTTCCTAGGTTCAGTGAATGAGAACCAGAGACCATCAAATTCGTATAACGGAGACCTGAATGGACTGCTGGTGCCTGATCCCATCGTGGCCGGAGATAGACCTCCTTTGGCTAAGCCAGTGCATCGCAGCATTTCTCTGGGAGCCCTGCAGGAGAAGCAAGTTATGTAAGTTTTGTTGAAAAAAGGCTAAGGGTGAATAGGAAATTGTTAAAAATTAGTTCTGGTGAGCCTGGACAAGCAGAGTGAGTTTTACGTTGAGTTCAGGTGGCAGTTGAGTCCCTGCTATTGGTCAGAGCTTTTGTAGTTTTTGCAATGCTGATGTGTGGAGCCTGCCATCCCTGCTACTCGAACTGAAGAATATCAGCAGAGCTGTTTAGGGAGAAGGGGAGCAGGACTGGCCACACAGCAGACACTGCAAGTCAGGGTGGAGGTAAATTAGCAGGGCTCTGGGTAGGACTTGGCATTCTCACACAGACCTTCAGCCGGACTCTTTCAGGGACCCAGGTTACCTGAGTGATAATTTATACCGGTTTGTAGTATGGTAGACCTTGCACTGGTAGAAGTATTTCTCTCTGCAGAACTTAAAACAGGACAAATGATCCTGAGCTAGATTTCTACTTAACTCTTTGCTAAGTGCATGTACATCAGTGTGTTTTGGATAGAACATGTGCTTTTACTGCTTATATGCAAGAGAACATATGCATATAGAATACCTTGGATTTGTCATAGGAGTAATAATACATATCCACACCTACAGATCCACCTCAGTCTAACTGGTGTAATGCTTGGCTTCGTGTGCTGACTCTTAACATCAGAGCTCATGTAAATAGCTTTTGTTTGGGTTCTCTGGTCATGGTTTTGAGAGAGGATGCTGCAAGAACTATGAGCAGTGTGCACTGTTGTTGATGAGGTGCCACTGATTGGCTTTGGTCTCTTTGCACCTTCCAGTGTTCAGCAGTACTCAAGGCTACTTTAACCCAATGTAGTTCTGTGCTCCAGTCAAATAGATTAATGGACTGTGAGAAGAGACTGGAGGTTTTAAAGCTGAGCAAACCAGGTGTTTGGCACCTGGAGAAGGGAGCCTCTTAACTGAAAGTACTTCTGTGTTCAGTTCAAACCTCCTAGATGCACAGATAGTCCTGCACTGCTGTTAAAATTTTGAATTGTAAATATCTGACCTCTGTTCTCTTCTTTTGAGTCTTGTCTGATTTTTCCCTTTGTTTTTCTTAAAAGCTGCCTTTCCAGTGGTGACAGCTCCACTTGTGTGGTGATATCAGCAAAAGACGTGGAGATAGTGGCCAGCAGTGATTCCAGCATCACCAGTAAGGCCAGAGGGAGTAACAAGGTAAGGAGCAAGAGAAAGAATAGTTCTGTCTCTTTTTTTTCTTAATCACATCAGCTCATGCTTGAATATTTTAAACAGACATTATTATCTCTTTCCTGTGTTATAGGAGCTTGTCATTAGGTAGAAGTTTGTCAAAGACCTTAACAAGGGGGAAAAAATTGGAGCAGTGTCTTGTAATTGATTGTTACTGTTATTCCAGAGACCGGCTAAGTCATTGTCTAATTTTCAGGAACAAGTCCATGATCTAACCTGTAGGTTCCTGGGAAAGTGTCCATCCTTCACAAACAAGCTTTTCCTGCTGATTGTTTCTTCACTGGAAGGTCTTCACTAAGGAGGGAGGGTTGCTCTTGATAGCTAGCTAGCCTCAGTCCTGCTGAGGGCTCTACCCAGCAGACCAGAGCTGCAGAAGAACCACTATCCTGAGATTAGAACTAGAGCTGTAGCAGAGTACCAAGACATGTTGAGAACAAATGCTAATAATTAGGAGACAGAACTCTGGTCTTGATCTTCTCAGCTTTTTCATATTATATCACTTTGTCCCTTGATGTGCATTGAATTAAGGGACCAAAGAGATCGTAAATGACTACTGTACTATGTTATTATTGTTTTTCATAGATAATACTGAAGATAAAAATGAAAGGGAGGACTTCTGCTGTAATTCCCATAGCATTTCTTAATTTTTCGCTCACAGAGACAATGCTTATCAAATAAGACCAGGACTCTCAGCTTCTTGGAAAGCAGTATTAAAACGAAAAAGCAAGTGCCCATGCAGAAAATGTGTTTCTGTATTTCAAAAAAGTTTCCAAGAACTGTGAATCTGGGCACAGTGCTAATAAAGAGGTAAAGGCTGCTTTGCTGTACTTGCAGGGTAGAGTGTTGTTCTGCAGTGTGACAAAATTCAGAGAGTCACATTCCTTCCTGCAATGGAAGAAGATAGTCACCAGCCTCCAGAATTTTGAATCGTCAGGGCTCTGCTGCCTGGTACTCAACGTGCAACTCTTCTTACCAACTGCTGCTTCTAATAGCTTCCTATTAAACCTCAGAGATCCTCCCTGGAGGAAATCATATATTTGGCATGTTTGTTTCAGGAAAAGTTAATTCCAGGCACATCTCATGTTTTGTTTTCTTTCTCCTGAGCAGGTGAAAATACAGCCTGTTGCTAGATATGACTGGGAGCAGAAATACTATTATGGCAATCTGATAGCTGTTTCAAATTCCTACCTGGCTTATGCCATTAGAGGTGAGATACCTTCTTGTTGTGGATGTGATTTGTATTCTTTTGCTCCGTGTATCTCTGAGAGGCAAAGTTCACATCAGAAGAAGGTAACTGGCAATAATTGAAGCATTTCTTGAAATACCGAGATCAGGATGCTGTTGTAGTGGGAGTATAAGTGAAACTGGAGCTACAGGGGAGGGAGAAAAGCTTTTCTGAAGTTAGAAATAAAAGAAAGGACTCGGGTTGGAATTGAGGAAAAGTTGAAGGATTACGTTAGTTTCACTGGACAGTATGCTGATGTTGAGATTATTCCTCTAATTAAATATTTCTGCAGTAAACAAGTTTCTCTGTAGCTAAGCACAGAAGCAGCCCTGTGGTAATTTGAGCAGATCAATGTTTGCAATGGATTTGCTTGCATGAATTTAGAACTGAGTTTAAGGCTAAATTTAGAGGAGCCAAAGAGCAACGCAGATGCAGTGTATTTTGCAGTAGGAAGCGAGAGAAAAGCAGAACAAAACAGGGAAAGATTGTTTCGCAACATACAGAAAACAAATTAATATTTTGTCATCTGCAATGTCTCTTTCTGCTCTCATATAAGCACGCAGTGTTTGGGGCTCCATCAGTGCTTTCCTTTCTTCTTAGTTCTAACACCCATCAGTTCGTCTGGCTTTTTATGAAATCTACTACTCCGCTTCTGTGTTTTTTCCTAGCTGAGGTTATTTTAGAGCAGCTTTAGGCTGTCTCACCCTTTTTTTTTTTTTAAGTATTAAAGCTTAGGTGCAGTAACACTATGGAGAGCTGAATGGTCTGCTAGGGCCAGCTTGGGCATTGAGAAGCGGAAACAATAGGGCCTCCATAAGACTGCCTTCATTATAGTGATGTTTGTCTCAAATGGGAAGTTGGAGACTTTTGCTTTGTATGTGCATGCTGTAAAGCATGTTCTTTTCAGTCATGCAAGCCAAAAAGCAGTACTTTTTGCCAGGTGAATGTTTATGCTTTTTACATTCCCCTTACAGAAGATACATTTGGCCTACCTGCCTCTCAGTGACTCCACTTACTGAAAATGAAATTGCAATTAAAATTAATTCGCTGTCACTGGAGGTCAGTCTTGGAGGTTTGGTAGCTTTGTCATGAGCGCGGGATAAAGATTTAGGCCTTACATTTAATGAAGGCATCTTTCAGAGAATAATCCTGAGAATCACAAGAAGTCAAATTCTGTTGACTTTTTAAGTAGAGGAACTTAGAATTTGAGGTGCTCAAGAAATTGTAGAAGATACGGGGAATTAAGCGGCCCCTTCCAAGGCAGGCAAACTCTTCCTGATGCGCCATTCCAATCTTTTGTGCCAAAGTGAAAAGTGCAGAGAATGTTTGTCTGGGTCTTGAAAGGGCTTGTTAACATGGATACAGGTTTTCAGTGTGTTGCCAGTGACAGCTGATGTTAGGATGGGTACTGGAAATTACAAACCAATGGCTGGAAACAAAGGCAGTCCAGTGGGGAAATTGCACAGCTAAATGATGACTTCTCCCTCTGTCTTTTCTGCAGCTGCCAGTAATGGCTCCGCTATGGTGCGGGTGCTGAGCATCAGCACTGCTGAGCGGACCTTGCTGAAAGGATTCACAGGCGGTGTGGCAGACCTGGCATTTGCTCATCTCAACTCCAACCAGCTGGCATGCCTGGATGAGGCCGGCAACCTTTTTGTCTGGCGCCTGGCCATGGATAAAGAAAAAATCCAGTATCTTGTCAAAATATGCCTCATAACAGTCTTTGTGTAACGGTTAGATGTGAATGCAGCCTCAAAATTGCAACTTATTTTGTAGCCTCTTCAGAATACCAGCGTTATGGGGGGAGGTCAATACTTCTGCTCCTTCCAGAGTATCAAATCAATCAATTTGTGCCTGTATTCAGCACAATCATTATGTGATATTGCATTTAAGTAGAAATTCTAGGAGTGACACCCCAGTGCTTCTTCTGGTCCAGGCAAAAGTAGTCAGTGAGAAGTATCAGTCTGGACTTAGCTGGCCTTACACATGGACAGTGTTACCTTGGCCATGTGACAAAGCTTTTTACTCACGTTTGTGTGTTCTCGCTCTTTTCCTCAGTTATTTTTCTGGGGAAGAGGATGTAATACTTTCCCCCTGCCACTTGCTATCTTCCTTCCAAACCTGTCATCCCTCTTTTGGTGGTCCTGAAAGTTATTTTCAGTGTTTGATTCATTGCCCTATATCATCTTCTTTTAATTGCTAGGAGTGACTGCTCAGTGCTTTTGGGAAGCACATGCGCCTGTGGGATATGTCGTCTTAGGCTGTGGCTTCTTAATTTCAATCGTATACCATCATTTCAAAAGCAGCTGGAGTGAAGGTGGTTGTAGTTGTTTAAGATCTGATTTGTATGGGTGGACCAGAGCATTTGGCCTGGGACAACGTGGTAGCTTTTCTGTCTTTCTGTGATAGTGTTGTTACGCTAGCTGAAATAATTTAATCTGTCCATTAGCAGTTGCGTGGATTGCATGTTCAGATGTGTGTGCTCCTGTTGTGCTTATCCTGTCCCTGTCTGCAGCCTGCAAGAGAAAATTACGAGATTCTATTAACTTTTGTAAGCTTAACCTCTTCTGCTGGTGAAGAAATGCTGGTTTGCCACCCTTCTTAGCAGAATCCTTTTATCTGATTTCTTTTTGAGTCTTGATCAAAAAAATCATGAGGTTTAGTAGTATTTACCAGAGGACCAAGCCTGAACAGATTATTGCTGAGTGTCAGAAGCACTGCCAGAATGTTATGTTTCTTAACTGTGGTGATCAGAGAGGAGATCCTGGTTAACATCAAGCGACCTGACAATACCCCATTGAACACCTCTCGAAGAATCATCTGGTGCCCTTTCATCCCAGATGATAATGAGGAGAGTGGTGAAGAGGGAAGTCAGACGTTGGCCTTGTTGCACGAGGACAGGGTAAGGAAACCTTGCTTATGAAACGTTGTCCCTTATTAGAGGGAGAGAATTTAATGACAGAAAGAACCAATATGGTTAGAGCTGTAAAGGCTTCTGTCCCATCTGTGCTGGGGATCCTCCCATAATATGAGGTGTTCCAAGGAGAGGTCATGCTGATCTTTCCTCAGGGCTCAGGAGGAAGGAGAGTGATAACTTCTGCTCACCATCAAATAGTGGGACCACTAGAAACAATGTGGTGGGCCAGAGGCATCACTCCTCTGCTCAGGCTGAGCTAGTTCCCAGGGAAAGGGGGATTGGTGAGCCACAGATACGACTGCCAGGAGCAGTTCCCCGTACTTTCATGTAGCTGCATGTCGGGCAAGCATCTAGTGGCCAAACTGGGTGGAAATGGGAAGGTTTGTGTCACATACTTGCCATTGAGCTGGTATGTCAGGATATAAGGTATAAGAAATAAGGTATAAGATATAAGGATATAAGAAATTCTCTGCTGGATCAGACCAGTAGTTGTAGGAATAAACCTGTGTGCCCACATGTTTTCCAGGCAGAGGTGTGGGATTTGGACATTATCCGAGCAAACAACAGCTCCTGGCCTGTGGAAGTGCCTAGCATCAAAGAAGGCTTCATCGTAGTGAAAGGACACAGCATGGTATAAACCTGTTTTGCTCTTTACTGCCATCACATAGGTGATCACTACAGATCACTTAGGTTTTCTTTGGGTTGTAGTGTCTCAGGAGCTGCAGTTCTTAGGACAGCTGGCTGTAAATAACCCAGTTTCTTACCCATCCAAACTATCACCCACAACCTACTGGCTATGTACACACAGTATTGGTAAGTAACCTTTGTTTAAAGAGCCAGGGTGAATGTGTAGCCGTATTGTTTGAAAATGGCTCTTGACAAAACTCATCTGTATTTCCAAGGGCCTGTTTGACAAACTGGGCTGTATTTCATCTATTTTGCTACAAGTCCTGGTAAATAGAACACTTAACGCTGCAGTGGTTTACTGCTGGATAAGAAGGGGGAGATTAAGCCCAATGACATCTTTATTCCTCTATGATTTCCCTAATGAGTATAGTTATATCTGTGAGTACAGTGGACCAGGACTGCAGCTGAGTATCCAGTAGGTGATATTTCAAATATAAAATAATCAACTGGAAAGAGGCCAGTTTCATTTCTTGAACAGGATGATGACAAAGTAATTGTATCACTTTGTTTCACAATCATAATTGTTTCATCTATCATGACTGTGAAAAGCCAGAAGATCCCAAACCAAAATGAGCTCTGCTCATAACATGAGTAACAGTGGGAATGGTAGCAACACAATCCATTGTACTTAAATTTGCTGTCTGGAAAAGGTGAATGTTAGTTATTATTACAAAAGAGTCCTGTCAGTTCTTCTGTGAAGGGTTAAGTTGCCTGGTGACATGTCTGTTGGAAATCACTCTGACAAATGTACTGTCAAATTCCTGTTTGAAGAGTTCTCTTTCTCCCCAAGGAGTTGTAAAATCACTTTTCTTTGTCTTCCCACCCTGCCTCTGTTTAGTGCCTGAGCGAAGGAGCACTTTCTCCAGATGGAACTGTGTTGGCCACAGCAAGTCATGATGGTTTTGTCAAATTCTGGCAGATCTATATTGAGGGACAAGACGAGCCAAGGTAACTGGAGTATTAGAAAATTAAAGATCTTGGAACAGAGAGCACCACTTTCTGAGAATTTCCATGTTATCACCTCGAATCACCTGCAATGGTCATTCTCAGGGCATTATAGAGATACAGGGTGAATGTTTGTAATCTGTTGCACAAGAGTTGTATCACTGAATATTATATATGCTCAAGGTTTGGTAAACTTAGATAAAAAGCAAAGAACTGTGTCTGGAAGCAGGAGTTCTGTGCTTTGCACAGGCTGTAGTGAAACTATTTTTGCACTGTCCCTGTAAATGCAGAAAGCTTCTCTGAGCTTTTCTTCTCAATGTTGACTTCTTTTATGTATTGTGCCCTTGTTTAGCACCAAACCAAGTACCGACACATGATTTCTTTTTTTTTGGTCACAATCTGTGGCAGCATGGGCTGTGACCTCCTTATTTTATATAAGCCTGTAAACAGCTACAAGCTGATAACACTTGGTGGCTGCTGACTCAATGCTGTCTTTGTACAGGTGTAACGTGTTCAGCGCCTACCTTATATATTCCTTATTAACTAGACCCTGCACACTCGATCTTTTCTGATTCTTTCTTAGGTGTCTTCATGAGTGGAAACCCCATGACGGTAGGCCTCTTTCCTGCCTGCTCTTCTGTGACAACCATAAAAAACAAGACCCAGAGTAAGTCCCCAATCCTGTACTTGGATTATCAAAGTTTAGTAGTGTCTTCTAACTCTACTTTTGGAGGGCTTCTTGTAGCTGCATTGTACTTGTAAAAAAATTAGTGTCATGGCAGGAGCAAGTCCTGTCATCTTTGTAGTCAATTTTTTGGTGAGGGAGGAATAAATAAGGCTCTGCAGTACAGTATAAAGGGACCCTAATTCTAGTGTCAACTCCATGAAAGCAATGAAAATTCTAAATTGATGAGTCCTTTTAGGTTTGTGGCATGGTCAGTTTTAACTGGGCTGTTATCCTCCAAATTTCTGCTGCAGTTGATTAAAAAGTAAAAGTAACTGTTTTGGTTTTTAATTTTTATTGTTTTTTCAGTCAGTTGTGGCCTTAAGGCTCTTGAGAGCTGAGAGCTATAGCGGTTTCTAATCTGCCTCAGTGGAGAGATTTTTTGGGAACTTTAAGACACCATTGGGCAAAATTAGCTATGGGCAGCTTGCGAGGAACTTTTCTGTGAAACGTCCTTATGGGAAGGACCAGATATTCTTTAAGAGAGCTTAATTCTGTTGGGCCTGCAGGGTTCCCTTCTGGAGATTCCTCATCACAGGAGCAGATCAGAACAGAGAACTGAAGATGTGGTGCACTGTGTCTTGGACCTGTCTGCAGACTGTCCGGTAGGTGTTGATATGCCGAGTCCCATGAAGTGTTGGATTTACTTTGAGCAGTGGATCGTAACAAAGCTCTCAGTTTCCAGGTATACTTACTTTGCAAAGGTGATCCTTGATCTCCAGTGGTGTCTTCTCTAACCCCATTTAGAGGATCCTTTGCCAATCTGACCTATCTGTTGAAAGCTGTCAGGGCTGTTACAGACTGTCAAGATTTGGCAAGGCAGGGCAGGTTGATCCTGGTAACACCAGTCTCCTTGGTGTTACCAAGACCTTTGCTTTGGTCTGTAGAGCACAGATATACCTGTGGCATGAGGAGAGGCATTCCAAATTGCACTCCTTGAGAGCTTTCTTCTGTAAAAATACTAGATACTCAATAACCAATCTAGGATCTCTTCCCCTTACTGCTTTTTCATTTTAAATAATGAGAGGCTGCTATGTTGACAGAGCTTAAGCAGTTATACAAGGCTTACTTGCCAAGCCATATGGGTCAAGAAGTTCAAATTCCACTTTAGTACATTCCTTCACTCAACTTATGTTCCTTAGTTTTACCTTTCTGCTGATGAATCGTGGCCTCTCTGATCACATGCACATGTAAGGCCACTTCTCATTTTTAAGAGAGCAGTTCAGAATATGGCATACAGCTGAGTGCTGCTTTTCCCACCTCATACTACAGAAACTCCAAAGCCTATAGAAGAGTTATTTTGATTTGGTGGTTTTTTGTTTTTAAATCTGTAGCGTTGGCTCATGTCCTCCTATGAATGTGGAATGTGTTAAGTAATGACAAACTGTCATCTTTCATTTAAATTTTCAGAATCTATATCTAGATCCTGTTCTGTGATCTCCATGCTGGTCTCTTAGCTGAAGTCAGCACTGATTTCTGCAATGATGTTCTGGTTCTAGTGGGTGGTTGCACTGTAATATGGTTGTAAGCTCCTTAAGAATATTTTTTGTAACTAATGCAGTTTCATAGCAGTTGTTCTGGTTGTGCTAATCTACCTTGCTTTCTGCACCCCCCAACTTCTTGTTTGTGGATCTAGCTTTTGTCCTGACATCTTCAGCTCCATGAGTATTCTTCCCAGCCTGAAAGTCTGCCTGGACCTCTCTGCTGAATATCTGATACTGAGCGATGTGCAGAGAAAAGTAGGTGGTTCATTTTATTGCTGGCTGTGTGGGTAATGGTGACAGAAGGAGAAATGACCATCTGTGTGACTGATTGTGCTGCCTAGGTCTAGGATTTGCATGTTAATAGCTAAAAATGAAGAGTTTGGCCTCATCTATTTCATCATAAGATGTCAAATGGTAACCATTCACTCGATTCATCCTGAGGAGCCTTAGGATTACTTCTCACCCTAAAGTAAAGCTCTCATTTGGAGACACCAGTGTCTGGCACAGTAGGATTGAGTTCCTGATAGACATTGACTTAGATAGGAGTGTGCTTATTGTGGTTTCCTTGGGTGTTCTGTTTCAAACTGAAATGGCTCAGGCTTTATTCCTCATGTTATTTCCATTGTTCCAAATCTCGTTCAGGTGCTACGTTTTGTAGTCCACGCACATGTACGCATGGTCTGCTCCAAAAGCCCAGTGGCTTACTGTTTCTGATTCTTCCAGGTCTTGTATGTGATGGAGCTGGTGCAGAACCAAGAGGAGGGCAAAGCTTACTTCAGCTCCATCTCAGAGTTCCTCCTTACCCACCCAGTCCTAAGCTTTGGCATCCAGGCAGTGAGCCGGTGCCGGTTGAGGCACACTGAAGTCCTCCCAGCAGAAGAGGAAAATGACAACTTGAGTGTAGGTAGGTGATGAAGAGAATTTGGTTGCTGTGACATCAGGATTTCTTTCCTTACTGGTTCTGGCTTTCTCATGAAAGACTGGCTCTTTTCTTCTCTTAATATGTATGAAATACATCCTGTGCAGCTAGAGTACTTCAGGGAAACACAGCAGAGTTGGTTGCAAGGGACCTCTGGAGGTGTCTCGTCCAACTTGCTGCTTGAAGCGGGACTGTTGCTGGTGGCAGATCAGGTCATCTATGGCTTCATCTAGCTACATGCTGAAGGCCCCCAAACATGACGCTTCTGCCTCTGCTCTGGTGCCCTGTCACAGGGCTGCACCCCTTCATAAAGAAAATATTTCTTAATCCTGAATCTGAACCTCCCAACCCAGGTTGTAGCCATTGCCCCTTATTGCACAGAAGCTCTGCTGAGGTGTTTCTGTTACTAAAAAAGCATTCCAGGGCTGTGTGGACTTAAGTGACTGTGAGTGATGCTTTGGTTAAGGTACAAGAGTAGCTGCTCGGTACCTGAGCCATGATGCTTTTGTGATTGCAGAGTGTCATTGCCCCCAGCAGAACAGAGGGGACGGCTTCTTCTGGCAGCGTGGGGCTGTATCTCCCTCCAGCACAGTTTGCTTCAGGCTCACAGGAGCAAAAGAGTTCCTGGAAGAACTGGCAGGATGTATTTCTGTGGCTGCTTGTCTGAGTAAACTATGGAATTAAACACCAGAGGTGCAAGCATATGGTCTGAGAAACCAACTGGTTGCTTCTGAATTGTGCTGCCTGAGCTCTGACAGATGTGAGGACAGTATACAGTCTGAGTTGAGGGAAAGGGTGGGATTCTTCCCAGTCACATCTGGAAGGCATATTCCCAAGCTTCTTGCAACGGAAGTGAACGAGTAACTCTCATGGGTTTCTCCTCTAAAAGGAGATGTCATCTTCTGGCTGTTACTCCAGCGAATATGACAGTGAATCCTGTGGAGAACTGTCCCATGTAGACATTCCTTGATTGCTGCCTCTCTTCAACTGTTGGTTTGCTCTTGCTCCCCTACATTTCTATTAGTAAAATTTGGAAAGGTGCTTTGAATAACAGCGACGTATTTCCTGTTAGAAAGATACAGCTGTACTGATAGTCCAGGAGCAATGTGCTTCCCTACATAATATAGTCAATTCTTGTTGTTATCAATATTAGTGGTGTAGCTCTGAAATGCAGAAGCAAAAATGACAGATTACATGTAAGCAAGTCAGGAGCAGATGGGGACTGAAGCTTTGTGTCCTGTCTAGTGCTCAGATAATTAGGACAATTTGCATAGGAATGCCTAATTTTGGGCGGGGGGGTGGAATGTGTATGTTGATTTATCTTTTTGACTCGGCCTCCTTAGTTTTGTTAGTAGTGAGACAGATACAGGTGTTGAGTGAATGTTGTCAGTGCTGGGTCATGGGATGTTATTACAGAGCTGTTCATAACTAGAGTTGTTTACAGTCGAGAAGGATGGTTGAGCCCTAGTCTGAACTTACGTATGTTATAAGCTAGTGTGTCTCTCTTAAAATATACCTAACCAGTCACTTCAACAGCCTGAACAAATCACTGGCAATTCTAGACCTCAGCTTCCTCCTCTTTACCTAATGAGGTATCTTTTTTTTTTTCCTCTTCCTTGGGGCTCTGAGCAAATCTGGTTGCTCTCACATTGAAAAGTTAAGGGAGTGTAGGATACAGTTCCCCTTAACAGGTTGAATCTACCTCTGAAGTGGAGAAGTGATGAAGCTGTATCTCTGCTGCTGGCTCATCTGCTGTGTTGGTTTTTCTAGTAGTTTGTCTGCTATTTCCATCCAACTTCATATTTTACTTTTGTCTCATTTACAGAAGGTGCTCAGGGAGCTGGGGCTGTTGAATCAGCAGCAGGCGTGCTGATAAAACTCTTCTGTGTGCACACCAAGTGAGTATGCAGAGTAGCTACCATGGGCAGCTGTCTATGGTTGTCCTAATCCTGCACTGACCTATGGAAATTTAACTTACCAGTTCCTTTTGCTCACAAGAAAAACCACTTGGACTTGTAGAAATTTCTAGCTGTGGTGCGTGCAGTATGGACTTACCAGGAGGTAGCCCTGCATGATGCTGTGGCAAGCTAGTATTTTTGTTGCAAGGAGTACACAGTGACTTAATAGTTGTGCTCGTGTTTGCACATGAGCTGGGAAACATCTCTCGAATACCCTGGATGCCAGAACTGGGTGGCACAGCTGAATGAGGATCAGCTTCTGCTGAGCGTGTCCCGAGAAGGGCAACAAAGCTGGTGAAGGGTCTGGAGAGCAGGTCTTATGAGGAGCGGCTGAGGGAGCTGGGGTTGTTTAGCCTGGAGAAGAGAGGGCTGAGGGGAGACCTTATCACTCTCTACAACTACCTGAAGGGAGGTTGTGGTGAGGTGGGTGTTGGTCTCTTCTCCCAAGTCACTAGTGATAGAACGAGAGGAAATGGCCTCAAGTTGTGCCAGGGGAGATTTAGATTGGATGTTAGGAAAAATGACTTTACTGAAAAGAGTGGTCAGGCATTGGCACAGGTTGTGCAGAGAGGTGGTGGAGTCACTATCCCTGGAGGTGTTAAAAAACATGTAGACATGGCACTCTGGGACATGGTTTAGGAGGCCTGGTGGTGTTGGGTTGGGGGTTGGACTTGATGATCTTGGAGGTCTTTTCCAAACTTTATGATTCTATGATTCTTCTGTCATGGACAGAAAACACTAAAGCATATTCCAAGGGAATCAGTTTGGTAAAGAGAAACGTTCTAAGCATTAGACTTCTCTTGCTGATTCATAGACTAATCAGAGATGCCTCATTTTTTTCAGGGCCCTACAGGATGTGCAGATTAGATTCCAGCCTCTTCATAGTCCTGACATGAGTGCACCCATGCCTTCCCATAGTTCCCATGAAGAATTTGGTAAGCATTTGTGTTAAATTGATCTTCAGTGTTGCTGAGCTTTTAAAGGTTGCCGGGGAGGAGGAGCACAGCAGGAGAGCAGCTTTGGGTGCCTCTTTGTAATAGAGTGGTGTAATTGCATAAAGGGTTCTGAATATGGACTAGCTGTGAAGCAGACCACTTGATTAGAGCCCAGTGTGAGTATGGAACATGGGGGCACGTTAGGCTAGGAGTGCTAATGCTTTGTGCACATTGGAGTCAACCTTCTTATGTGATTTGGCACTTGTGCCAGAAGCTTGGCATTTGTCTCTTGTCAGGTGGAAGAAATTAAGTGACACCAGAGCTTTGGGAGTGGAGGACACTGGGCTGTGTGTAGTGTGCTCTTTCAGTTCATTCTCAATTCTGGGATGTAGCTGTTAAACTGGCCATGTGATTAGGGAGGAAAGCAAGCTTGGATCTCTTATTATCAAAGCCCAATAACATCCACTGTTTAGTCTACAAAGAATAAGCAATGACACAGGATTTCCCTTGGCCTTAGCTTTGATTAGATTGTTGCAGGGTTTTTGCTTGTTCTTTTGGAATCTGGCATGGCAGGCAATGGCATAACTTCACGCTTTGTGGGATTAAAGCTTTAGCTTTTGGGGGAAGTTCCTATAAATTGATTTGTATTTCTCCCTCGGAAGCCTTTCCAGACCACATGGCTGATCTAAGCACAGAAGTGCTGGGATCTGAAAAAGGATCGGTGCATGGCTCTCAACCAGACCTGCGGCGTATTGCTGATCTGCCTGTACCAGCAGACTTCCTTTCTCTCTCAAATGATGCCAAACCTAAGCTGATGACTCCAGACGCATTCATGACACCAAGTACATCTCTTCAACAGGTAACTAGAGAGCAGCACTGTTATTGGTGGTACGAGGCGTAGGTTTGGATATTTCTGTGAACTTTTTCTATGCAGTAGTGACTCTGATAGGCTAAAGTAGCTGAATGCAGAGTACACAGGAAACTCTGTGGAGGTAACCAAACTGAGTAAAGACATGTTGGCACATCTAAAATGCTAGGCTGACCTAAGCTTGTGTTGCGATTGCTATGTTTAGCTGCAAAACTGCTGATGTAGCTGTCTTGTGTAGAAATACGGGTTTGCTAAATAATTGTGTCTGAGCTGGGAGACTGGTTTACCTGTGTTGTTTGGGGTTGTGATATAACTATAATGGAAGAAAATATGCCATCTCTGCATATCCTGTCTGATGAGATGCTGTGGGAACGTATGTCTGAAATGATCAGGTAGGTAGCTGGGACTGTAACATCTTCTGCAGGACATCTGCAAATCATTGATCCAGCAACTCAGTGGGTTTTTTGGATCTAACACAACAGGCCTTAACTCGTACAGAAGGAAAGTCTTCCATGCTTGCACCAGAGATTTCAGTGTCAGAAAGCATGCAAAGCATTCCTTGGGATTTGGTGATCTCTGCAAACCATAGCAAAGTGTCTTGATGAAGAGCCGTAAGGAAGCATTTACTCCTCAGTGGAGCTCTCATGAGGCAGTCAGAAAACACAGAATTCTTCCTAAAGTTCTGTCATGTGTGCACGGCCAGCAGTGCTGCATCACGCACCATTGGGTCCTGCCAGGCATTTCTAAGGTTGGCACTGGCAGTGTGCATCTAACTCAGCATAAGTTTCTGCTACTCCTTTTTGGTTATGCCAACAAGCAGAAGTGCAGGAGCTCACTGTGTCTTGGCTGCTCTGCATCTGAGTGTCCTGTTAGTTTGTCTTAAACCCATTCAGATATTCTTGCCTTATAACCTGCCTCCATGCGTCTCTATTGAATTTGTGACTGTAGTTTTTTCCATGTGCTTTTGGAATGGGAGTAGACATAAATTAAAAAGCTTTTTAAAAAGGGCATTCTTTAAAAGAAGTAATCTGCAGTATAATTACAAGGTGTGGGTTCCACTGGTGAGAAGCTGTGCTGTTTGTGTTTTCTCTGCCTTCCTGTGAGAAATGGACTGTCATCAGTTGTTTGCCGCACTGATACAGTTCTTACAGGAATGGAGGAGAGCACTCATGAGCAGCACTCCACATACACATCCTAATATAGAAAATATAATTAATATAATTTAATTTATAATTAATATTAATTTATAACAACATAAAATACAAGGAACATATTGCCACCACAGCTTGAATGTGTAACTGGAGGAGCCTGGGTGAGGATGGGCAGCACGTGTGGAGATGGGCAGAAACGGAGTTTGTGCTGAGTTGACTACAGAGAGCCGCCCCAGTGACAGCTTGGGGAGCAAAGACTAAATTAAACTCCTCCTAAGGGTTTTGATGTTGCTAGCAAAGTTGCTGAGTGCAGAAGTTAATTATGTGCCTGAGGGCACGTAGCCTTCCCAATGCAAAGACATCCCAAGGGAGCAGACGGAAGTTGTTGATGGGATGATGGTTGCGCGTACTGTTTGCTGCAAGGAGCAGCTCACTCTTTAGTTTAAACAGTGTAACTGTTCCATTTAAACCTGGCTTTTCACTGCTGCCTATTTTATGGCAGGCTTTTTCCTGCTGGCACCAGCACCCAGGACCAGTATAGGGTGGAAACAGCCTTGAGTTTAGCTCAATCTCTGCTCTCTGCCATAAACAGTGTCAAGCGCAAGAAGCTCAGTGAAACTGGCTTTCCCAGCTGAGTACTTGTATGCTTATGTTGGTGTTCTCTGTAGGTGTTTCTTGATAGCCAGAAGCAGCAGTGGGGGCCAGCATATCGCCCTGTACTCTTCACTGCTAGCCATCTAGCTAGAAGAGCAATACCTCTTCTTGTGCATTGGAGCATTCTGCTTCCACGTATCAGCAGTGCAGGACCTAAACCCCATACAGAATCTGGCCTCAGTAGTGGCAACAGAACTTGACAAGAGCAGTCTAGCTTAAAGAGCAAAATGGGGATCTGGTGCTGAGCCTTGCAGAATGCCACTTTGTTTTGGGAGAGGAATCGCTCGATAAAAGCAGTCATGGTTCACGTGATGAGGATGTTCTGGGGCTTGCCTTTAACGAGCACCTGAGTACAACTCAACTTTTTTTTTTTTAATTCCTTCTTTGCCAAAAACTCCTTAGGAGTTGTTCCAGAGCCACCATTCTCAGGTCAAGCTCTGCTGTTGGACTCTTCTGTCCCATCCTGATGGCTGTATATTTTCTTACAGATTGCTGTGTCTCCAGGCAGCAGCGTCAGTTCCCTGACTGCAGTCACAGCCATGAGCAGCACTTCTGTCACGGATGCCTCTATGCCCAGGTAAATAGCATGTATATATTATATCTGCAGTTAAATTGATACTGTCCTTCAAGATGGTGCAGAGCTGTACTGTATCTTGTAGGAGAGGACACTGTAACCAGAACCAGAAACTGGCCTGAGTCCCAGCATCCCTATACGGGCAACTGTTTGCATCTCTGATGCAGCATGGAGCATGCCTGTTGCCATCCAAGGGGCCAACAATAGTGTTTCGTTTGTGCCTCATAGGGATTCTCTTATTGCATCTCAGTGTTGTTGCTTTACATGCTTCTCCCAAAGGGCTGCTGTTGTTTACAGGTAAGAGAACACTGCAGCCACCAAAGACAAGAAGATAACTCAGGCTGTTAGGAAAGTCTTACTAGTGTTGAGGTGGGTTGGGCTGCATAACAGGGGAAAGCTTCACTTCTGGGAAAAAGATAAAGACTGTTCCAATAGTGTCCTGTTTCTCTCTAAACTCTGCACAGTGTTCACTGAAGATATAGCAGGTCCCTTCTCCACTGACACCTCAAATTCTGAGAGATTGCAATGCCTTTCTCTTTGGGCTGTATGAGGACTAAGTGATGCAGGTGCTAGTTGACAGGGAGTGGCTGACCACAGTAGAAAGAGCAAGGGCTTGGAGAACACTAGCAAAGTTTGGGTTGGGCTCCTCCATTGACCCGTGTATCCCGTCTCCTCACCTTTTGGTGTAGATCTCTACCATTAGATCAGCATTCTCGATTTCTTTGTGCCCCTGTTTTCTGCAGGCCATCGGAAGACTTGACTGTGAGCCCCAAGATGCAGCTGGACACCAGCCTCACACTGAGCAGCAGTAGCAGCAGTCTCCAGACTAGTCCTAGGAGCCATTCGGTTCTTATCCCAGGCCTCCCTGACAAGCTAACACCAAAGGCACCTGTTCCAGTAAGGCTCCAAATGCTGTTCCCTTCCTTCTTGTGGGCCAAGGGACCTCTATGGGCCTGTACAAGCTGAAATTAGACTTACTTGGATAATAACAGGGCCAGCATCTGCCATTTAGAAAACACAGAGCTGCAGCCAGGTCTACCAGTATTATCGGAACTTGACCTTGGCATAAACAGCAGGTCTCTGAAAACTAGAGAAAGCTCTAGCTTGTGCTGTCACTATCACAATGGTTGGACATGGTCACCCTTTGTGTTAGGAGACAGTGCTACCTTGAAAGGTTTCTTCTTCCTTGTTGGTCTGACAGGTCTCTGAAACAATAATTTCCTATTCCTCAGTTTTTATTTCCAGGTGTGATGTGAAACAGATTATGACTAAAGCTTGAAATTGAAATCAGCTTTCAGTCCTGGAGATGTTCAGTGTTAAAACTGACTTTTTCCTTCAAAGAGAAGGGATCCTGGAGCAGAGAAAGGAGGTAGAATTGGTGTGACATTTTCTTTTGAAAGCGTGTTCAAACTAGCGTTGGCTTAATTGTGTTGTTAGCCTAGCCAAAAGCCCATTACAAGTCTTGGGGCCCTTTTCTGTCTGCTGAACAGAGTAGGAGCACAGGGATCACATGAGGAAAGGATACAGCTGGCTGTTTCCAGAGTTAGTTGGTGCAAGGTACTGGGGTTTCTTGGGATGTCTCTGCATTACCCTGAAGCCCTGGTTGTTTGGTTTTGGTTTTTTTTTTCTTTCTTTTAAATTCAGGTCACACCAGGAAACCCCTCTCTAGCACTGGAACTGCAGGAGGTGGAGCCCTTGGTGGTGCCCCAGGCTTCTCCCACCCGTGAGCGCTCCCCAGATGTCATTTCATCTGCTTCCACAGCCATGTCCCAAGATATCCCAGAGATTGCTTCTGAGACCTTGCAACGCAGCTTTGCAGCAGCTCCGTCTGGGCTACCTGCGGAGGTGCTGGAGCCCAGTCATCACGCAGACAGTATGGCATCCGCTGCCTCAGCCTTACATTTGCTGTCTCCGAGGAACCGGCACAACTCGGAGCACAGCCACCACTCTTTGGACATGCCTCCAGTGGAGGTGGACAGACTAAATGCTCCATCATTACTGGAGACTGCTTTAACTCAGGAAAATGCATCTTCTGACAGTGTTGTGAGTCAGCCATGGCCAGCAGCTCCTGACATAACCAGAGAAACCAGGAACAGCATGGCAGACAGGTAATCACTTGGATTTGTCTTGCTTAGGGCAATTTCTTTGCACTTGCCAAATTGCTAGCTTGGTGAAAAGCTCTTATGTTGTGATTAAACCAGAGCAGTTCTCCATCCCTCCTTTCCTTAAAGGATCTGGATGATTCAACTTTCCTGTGTGCTTGGTTTGTGTATGCTGTGTCCTGAACTTCCTAGGCTAGCTCTAACAATTTGTGTTCTATGATACCCCTTGCAGCTTAAAGGACCTCTGTTAAGAAGGTGAAAAGTCTACTTTATTGGCCTTCGTGTTCACCTGGGAATGGAGACTTGAGATGGGATATGTTTTTTTGTACTCTGGAAATAAAACCAGTACAAACTAAATTCTGCCCCAGATGACGCATTCCTGCATGCTTTTGTTGAAAGGAATCAATTAGTGCATAATTGACAGGTTTGATTATAGGTTAATTGTATATCTGTCTTGCACAGGATTAGCTCTGTGCAGCTAGTATTATAAATAATGTATTTTAAAAGTCAGAAAATTAATGGCAATGTCTGTGTGGAGCAGGCATGCAGAATAGGGCAACATCACACACACCTGCTTACCAGGAGCAAACTATTACACTGGAGCAATGCTAGGATTTGTCACAGAAATAGTGTCCCTGCCTTGTAGTGGGATGGGAACTGCAAGATGCATCTGGCACCTCCAGAGTCTGTCAACGCTGGGGCTGCATTTGCCACAGGAGCCTGCAAGCACCTCCCTTTTCAACAGAACTAGCAGGCTGAGAGTGTTAGTGTTGCCCCTCAAACTGTTCAGGGCTGTTCCCTTCCAACAGAATTGCAAGAGAAGGGCCTCATCTTGTGCCTCTGTGCCTGAGGATGCTACTTCAGGAAACAGTCTCAATTCTGATGGCAATGGGGAGGGCACTGAGACTGTGTTTCTACACAGTGTTTTTGCTTTTGCTCATAATTTGAAGTTGAGAAAATACTTTTATAAGAGTTTGCAACTCCCCTCAATTTCACTCTGTTTTTGAAGTCTCTTGAAGACTTCTCATATCAGAATATCAGATCAGATATCTCTGGATCTGAGATATTTTTTTTCATATGTTCCAGCTCAGTCAAGCCATTAGCTTATGTGAAAGTAACAAGTGCTCGCTTCTGTCTGAAGACCTTTCTGAAAGCTGAATTCAGATAGACCTACTTTACAGCGTAGAAGCATGTGCAATTTGCTTTCAAAATCTTTTTGAAACTCGGACTGGATTCACTGTTACAGTTCTGTGCTGTCTGATAGAGCTAACCCATCAAAATCACACACTTTCTCAGATGCTTGAAAGAACAGAGAAGTGCTGATGACTTTTGTCCCAGTGATCAGTATTCCTTGAGGAAAAACAAACCCAAGAGGGTGCTATTCACTGAAGTATGCTGTACTGCCCATTTTGAGTAGTGGCTTACCTGTCTTGCATGAATGTTTGTTGGGAGATTGTTCTTGGTGAGTGCCTGAAGCATAGCTGAGCTGTTTCTCCCTTTTTAAGGCACCCAGAAAAACACAGGGGAGAAGTTTGAGCGTTTTGTGCCTTTAAACAATACCTGCCACTTTCTGGATCTGTGCAGATAAGTGTCAGGTTTTTGTTTGGTTTAGACCTTCTATCAGGTTCTCTTATGAGAAGTGGAATGAGCAAATACCCAAGCTGAAAGAGACTTTCATAATGGTATTTTCTTTTTTTTTACTCCTCTAGTCCAAGGGATGAGGTTGAAGACAAGCACAAGAGCTCTTCCTATCATCGACACAGCTACCACCTGCTGCAGCATGACAGCCAGGATGCTAGTGCAGAACAAAGGTACCAGAGTGCTCAGCCCCTTCTCTCGTTCTGCATGGACTCAGTTCAGGCTGCATTCGTGCTTCTGTCCCCAGCAAGCCTTCACATGTGGGGTGAATGTCTTTGCTTTGTCTCCTGACTTCATGTGTGTAAGCAGTCCAGCTTCCATAATGTTCTGATGACTTCAGCTGGTTGTGAGGTTGGCCTCTGGGTGTTGTCTAATTTACTCTCTATAGGGAAAGGTTTGACTCTGCTCCTTTAAGAGCATAGACCAAGCTTGGTTCAATTCCTGGTGAAAACCTATTACAGGACCAGTTTCTAAATACTGTGCCTTGGATAAGGTAGCAAGGGTATCTCAGGAGTTATTTTCTTGCTTTTGGCATCTTGGCTCCCTCGTAAGCCACCCTAAAGCTCCATAGGCACATTCTATGTGCTCAGCCCTGTTTGACAGTTGAGGGTTCATTCGTAATCCACACTTCATTTCAGACTGAAACATGCAGCCTGCATTGGATGGCTGGTCAGTGGCTGAAAGACTCCAGGGTACCAAGGATCACGCACTTCCTAGGTTCTACCTGATTCTCCACCATTCCTGCGATACTTGCTGCATTTAGTGCTTTCTGTTTGTAAAGCTGTAAGGCTATGCTATGCGTGGGGTCCCTGCTGGGTCAACATCATGTGCTGGGGCTTATGTGCTTGAGTGTGTATGCAGCAAGAATGGGCATTATTCCAGCACGCTGCCTGAACTGTGGTGGTCCCAAATGCAGAGACCCTCCAAGTCATATTATGCAGCGCTCAAGCTTAGCCTGGGCAGACAGGGATCAAAATGGAGCAGCACGTGCTGAGCCCTGTAGAGGTCTCTGTGTTAAAGATCAAGATGGCAGGCGTCTTTAGCTAAGTGACTCCAGCCATGTGTGGATGAAGAGCAGAGTGTGAATCCCCTCCCTTTAGTGAAGGCTAACGCTGTCCTGTATTGCAAGTGATGTCCTCTCCCCTGCTGTTCCTTCATAGTGACCATGATGATGAAGTTGCAAGCTTGGCTTCTACGTCAGGTGGATTTGGTGCCAAAGCATCTACGCAGAGGCTGCCTGTGAAGGACTGGAAAGCCAAAGCATCCCCTCGGGCTTCCCCAAAGCTGAAGCGGAAGGGCAAGAAAGATGATGGGTACGCTGGGCTTGCCAGAATGCAGGTGGCTGTGGGACCAGCTGTGCAGGGCCACAACCTGATGTAGCCGTTAGCAGTGAGACTAGGGTCTGAGTCTGCGCAGCAGGCAAGTGCTCCCAGTCCTCACCCCATTTTGCAAATGGCAGTAACACCACAGAGAGTGTTGCTGGTTACTCAGACACTGAGTGGTACTCAGGGGTGTGGCAGTAGGATCTACACTACCTTTCCAGATGGGACTCAAAATCCAAAATATAGCCTGAGCTTCAGAAGATGTGTGGAAGGTAAATTGTGGGGGGACATGGGATCCATTTGCCAGTTTCAGTGAAGTCTTCAGTGGAACTGTGATGCTGTGAGTGTAGTTCAATGTGGCCTCCACTTCTAATTGGCTTCTGAATGCTGGCACAGTGCCCTTGTTCAACGATATCTATCATTACTTGCTTGTTGCTTTTGTGTGTTTCTAAACGTGCGCATATGAACGTTTGGTAAGTGAAAACTGATGACTGTAAAGGTCTGCCCATGGCAGTTTAGACCAACCTGTCTGCATTAACGTGAGGAGAGCAGCATAGCTGCTGCACAGGCACTCTCCCCTTGTGTTCCCATAGCTCTGTGATTGGGATCTCTGACTGTGCAGATTATGACAAAGACGGGCTATGGCATTAAGCTGCTGGCTGTGGTCCGGTACTGTGACACCCAGAAGCTCTTAGCCTCTGAAATTACTTTCATTTTTCCTGCCTCAGTCCTTTTAAAGTTGCTGAATGGATGCTGTCTGGAATCAATAAATGTTTGCATTTGAATATTCATAGATATGTGACTTTGATGGAGACATGCAGTATTAGTGGATCAGTTCAGTGTTTTTCTTTATTCTGCTATTTACGCTGGAGTGCATCACTAGTTTCTTCACCTTGAGAACTGGAATCATTCTAGATTATTTGAAGCTCATTGATTTTGTATTTAACAAATGGGTATTTTGTTTTTCTTTGTAAAATATTAGGAGACCTTCAAAAGCTGTTTGGCAAAGCCTTCCCTGGCTTTGAATTTGGACAAAACTGAAAAATCAGCATGCGTTGTTCTTTGTAACAGTCCTCATTAAGACTTGTTCAACTCCAGCCTGTAAAGAACTTCGGCGCGTATGGATAGCACAGATGTAGTCACAGTGCTGTAAGGACTGGGATTTCATCACCTTCCTGTTGCTCGTCGTGTTATACTAGGCCAAACAGAAGTAGGAGGTGGAGCGTAAAAATCTAAAGCAACTGTAAAATGTGTGACCTGTTTTGGCAGAAGACTTGGATAATAAGAACAGTTAATTGACATAAGTGGTTTACTACTTTTTTCTCTTTTTATTTCTAGGGATGCAAACCAGTCGCCAAGATCAAATAACAGCCAGGTGAGTCAGAGCTGCTCTGCAATCCCTCCCAAGGGCATGATACTTCAGCACTATTTACTGTCTTACTAAAAACCTGAGAGAAAGTTCATCCCGGTTCCTTGAAGCACATGAGCCCCTGCTGTGCCCAAGCAGGCTGAGATGGGGCTGCACTTGGGCTTCATGTCGCCCTGTTCTCTGACTTGTGCAGCAGAGAAGGAGCTGCTCAGTGCTATTCAGACTGATGGCTTCCTTCTCACCTTTGCATATCATTGTGTATTTCTTCGTTCTCACAAGCCCTATATCATCTAAGACCATAATTTCCTATTCCCTGCTGAGATGACTCACGTGTGTCAGCAGTGAGTTCCCAGCAAAGTAATGGCCACAGTGGGACTGGCCTGTTGGAATTTCTTATCCCTGTTGATAATACCTTCGTATCTGGCAGAAAATGCTCTCAGCTGAATTGCATATGCTTCTTAAACTGCCCTTGATGCCTGTGCCTCCTTTAGATACCTTGAGCAGGTGAAAATGACAGTATGCTACAGGTGTATACTTCTGCAGTTGTGTGGTCATTGGTAAATAAGTTAAAGAGCTCAAAAAGTGCTCTAGGAAACTTCTTTCTTACTCTACTGATTGCACAGCTCTTTCATATGTGTTTGAGGTCGTTATTTACATTTGAAGGCCTAAATGCTCTCTCTCACTACCTGGCCAAAAGTGAACAGGATCTGTTTTCTTTTAGATGCCAGAGCTTTGAAAGGAGTCTTGAATCTAAATAGTTGACATTCTATGCAACCATTTATGAATTCCACGCAGGAACTTCATGTACCTTCCTTTATCAGTTTATTTCTTGGGACGAAAGTCTTAGAAATAGCCATAAAGCAGGTCACAGTTTCTGTTTTATGTTATGCTTCAGTCCAAGGCACAGGGGTTGACTTAATACCTGGCTGAAAACTTAACTGACCTTTGACCCTGTTAGAAATGAATTCTTGTCCTCTCCATGCATAGGTGACACCAGAGTTCCAGGATGAGCTGATGTGCATATTGAGGAGCCAACAGCGGGAGCTCTCTGAGCTGCGGCAGAACCAGATAGAGCTGCTGCAGAGACTCACAGATCACCTGGATGCCATTCAGAGCTCCCTTATGGGCCACGTGGAGAGGGTGATTGACTCCCAGCAGGAGCAGGAGCGTATCCTTGTTTGCAAATGTTGCGTGGCAGTTAAGGAGTGGAAGGCTATGAGGCAGACTAGAGACATGATGAAGACTAAGAAGGTCCAAGGATCTTGGTAGCGTGGGCCATAGGTGCAGTAAAATTGCCTGGCTGCAACGTAACTATTTCAGTTCCTCTTGGTCCCTTTCTAGGAGAAGAATTGATACTTTCCTCATGCCACTAAATCTTCTAGTTACCCATTAAGTGCTGCAACGCTTGAGTAGACTAGAGATGCACCTAATATATTATCCTACGTCAAGCAGTGGCCAGTTGCACAAGAGTAATTATGGGATGATCCTTTCTTTCCTTTCCTCCTTTGGGCAAGTCAGTACTTGCACCAGATGTAGGATCTGTCTGCCACACTGCATGGCTGCATATAGAATTGTCTTGTCTGTACCCATATATACATCTGGAGGTCCACAGGTCCCTTATGTGTTGTCTGAAAAGTACTTCTTTCTGGTGTTTTCAAACCTGGTATCCAATTATGTTTTTTGTATTGCGACTACTCAGTTCCTGTACATCTGCTGCTGCAGTGGATTTGGTCATGTTCCCCAAACTGAGCAGCTCTAGCCTGTTTCATGTCTGAAACTACCCTCAATTTCTATGATGCGACAAAGATTTCTGTTTTCTTTATTAATTAGTCTGACCACCAGACTGATATTTTCAGAGATAATTCAGATAGCTTTCTATTGAAGTTCGGAGTCTAGAGTTATATTATAGTATTAGAACAATTTTTCCTGTCTGCACAACTTCATATCTACACTGAATTTTGTCAGTAGCTGAACTGTCTTTTCACCGTTTGTTTTGTTGGAATTTTTTTGGTGGTTGGGTTGGTTGGTGGTTTTGGGTTTTTGTTTTGTTTTGATTTTTTGTTTGTTTGTTTAAGATGCACATGAGTCTCAGTGTTTGTGTGCTTGCTCCTTCAGAGAGTTTGGCTGCTTCGTGAGGTATGACTGGCTCTTATTAAGCCTGAGTTTGCTTCTGTGCTTATGTCCACCAGTTCCACCCTGTAGAAAAGTTTTTGCCAATTTGCTTTCTATGGGTGTCAGGCTTCTTGGTTTCTGTAGTGGTTTTGGTTGGGATAGTTAATTTTCTTCATAGCAGCTCATATGGTGGTATGTTTTGGATTTGTGAACAAAACAACATTGATAACACACTGATGTTTTTGCTATTTCTAAACCCTCTCAAGGCCACCTCTGTTTGTTGTGCTGCTCCACCAACAAGCAGGCTGGGGCTGGGCAAGAAATAGGGAGGAGACACAGGTGAGACAGCTGACCCCAACTGACCAAAGGGATGTCCCATACCATATGACATGCTCAGCAGTAAAAGCTGGGGGAGGAAGGAGGAGGAAGAGGGACATTCAGTGTGATGGTGTTTGTCTTCCCAAGTCACCGTCATGCATGATGGAGCCCTGCTTTCCTGGGGATGGCTGAACAACTGCCTGCCGATGGGAAGTAGTAAATGAGTTCTTATTTTGCTTTGCTTGCATGTGCAGCTTTTGCTTTACCTATTAAACTGTCTTTATCTCAACCCATGAGATTTGTCACTTTTACCCATCCTATTCTCTCACCCATCCTGCTGCAGAGGAGTGAGTGAGTGGCTGTGCGGGGCTGAGCTGCCTACAGGGGCAGCTAAGTTAACCCGTGATACGTAGGGAACACTCCTGTCGAGCTTCCTTTAGCTCTTTGGCTTTTCTACCATGCTTTCCAGAGCTCTTCCCTCACTCTGATCATTTAAGAGCACCTCTTGTTTACAGGAACACATCAACAACATTATTTTTCCCCTCTTTCGCCAGAGCTGCAAATTTGCTCTCACTGAGCCTCTGGACGTGAGGCTAGTGTCCATCTTTGTGGACAGAAGTGTTGAGGATAGAGAGGAAATCTGTTGTTTGTCCTCCTTAACATGCATTTTCATTAGAGAGGAGACTAGACCGAGCGCTGACAGAAGGACAGCAGCGCAATGGGCAGCTCCAGGAGCATCTGTCTCAGCAGCTCTCTCAGTCTCTTTCCACAGCTGTGTGTAACCGCCTGGAGAGGACCATTCGTGAGGAGATGAAGAAGACTGTACCCCAGTGTGAGTGTTACTGTCTAGGCTTTGAAGGTGGATCCCTACAGTTAGCCCTGTTAGGGATTAAAAGTGTGCTGCATAAAAGTGTTGGTGCTGTATACAGTAGGAGTTAGGTTACATGAAGACTAGTCATTGCACTTTAAACTGTTTCAGGCCCTGCTGTAATCTGAGGAGTTGTGGTTTTGAAGGAGTATGGGGCTCCCAGAGGGAATACCTGTCCAGAGAACGTGGTCTGACCTTCCATTATAATCCATAAAACTTCTGGAGTCTGTTTGGTGGAAGAAGGCAAAAGAGGCTAATAAGTTTGGGAATGTTGAGACTTGACCGGATTAAACTTGCCCTTTGTGCACTGGCACGATCCATGTAAGGAAATGCTGTTGAGAAAGCCTTCTGCAGCCATTAATGTCCACCATTCTGCTTGAAGCAGGGCTACCCACTATTCTAGATGGGCTCAGCTGTGACTTTGTTGGGCCAAGTCTTGAAAACCTTCAAGGTTGGAGACCACCTTCCTAGCAAAAAGTTTTCTTCTGATATACAACCCTGGCTTCTCAAGCCAGAGCCTGTGACCATTCCCCCTTGCTGTGTCATATCTCAGAAGAGTTTGACTCCATTTTCTTTTTTGGGGTTTTGAAGTGTGAGTCTAGACTTAAAGCAGTAACTTTGGCATACGTTTGTGTTGTGCCTAGGCATTTCCAAGAGCATGGACCCTATTGCGGGCCAGCTAAGTAACACCATTGCTGCCAAGATCACTGCTATTGAGGGGACACTGAAAGAGAGTATCACCAAGCTCGTGAAATCAAAGGTAAGGAGAACCAGACTTCCTGGGGACACTGAGTTGTCACCTGCCTGGGTAGTGACTTCTCATACCTCTTCCACTCACCTTTATCTTCAGGTAAAGTCAGTTTAGCTGCCAGTGGTCAAGGCTGTTCCCTGGTCTCATCTGGAGGGCGAGCTTGCTGTGTACTCCCCTGCCTGCTTTGCCTCATTAGCCCTTTCTTTCATTTACCAAGTTGTTAGTTTTCCACCAGAGTAGAGAATTCTCACTACAGCAGTGTTTTTAGGGCGTTCTCAATCAGCCTAGTGGTGAAAGTTTGACTGTCTCTTCTGCTCCCTACTCTGTCCTCCATTTCTACATTATTTAGGGAGCAGAAGCTTGTTACTTACCTTGGCAAGGAGTGGTGGATTGTGGGAGAGAAGCAGGGGAAGGGAAAGGAGCCATGCCTGACTGTGCCACCGTCCCTTGCTTTACAGCTGAACTACAGGGAAATCATGATGTTCTCAGGCAGCCCCTCAGCAAGCAGGTGCTCTGCCTGCTGTAGTCGTGGTGCAGCCTAGTCAGTGGAAAGAGCTGAGGGAATACATGCTTCTGACACTGGGCTGTCCTTATCTGGTGTGGGTGTGTTGCAGGGACCTACAGTGTTTGTTCACATATTTAGTTGGCAGCAGGCTGTTGTTAATATTCTGGAATCTCTTCTATGTGTGCTTGTAAGAACCTTACAGATACTGTTGTGAGGGCAACGGCCGATACCCTGCAGGGGCCAATCCAGTCAGCTTACAGGGAAGCGTTTCAGAGCGTTGTGTTGCCAGCCTTCGAGAAGAGCTGCCAGTCCATGTTCCAGCAAATCAATGACACCTTCAAGCAGGGCACACAAGAATGTGAGTAGGTTTTATTCTCTGAGTTTTCTCTGCACAGTGTATTTGTATTAGTGGCTGACAACAAGTTGGCCTTTTATTATGTCTTTGCCTTTCAGAGTTTCAGTGGTGACTGTTTAATATCTTAGCCCATCTGCATGCTTCATTTTGCGCTTGGAAAATAGAAGCAGAAGTGAGGAGGTTTTTGTGGGTGGTGCTATAAGAACAGAGATTCACCTCTGGTCTTTGTAGCCCATGCAGTGAAACACTTGGCTTCATTCTGTGAATCCGTGACTTCATCTTGAGTACAAAAGCCCAGCTGTAGGATTACCCCATCCTGACATCAGGAAGACGATGTATGGAGAGGGTAGCAGTCCTGCAGCTAGGCCCTCATCTCAGAGGAGTAATGGAATTGGGGAACGTTTAGAGAAGGGTACAGGGATGATCAGAGGTTACAGAGTGGCTGGACAGTGTAGGTATGGTCAGGCTGAAAAAAAACCCCTATATCCTTAAGTATGGAAAATTGTGCACTGATGCACTGGAGAAGATCTTTACCCTTCTCAGAACTGGGGTCTCTTCTGGGAGGCCAGGCAGGTATTACTCTGCAGAGCTGGTTTCTGAGGGGGCCTGAGGCTGGCTAGTGCTGGCACAGCAAATTCTGTGGTCCGTAGATCTGCAGTATCTCCAGCTGCTGTGTATTTTGCACCCTTCCTTTTCTTCAAAAGTCTCCCACAAGTACATAGAGCTTATATTCTTCTCCTTTTTGGTCAAACCAGTTCATAAAACATTTTAAACTACAGGTTTTTGATCTCTGCAGGCCTGATTTTTTTTTTTTTGTCAGAAATGTCCCTCCTCTTTCTTCATTGGCATTGAACTCCATCACTAATGCAGATCACAGCTCACGCTGTGTATGAAATAAAATACCCTTACTCCCACCTTTATCTTGCCCTGAACAAACAGCACCTGTAAAGGTGTGTGTCACAAGAAAACTCATTTATTTATTTCTGTGTCATGTAATCCGGCATGATGGGGAGCCTGGAAGCGGGGTTTCTAAGTTACCGTAATGCCTGTGTGCTGGCTTAGTAATTGTTTCTGCTGAAGAACATGTAGAGCCTGGCAGCTGAATTTCTGTCCTGACCATCTCCATGGGTACCGATGGCACAAACGTCTTCCTCTCTCATTGCAGATATCCAGCAGCTTGAGACTCACTTGAAGAACAAGAAGGTACGAGAACAGGAGGCCCGAGACCCACTGCTGAATCAGCTTCGACAGCTTATCAGCACCTTCCAGAGCACCACTGAGCAGCTGGCTTCCACTGTTGCAGCCAGCGTCCATGCTGAGGTGCAGCATCAGCTGCATATTATTGTGGGCAAGTAAGTTGGCAGCTCAGCTTGTGGAGAGAGATGTCAGTGAGGTATACATACGTATAACAAAAACCTCTCCCTGCTAGCTGTAGAGCAAGCCCTTTGCCGCCCTAGGGCTGCTGTTGGCTCTCGACAGAGTATGACAAAGCATGTGGGCTGGTGTAACTGTTGTCCTGTAGGGGACAAAACGAAGACCACAGAAGGTTTAACAACCAGATGTATCACTGCTGTGTGTGGGAGCTCAGAGCCTGCTTTTCACAGGCATGCTGGAGGGCAGAAGGGCCAAAGGCAGCCCAAAAGCACACTTGGTTCTGAACAGCCTTCCTGTTCTGAAGTGTTCTAGTCTTTTGAGGGCTTCTCTTCTTTATTTTGCGTCCTCAGGCATTCTGACAGTTTCCACAGGCTACTCTGTCCTCCCAGCTGCTCTGCAGCAATTTGTGCTTGGCCATCCTCACTTCAAGATGCAATCCTGGCGGTGCCTTCAGCACATTCAGACCATGAAGCTGGTGGCAGGTTGCCAGGCATTAAGACTGGCCGGTGGTCACCTGCAGGGCAGAATGCCCCTGTCTATTTTAAGCCACTAGAACATATGTCAGAGCACATTGGGGTCTTTGATGCAGACCAGGCTTGCCAAGAAGGCTACCAGACTAAATTCTGGTCTTGTTGCATGGGCTGCACTTCCTCCCAGGGAAGTCCTGCTATTGTCCCTGTGGTAGGTTTGGTCCTTTGTATCCTTTGTAAGAGGGGAGGATCCAGCCCCTGGAGGGGAAAAGGTGTAACACACATTAGCGGAGCCTCCACTGTGAACTCTGAAAAGTCCAAGGCTCAGTGGAAGTGTGTTCTCATTCTAAAGATGTCATCTGCAGGCTAGGAAGCTGCATCTAACAGATCTGATCTAGAAAGCTGGGTCTGCTCAGGGATGAACCTAGAGCTTTGTAGTTGTGCTTCTAAGTCAGGCACATTAAAGATTTAAAATACTATGTATCAAGAGACTCCGTTCCCTGAAACATCACTTTCCCGCACAGAATCCCAGCATTTTCTGTGGTACTGTTGGCCAGGAGCTACCTTGCACAGCATGTTTCCAAAGCCTGTGCCTCAGAGCGATTCGTATTAACCCTTTGGTTGCCTTGCTACAATAAGTAAGCAGGCAGGCCTGTACCTTCTCACTGGTACAAGCTTTGTGCAATGTTGTCCCTCAGCTCTTCGTTTTCAGAGATGCCTGTTTGTTGTTGTGTTTATTTGGTTTGTTTTTTGTTGTTTTTGTTTTTTATTTAGCATGCAAGAGTCTATTTTGGCTCAGGTGCAGAGAGTCATTAAAGGAGAGGTGAGCCTGGCTATGAAGGAGCAGCAAGCAGCTGTCACCTCAAGCATCGTGCAGGCAATGCGCTCGGCAGCTGGGACTCCGATCCCCTCTACTCACTTGGATTTCCAGTCTCAGCAAACTCACATCCTTCAGCTGCTTCAGCAGGGACACCTCAACCAAGCTTTCCAGCAGGTACCTAGGCTTCTTGGTAGTTGGCGTTGCTGCTTGTTGGGGGGCAAAGAGGTTGAAAAAGGGCTCCTTGAGCTGGGAACATAATCCCACAACTCATACAGGAGTTGCCTGAAAAGACCTGTGACAGCCAACAGCTCAAGGGGTGCAGCTGAACTCTCCTGCAGGTCAAGCCAGAGCCATTCAAATTCCATGATTTGGTGGCAGCTAAGTTACTTCTTCCCTGCCCATGCCCTGGCAGGACAGCGTCAGTGCTCCAGCAAGCCAGAGTGTTTTGTCATCAGCAGTGGCAAGTGTTGCAGCCCTGAGGAGCAACAGCTTCATAAGCCTCTCCAGGCAGATCTACCAGCTGGAGCCTGACCTTGCCTTTGTCTTTGAATATGTAGGCAGATCCATATGAGCTGCTGCAGACAAACTTCTCTGGGAATAATAGCAATGCCATGCCAGTGGGCTGGCAGGGGATGCAAACATAGCCCTGCTCCATGCTGCTAACTGTAACCTGTTCCCCTCTGTCTGGTTGTAGTCTCTTCAGCTTAGAACAGACACGGGTCTCCTCTGAGCACAGACTGAGAGCCTAAAGGCTGTCCTTCCCTGTACATCAGGATTTGCAGAGACTTCTACTTCCAGAGGAGGCTGGTGAACCATTGAGCTGCCCTGAGGCAGAGGGCTGCCTTGTGTTCTGTCTTGTATCCCTCACCTGCCTGTTGTTTCCTCAGCATTTCTAGCTGTGTCTTCCTTGCAGGCTTTAACCGCAGCTGACCTCAACCTGGTCCTGTATGTCTGTGAGACTGTGGATACTCAGCAAGTATTTGGACAGCACCCGTGCCCGCTGTCCCAGCCTGTGCTGCTCTCTCTCATTCAGCAGCTTTCCTCGGATTTGGGTACTCGTACAGAACTGAAGTTGAAGTGAGTATGATGAGACAACCGGGTCTGAACCTATGCAGACCTGTTCCTGGCTCTGGCTTTAAATTCACTGCCTGGAAGTGGAAGGTGGTGCTTTGATGAAGGCTGGACCTTCTGTAGCCTGTTACGGGAATGTGAACAACCGGTAATGACTTGGAAAAAGATGTAGGCATTGCCATGGAAAGCTTTGCACCTCAGAGGTAGTAGTAGAAGGCGTACCCAGCTGTAGGTGCTGTTACTGCCTGGATCGTGGTCTGTAAATATTATGGGCTGCATTAAAAGGAACATGGCCAGCAGGTCAAGGGAGGTTATCGTCCCCCTCTACTCTGCCCTAGTGAGACCACATTTGGAGTGCTGTGTCCAGTTTTGGGCCCCCCAGTTCAAGAAGGACAGGGAACTGTGGACTGCTGGAGCAAGTGCAGCGGAGAGCTACCAAGATGATCAGGGGGCTGGAGCCTAAGACAATCTGTCTTAGGAGGAAAGGTTGAGAGACCTGGGTTTGTTCAGCCTGGAGAAGAGAGAACTGAGGGGGATTTCATCAATGCTTATAAATATCTGAAGGGTAGGTGTCAAGAGGACTCTTCAGTGGTGTCCAATGACAGGACAAGGGGCATTGAGCAAAAGTCAGAATGCGGGAAGTTCCACCTCAATATGTGAAAAAACTTCTTTCCTGTGAGGGTGACAGAGCAGTGGCACAGGCTGCCCAGGGAGGTTGTGGAGTCGCCTTCCCTGGAAACATTCAAAACCCTCCTGGACGCGTTCTTGTGCCCCTTGCTCAAGCAGGGGGGTTGGACAAGATAATCTCCAGAGGCCCCTTCCAAACCCTACCATTCTGTGATTCTGTGATATGCAGTCTGTACAGCAATCTCATTAGACCAAGGAGAAGTTTCCCTGCAGAGGTAAAATGAAGGGTAGTGCCATGTTTCCTGTATAGCTTAATATCCAGAGCAACTTAGCTCTGTCCTCAGTTCTTAACCCATCGCTGGGCTTCGTGTCAGCAGTTTCTTGTCATGGCTGCCAGACAAGCTCACTGGGAGGTAGCAGCAGGAGCTACTGGAAATAACGTATGTTAGATGTCACACAAGCTTTGCTTAGAATAAAGTAGTGACTGTGCTGATACTTGCCTTGAACATTTTTAGTGAGCGAGTCAAAACCCTGTTATCTGTTGTCAAAAACTAACTTAAGTTACCTGCAGGTTTTAACTATGGCTTCTATGGAAAAATGACTAAAATCATGTTTGTTTTTAACTCGATTTAACAATAGGGATAAAGCAAGTGAGAAAAACTGCAAAAGAGCTTTAAGTTACAGATGAGCTGGTAATCAGCACTGAAGTTGCTGCTGTTAAGTTTCAGGCTGGTCTGTTAGTGAAAACCGTTTGCAGTGACCACATTGCCTTACTGTCAGGCTGCAGTTTGGAAGTTTGTGGCTCATCTGAACTTCAGAATGGCCTGTTGGTAAAATTCTTGCTCTTTCCCCACCCCTTCCTGGATAGATGTATTGGAAGATGACCATAAACGTGTCCCTACATGAAATAAGCCTCACCACTGAGGATTTTTACTAAGTGACTAATTCTGCTTCTGCTAAAAAGGCATCAAAGAAAATATCTACAGAGCTGTGACCAGGCATGGCCTGTGGCCAAGTGCCACCTCCAGCTCTGCAGGGAGTTCTAGCTTGCTGTTGGGCCTGCTTGGTTTAGGCAGCCAGGCTGTGGTGCCCATACTGCAGGCTGGAAAATATATAAGCTGGCCTTATACGTTGAAGAAGGGATAGATGGACTGCTATGAGTCAGTAATGCTTGTTTTCTGATGGCTGAACATACTGCGCTGAGCTTGGGTCGGCAGGGGAGCAGAACTGCACATCTTCAGTGCTAGAATGAACTGAATGGGGTTGGGATCACGTACCGGGTTTGGTTCTAACCGTGGTGTCTCTCCTTCAGTTACTTGGAAGAAGCAGTGATGCACCTGGACCACAGCGACCCCATCACCCGAGACCACATGGGGTCAGTCATGAGCCAGGTGCGGCAGAAGCTCTTCCAGTTCCTCCAGGTGGAACCCCACAACACACTGAGCAAGCCTGCCCGTCGCCTCATGATCATGCTCCAGGGCCTGGTCACCCCCAGCATGACCTAGGCAGAGCTGGCTATCTTGTGGGCTGCGCTGTGGAAGCCCATCCAGCAAATCCAGTAGTTACTAACCACGTATGGCTTGTGTTAAGAGCTCTTGCCAGGAAATCTATCAACATGTGTGTGGTATCTCTAAGGCAAATGCCATCTGTGTATAGTTCCAAATAGTCACTGAACGCTCACTTGGCTTATTTTCTTAAATAGCCTCTTTTTGAGAGAATTAAGTCTCCTCTTCACCTGCCCCTCTGTCCCTGAGGCCTGCCTGGCACTCCAAGTCACATTCAGCAGACGTGGGTGGATTTCTTACCCCTATAGTTTGGAGTCTGCTGCCTGGAGCGGAAAAGGGAGGAGCACTCTGAGCCCCAAGCACAGGGGCAGCTGGGGACACGTGCTCTTTGTTGCAGAAACCAGTACCTGTATATTAGTCAAGGACTCAAACTGCTCCTCGCTGGTGGGGTGAGTAGCTGGGAGGGGGTGTCAGCTAAGCAGGAACAGAGGGGTTTCATTGACTCCAGTTCCCTGCTGCCACAGGGTGCCCAGCCTCTCTGAGGTGGATTTGGGCAGGGGGCTGTGTGTACATGCCTCCGGAGTGACCCAAGGAGGTGCTCTGGGTGGGGATGGCTGGGCAGCAGCAAGCTGTGAGAGCCCTGGGGGTCATTGGTTCTGTTGTGTCCACAGTTCAAACATTAGTTTTGATTTACACCAGGGTTTTTCTTTTTATCTCAATTTTGAAATTTTTTTTTTTTTTTGAAATAACATTAAGAACAATTCAATAAACTTTTTGAGGAAAAAGGTGGGGACCTGCTCCTGTTTGTGCCATGGAGGGAAGGGTGCATGGCCTTTGGAACCAGTCCTGGAGCACGTGCGATGGTTTGGAGAAACAGTCTCCAGGCTGGAGCCTGAGAGGATGTGCCGGGATGCTCGCTCTTCCCCCAGATCTTCCTCTGAGCCTCTGCTTCATCTTCCCGGGGCGAGTCCAGCCGGGCGCAGGGCTCTTCCCTTCCCGGGCAAGGCGGGAGGTTTTGTCAGGGATGGTGGCAGTCTGCACTCCGCACGGAGGAGACGCGAATTCCCAGCTTGTCACAGCATAAGCTGCTCCTGGGGTTGCCGGGGCCGGGGTCCAGCCCCGGGGGAGGGCGGGGCCGGGGCGGGGCGGCGGGGCCGGGGCTGCCGGTAGCGGGGCGGCGGTGGCGGGGTCCGCACCATGGGCTGCGGCTGCTGGCGGCTGCTGGGCGTCCTCTGCCCGCTGCTCCTGCACCTTGGTGAGTGCCAGGGGGGCGACGGGCGGACGGCGGGTGGGAACGGGACCCCCAGCCTCCCTGGGTGCGGGGTGCCCCGAAGCTCAGCGACGCCCCCCTTCCCCATCTCCTGCCGTCCTGCGGGGCCGGGCGAGGAGGAAAGCGGTTTCGCGGCGCTGCCCCGGGGTTCCTCTGCTCAGGCGGGGACAGTCCCCAGCCTCCGGCTCTCCAGCCCGGAGCGGGGCCCCAGGCCAGCCCTACCCGTCGACCCCGTGCCTCCGGTGGCTGCCCCTGCCTGCCGTCCTTCACCGGGGGCCTGGAGGGCATCCTGCCCGCTGGGGAAGGGGGTCCGGCAGATGCTGCACCTCGCCGGCACCAGCCTGCAGCCTCCACGCTCTCCTACTTCTAGAGCCGAAGGAGGACGCAGTCCGGCTCCGGGCGCGGCAGTAGCCAGCGGCACCCCTGCCCCAACCAGGGATGCAGGGGCCTGGGGGCTAACCTGGTCTGGCGCTGCGCGGAGGGTGGGGGACGGGGGCTGCCAAACCTGGGACAGTTCTCAGGCTCAGAGGGTGGATGATTCAGGCCCTTCCCCAGAAGCAGGACGGCTGTGTCGGTGCTTGCTTGGAGCCAGCGATGCTCTGCAGCACCCTGGGCTCCCTCCCTGCTTTCCCCTTGGGGTTCTCTCCCTGACGGAGCCGGGGGCAGGTTTTAACCCACATGGTTTTGCAGCAGAGGAGCAGAGGTGATCTGTTCTCCTGGTTTCTCCTTCCTTGTCTGCCCCGCCCAGCCTTGTGCCAAGGGAGCTGGGCAGGGGCAGGGGCCCGTACCGGGCATTAGAGGAGCCCAGGAGGCCAAAACCCATCCTGGGGCAGAGACCAGCCAGCTGAGGGAAGGCATCTACTGGCTCTACCAGCTGGTGTGTCCCTGGGCTGGTGGGAGACACACTTGTTCCCCAACTGGGTCAAAAGAGGAGCAACGGATCCCACTTTCTCTGTTGATACCTGCAATATTTGTGACCCACGTGGCTGGTATCCAAGGCTTTCCTCAGTGATGTGCTTGGGGGAGTGGTGTTTCTTGTCATGTACACCTGCCGTGCTCTGTGATGGGCTGAGGTTTCAGGCTCGCCCTGGCACTAGTCTCAGCCACAGCTACTTTGTTCAGGGCCTTGTTCCAGGGGCACAGGCATGGGATGCCAGTGGCATGGCACATTGCACCCTGGAGACCTCCTGGCTGCCTTGGCAGCTGCTGGGCAACTTTCAGCTGCTTCTGAGGAGGTCCCCTTCCCACAGGGGACCCCTCTGGGTCTGTCCTCATGCTTTTTTAGCATCCTCAGTTTAAAGAGCTCCTGGGTGCACACCCACAGCACTTCCAAAAGTCTCACACCTCCTGTGACGGGGCCCCGCGGGACCCCCAGGGCAGAGCCGAGCCAACCATACAGCGTTTCCCTGTGTCCCAGCCACATACTGACTCTTTTTAGGCCTGCCCCCAGCCATGGATGGCACTTGCGGTCATCCCCAACACACCCTGTCACCCACCATCCCATGGCTGGCACTGGGGTTATGCCAGTCCTGGTGGTTCATCCCTTGTGGAGCAGAGCAGGGAATTGGGGCTTCCCAGGGTGAAGCAGACAGAGTTGCATTTAAACCTCTTCCCTTTGTGCTTTACCTTCTTCTTTTCCCCTCCCTTTCCCCTTTTCCTCTTTCTTCCCCCTTACCCTTTCCCCTTCCCTCCCACTGCGGTAGGAGCAGGGATTCCAGCTTGACGAGCCTTTGCTTTTTTTTTTTTTCTGTTGTAGTCACAAATTAATCTTTGCTGTTAGGGGATAAAAGCCAGGACAGATGGCTCCAGGGAGAGTCTGGGAAGCCTGAGGCGAAGTGGCCGGCACGCCGTTCTTCCCCTGTGGCTAATGGCAGCATTGCTTGCAGGCTCATTACATCGTGCCTCCTTGGGCTCCTGGGCCAGGAGCGAATGTTCACTCTGAGCACGTGGGGAGAGGATGCCAGGGGTCTGGTGGGATGTGGAAGGGGGTGCCAGACCCTCGCCACATTTCAGAGCCCGGTGTCACCCCCTCACGGTGACACCTGCACCCCAAGCGCCCCTGAGACGGGCGGGCAATGGCTGTCAAGGGGGTCCACTGGGGCTCAGCTCCATCTCTCCCTGTTCCCTGTAGCTACGAGCCAGGAGCCCATCAGCATGGCGGGGAAGTGTGACACCATCTACCAGGGCTTTGCTGGCTGCCTCATCAGCCTGGGGGACAGCATGGCCCAGAGTGTGCGGCAGCAGCGGGAGGAGGGCAGCGAGGAGGTGCAGGAGCTGGACACCATCTGCAAGTGAGTGTCCCTATCCCCGTGGGAGCTGCTGGGATGGCTGGGTGACCTGTCACCGGTGGTCCCCCTCACTCCTGCCTATCTCCCCAGATCCTGGGACGACTTCCACACCTGTGCCAGCGAGGTGCTGTCGAGCTGCCCTGAGGAAGCGGCCGCCATCTGGGAATCACTGCGCCAGGAGTCCCGCAAGATCCAGTTCCAGGGGAACCTGCAGGAGCTGTGCAGCGCTCGGGGACGCCTGGCCAGCACCCGCGGCTCCCCGGCCTCCAAGACCAACCAGGCCACGCTGCAGGGCTCGGCCACCCCACCGCGCCCCCATCTCCTGGCCCTGCTGGTCCTGCCACTGCTGGTGCCCCAGCTCTAGCCCTGCCTGCCCCTGGGGTGCCCAGCTGATGCCCCGGGGCAGTCCCCTGGTGCTGGCTGGGCACTGACATCCACGGTCCCTGCCAAGCCCAGCTCCCCCCCAGCCACCCCTTGTGGGGCACGGTCCTCTCTTGCAGCCCTTCAGATGGATTTATATTTATATTAAAAGACACTTTTACATTTCTCCTGACTCTCTGCTGTGGGATGCCCCTCACATTCTTCCCAAGCTCTGGGTTTGCTCCTGGGGTCAGAGGGGAGGTGCTCCCTGGACCAACCCCCCAGGGAGGGTCACTGCGGGGGCTCTGTGGCTCTGTCACCCCCAGCACATCGCCTGCAGCCATGCCAGGCAGCCCATGGGACCACAACAGCCCTGGAGAGGGCTGGACTGGGGATTCCCACTGCCCTGCCATCACCTGACAGCTGCTTTTCAGGGCTGGGCATGAAGGACATTCCCTTTAGAGATGGGTCAAATGGTTTCTTTATTTTAAAGCGCATCTGAGGAAAACACAGTGCAGGCATTTCTCTTTTTTCTTTTTGGCAGCCGATAGCTTGTCCTTTGGTGGGTGAATCTAGCAGCATCAGACAATTTTCTGAACAAAAGCCTGTCTTCCATCCCTTTTATTTTGGGCCTGCTACATTAGGTCCTATTAACAGTCACCAAGGAAATTGGGGGTTGCAAGAAAAATAAGAAGGTTTTTTTAGGTGAGATGATATAGGTGAACAAATCAGGGAAGTGAAGCTTTCACCCAGGTCCAGGTAGGACTCATTGAAGTTAAACCAAGGTAACATGCTGGAGTTTAACTTGGTTAAACTTGTGTCAGTCAATGGAAGATGCTGTTATTCCCATCCCTGTTGCTGTTACACTGCAAACTTCAGATTTCTTTTTTCCCTAGCATGCTAAAACCCATTGTGGTAAACCAGTTCCCATAGATGTGGGTTGGTGAGGCGACCTCCCTGCTGCTCCCCTGCCACCTAAAGGGACATTAAAATTGTAAATGGGCCACCCTGTCAACAGCCCCTTGCCAACACGACCTCAAGGCTCCTGGCAGTGGTGGAGGGTAGGTCTGGCCACCCCATGGGACACCATCCCGCTCAGTAAAAGCAACAGCACCCAAACAGCCAAAATCCTCTGGCCAACATGAGTGTCACCATGTCCTGGAATTGTGACAGTCCCATCTCCTACACGAGGCTCAGCTGTGAGCAGGAGCGATGAGAAAAGCAGCTATGTGCCATGAGTGTGAGTTGCTGCAGTGTCTTTGATTCCAGGGATGACTTTAAGGCTGTCCCAAAAACATCCCTGTGGCCGGTCATGGGGCATGATCATGGTTTTGGTCTGGGGAAGTGTTTTCACACTGGCCTGTGTCTGAAAGGCACGCAAGAGAGAAGCTCAATTATCACAGTCCAGGGAAAACAATCGTTTGTCTCATTGCAAAACGTTTTCCTGCGAGGTGTGGTCACTTAAACGTGTGATCCCCAACCTCTGGGATGTCACCACAGCTCTCCAGTCACCTGCCAGCATCCAGGGCTGGGAAACACTGCCTGGACTGTTATGCCATGGTGCATCCCAGGGGGCTGAGTGGTCACTGCTGAACCCTCAGCTTTATGGGAGGGGCCCCAGATTTATTTCATGTTATTTATTTCATTAGACAGCCTGGAGCTGGCTTGGGGGGGGACACAGAATGTCGCATGGGGATGAGTGGGGATGGGCCTTTGCTGGGGGACAGCAACAAGCCTGGGGCAGGGTCCCCCACAAGACATAGGGTGAAGTGCCGCCCTGGCTCTCCTCAGCCAGCAGCTGCCACTCCCCATGTTTAACGCTGGCGCCAGGGGGATAATCTGCCAATTCTTTCCTTTCCAGTTCCTGAAAATCCGGTGTTTAAGGGTGAATTAGTGCCGGATCCCTGCAGGGTGGCTAAGAGGATAAACGCCAGACAGGGACCAGACACCCACCACACAGCACCCGGTGCCCTGCTGGCACCTCCGTGGGACTGGGAGTGATGGGCTCACTGCCACGAGCTGCTCCCTGTCGTCCCCATGGGGTAGCGGGAGGTGGCCAGGGAGACAGAGGGCCACCAAAGCGGTGCTCTGCTAGGCCATCACCACAATGGTGACACCCGCGCACACCAAACCGCACCGCTTCAATCCAGCCAGGAGCTTGTGTGTGTGGATATTCCACAAACACCAAACACTCTGTGTGTTTGATCACACCTGCAGGAGGACATGCCATGCATGTCCTTTGCCTTGGAAGACATCACTGCACATGTCCCACACCCTCGGCTGTGTCCCCACGTGTCCTGCACACCAGTGCGTGTCACCACACATGGCCCGCTCCCTTGGCTATGCTGCCACACGTGTCCTGCAGCTGGGAGGTGTCACCAGAATAGTCACCACACAGCCTGCAGGCACTGACAGCTCCAGGGAGCTGGGGCTGGGATTTGGGCTAGGACTAGCCTGTGGGTCACCACTGCTTGGTGACACCCCATGGTGCAGGGGTCCGTGTCAGAGCCCTGCCCTTAAGCCACCATCACTGTGTCACCCCTAGTCCTCCTTCAAAGAGGTGCCCACAAGGCCAGGCATGGCAGCGTGACAGCAGGGATGGACACACCGACCCCCTGGAAAACTCTTCGGGTGCTCCAAAACTCGGACAAGCAGCCAGTGTCCGACCTCCTGTTTGGTTCAAGGGTTTGTGGCAAGGGTTTGGGACAGACTTGCGGCTGTGTCCCACCATGGGAAGGGACCATGTCCCTGTTCCTGCCACTGAAATGGCACAGCTGGCTCCCTCCAGGCTCCCTGCAGGCTGGCCAGCAACTTAAGGCGCTTGCCCAGGCTGAAACCCGTGGTCACCGGATGGAGGGATCGGGGCCTGGTGGCCCCCGGCACCTCTGAGCACCCGGCATGCTGTGAAAACCTATCGCTGCGGTTATGAAACTCTGGCGACCTACTTTACACTCCCCGCTTTTGTTCTTAATTCCCAGATATGGCCGCTCTCCAGATTTTGCCCATCAAGGCAAATTAATTGGAGTAGATCCTAATTTGCTCTCTGCTATTCTTTGGGCAGAAGATTAAATGCTCAGCAGACATTATCTCCCTCTCTCTTTTCTAAGAGACAAACCTGAATTATTAAAAAAAAAAAAAGGGATAAAGGAAGGCTGAGTTAGGCTGAGTTGATGTTTGAATTCACATTTTGTAATCGCAGAAGGGGCCAGGGAGGCCCCCGCATCCCTGGGCAGCTGGAACCAGATGGCGACACTATTCTGGGCAGCTGTGTGAGCGGGATGGCACACGTGGCACGGTGACATGAGGGCCAGCCTTCCAGCCACACCGCCTCCGCCACGCAGCAGATGAATCCTCTGGTCCTTTGCCCAGGTAAATTCCTCCTAGCGAAGGCACTGGCTGGGGAACGGCTCCTTGTCTGCAGGGATGCACTTGAGTTTCTCCAACAGGATGGGCTGAAGCTGTGCTGGGGCCACCAGTGGAGATGGGACGGCTTCTTGCCCTTCCATGGTTCCCAGTGCCGCCATCCCAACCTGGAGTCTCCATAGAGGAGCACATCCAGGCACTGAGCTGCCTCCGGCATTGCTGGCACCCCAGCATGCCAGGGGGAGAGGGAGCATCGTGAGGCATGTGTAGCCTGGAGGACACTATGTCATAGGGCTGGCTGCCGGCCGAGCTCATGTGGGGATTTCTGCTGAGCCAAATGTCCAACTTTCCATAAGGAAATGCCAAAAGGCAACCTCAATCCCTGCAGATCAGACGTGGTGGGAACGGCTGAGCCGAAGTCACCTCTGCTGCCAGGGCCGTGCTCAGCCCCCAGCCTGGCACCCCATCTGCGCTCAGCTTTGGGGCTTTTTTTTTCTCCAGAGAGGCATATGGGAAGTTGGATTTCTTTTTTTAAGCAGCTTTAATTGAACATCCTCCCTCTTCGACCTCTGCTTAGCCTTGTTGGGACAACCTTGAGCTCTAGCCTGGCATGGCCGCTGAGGCAGAGGCTGATGGCCACATGGGCTGGGATGTGGCTCAGAGGAAATCCAGGTTTCCTGCTTCACCGTGTGTCCATTTGATGGCAGATGAGGGACCCAGTTCTCCTCTTCTTCTGGATTCCTGTGGCCCAGCACAGCAGGAATCCCCTCCCCGGGCTCCCCAAATTGCCCCAGGCCCTGAACATGCAGCAATGTCCCAAGCAGTGCGGGGATGTGGGGGGTGCTGCTGGCTATTTCCATCTCCAACTCCACAGGAAATTACAGCTTACTGGGCCTCAGTGAGGCCCCAGATTCAGACAGCAGCACTGCAGGCAGCTGTTGGATGCACAGGGAGCTCCAGAGGCCTCTCATCTGACCTCCTGCTCCAAGCTGGGTTTAGCCTGGTTTAGGCTGCTCAAGGCTGTGTCTGGGGGAGCTGTGCATCTCCAAGGAGGGAGGATTCTCCACCTCTCTGAGTACCCGGCATCGCCCCCGTGGTCCCAGCCTGCCTTTAGCAGCTTCCACAGGAGAAGCTATGAGGAAGCCTCTGATGGGAGATGCAAAACCCTAAGGGGAACCTATCCTTGCAGAGGGACAGCTGTTCCCAGGAGGGAGCAGCAGGGCTGCGGGGCCTCCTCTGCTGCTGCTTCTTAGTGGAGACCCCTGCCTCAGTGGGCTGAATGCTTCCCACGGCGCTGGAGGCAGGCTGTGGGTCCTGGGGGGTAAGAGTTGGCAGGGGACCTCTGAAAGGGCAAGCAAGGAGTAGCAGGGTGAGGTTCCTTTCTCAGGAGAGCAACACCTTGGAAGGGAGGAGGCAGAACCAGGTGCAAGTCAGTCAGGACACAACAAGATGGCAGCCTGTTGACATCGGGGCGAGAGGCTGCAGAACCTTCTCAGCACTTGGTGCTTTGCAGCCCGCAGACAGCAGCCCTAGCGGCAAGACGCTTATGCTGACGTCATGAAATATTTCTTGCTGGAGAAATTATTCTAGACTGAATAAAAGGTTTCAGGGGTCAACTGACACTGACCCTAAACTCAAATCGGGTGCCCAAACCAGCAGGCAGCAGATCGCAGAGACGAGAGGAGGTTTCTCTGAGATCTCTGCCTGCAGCCATGTTTCATCACAGGTTTCACACTTTCCCCAGACCTTCTGCAGCAAGCTACAGGTCCTTCCCAGCCTCATCCCTGGGGTGTTTGCCAGGCAGATACGTTGCCTTTGCATGGATGTCTGGTGTGACGTTCTCTTGGCTCCAGTGGGTCTCGGAGCACTACCATGGCATAAATAATACAAGAAAAGAGCTGCTCTGATTGAAGTTCTCAGAAGTCCATGGTCCTGGCCCAAGAGTTCGATACATGTTGGCTCTTTCACATTTCTGTGCTGACAATTAGCAGCGGTGATGGACCTGTAACTGCCTCGTTTGATGTTCTTATGAGCGGGACAGGAAACAAAGTGAGTAATGGAAGATAGAAAACCCTGAGGGAAACCTATCCTTTCAGAGCAGTTATCCCTGTCAGAGCAGCTGCGGCCAAAGGCAGCCAGCTCACTGCTGTATGTCCGTCCATAGCAGCTGGGCTGATGGGGAGGGGCGCACGCTTTTTAATTTGCTGGTACAACCAAGCTGGGACAACCTTGAGAAACAGCCTAAAATAACGGTATCAACTTTAATAGGGACACATGCAAGGTTTTACATGTCAGGCACAGGCTAAGCCACCTCCCAGGGACAGCACGGGGGACGTGTGGCTGTGGAAACATCTCCAGAAAGAAAATGGAGGGAGTAGAGGGCTGAAAATGTACCAGCAGCACCATTACTGTATGGGACAATAAGAACCAGCTAATTTCCCTTGCAGGAAGTGGTACAGCTCACCAAGTCTGCCAAGTACAGCCCAAGCAGCCCTTTCTCATCCCTGTCATGCACTGCCGTACCTTATCTGGAATTATGCAGGAAAGAAGCTGATGACAATGGCACCCATCAGCAGGTATAAGTTTTATTATGGTGTGACTTACCAAGCATTTTAAACAGCTGAAGATACCAGGAGTGTTAAAATAAAACCAGCTATTTTAAAAAGCATGGTAGGAGTGTGAAAATAGCCCCTCTCCACCCGAACTGCATCAGGAATGATGTGACAGCCAGGCTGGAAAACAAGCCTGACGGCATTGTATTTGTATCTTCCCTAGAGAAAAAAGTGCCGTCAGCATCTCTGCGAGAAGGTGTCATCCCTCATCCTGCTGCTCTCAGGTCATCTAGGGCTGAAATGCAGAGTGTTTGGTTTAAGGATGGGGAAAGGGTGTGAGGAAGAAAGTCCACCAGCAGTTACCGACCAAGTGTTGAGGGTTTTGTGGCGCTTAGTAGCTGGGGAGAAGAAAGGAATGTGCCTTGTTATTCGGTTGTGCACAAGAGCTGGCCCACAGGGACTGGGTTTTCCCTGCCAAGGAAAAGAGGTGATGCTTCCAGGCGCTTTTCTTGCAAAGGCAGTGTTTTTTCAGAGCCCCACAGCCCAGCAGGGAGCCCTCAGAACTGCCCAGTGGGAGCAGCACTGCCAGGCGCTGCTGGGGATCAGCTTGGGCCAGGTTTGGCTCCAAAAAGGAGGCAAGTAGTCATCTCTCCTTGGGCAGCAGGTCACTATGGCTGCCCCTCAGAGGCAGGAGTGCTGTGAGCAGGAACACCATGCTCGTGGGGCTGAGTGGGTCCTGGGAGTCACAGGGCTGCGGGGGGGTCCCAGGCACTGTGAGGTGAGGGGAGTGCCGGAGTCTGTGGGGCTGAGGAGGTCCCAGGGCTCTGTGGGGCTGATGGGGGAACCCAGAGGGGTCTGAGAGGGGTCCCACGGCCTGTGGGGGCTGAGGAGGGTCCCAGAGGGCCCTGAGCGGGCTCCGGAGGCGGGGCGGCCCCGGGGCGGGTGTTTCCGGCGGCCCCGACAGGGGGCGGTAAAGCGCGGGACGACGGAACCGCGCCCAACCTCCCCCCGCCCCCTCGCTTCGGCCCCGCCCACCTGCGTTCTCCGCCAATCGCCGGCGTTGTGTTCCCGCCCCCTTCGGGCGTCCCCGGCGCTTGGGGATGACGTCAGGAGGCGGCGCCGAGCCGCGGGCCGGAGCGGGCCGAGGTGAGTGTACGACCGGCGGGGCCTAGGTCTCGTCTGGGCTCGGCTCACCCTGTCCTGTCCTTCCCCTCCGCCCACCTACCCGGGGTGCCGGCGGATCGGCTCGGCTCGGCCCGGCCCGGCCCGGCCCGGCAGTGGCGGTCGCGGCGGGCCCCGGCGCCTCAGCCCTACCGCTGCCCGGGACGGCGGGACCGGGCAGGCCGGGCCGGGAAGGGAGCCCTAACCGGCCCCCGGAGTGCCCCGGCCCGAGCCGAGCCTGCCGCGGGACGAGCTGCCGCCACTGGGTACCCTACCTGGGAAGGACGGGGGGAAACGGCCTCCTCCGGGCTCAGTCATGGGAAACAGCCGGAGTTTTCGAAAATCTCGGTTGATTCGACCGATTCTGGCCCGCCGCCGGCTCCGGCAGCGCTGCCTGGAACGCCGTGGCAGCCCCAGCCCCGGGTTCCCCGCAGGAACCCGCCAAAGGTGTACGCGGCCAGCCAAGCAGCTGGTCTTGCTGGGCTTGTCTCAGGCAACGAGATGCACTTTAAAATTGGCTGGTAAAGCTAGAGGTAAGGTCCTTCCAGGCCTTCTTTCCACCATTATTCTGTGGTGGCACAGGTGTAATTTGAAGGTTGCTGGGTGTGGGCTTTTCTTATGCTGTTAAGAGCTGGTATTGTCAAATTTCCTTACTGGCATATTACAGAAAAGTGAAATTAAATAGCTTCAAGTCGTAAGATATTTAATTGGTGGTGGAATGGCTGCTAGGCCTCGGGTGGGTGAGCCAAGTGGCTGATGCTCCTTATGCACGGGGACACCCTCAGGCATGAAACCATTCAGGCCCTGATGTTTTTGTGGAAGCAGCGGGTGCTTCCTAATCAGCAGACGTTGCCCTGCAGAGCCCCGGGATGCAATGTGCTGGTTGTCCAAGGAGAGGAGTGGGCAGACATTGAAGCATAAACCCGCTGTTCCTCCTCACCACCTACAGCTGCAGCTCAGGTGCGCTGTACTCCCTCTGGTAGTTTGGCACCTGCTGGGTATCCGATTTCCTGCTCTGAGTGCCTTGTAATGCCCTGTTTTTCTAATGCCTTAGTTTTTCTCCCACACTCTTGGTGATTATTATGCAGGAGTGTTTCCACCTGCACTGATGAAGAGTTAAGCATTTCATTGCTGGTTATGGTGCGCAGCTCTGGGGTTCTGTAGGCTTTGCTGTCATGGACCTCTGTGTATTTGAGGAAGAGCTGCTGGTGGACACCTGGTCTCAGTTAATGTTATTGGCAGCAGTGGATTTATATATGATGTTTTCAAGGTCGGCATTTGATCCTTCTCATTGGTTTTGTTTGTGTGGGATGTTTTACACAAGTGCTTCTCTATGTGTGGAATTATTCTCTAATGACCTTGTTTGCAGATGTGCCTATTCCGTTTATCTGTTAATCTAGTAAGCTTTAAGGTACAATAGCACTGGGAAAAACTGTCCGTGTGAGGCATTATTCAGGAATACCTATTGTATTTTATTTATTTTTTGGCGTGGTACTTTATTCTGAATGAGCACCTAATTACAGGACAGCCCTTGGTGAAATTCAAATGTCAGTTAAGCCTTCTAATAAAGTTAGTTTTCATTTCTACTGTTTGCACCCTGGTGTAGGCCTGTTTGTGCACGGTTTGCATGCTTGACTTTGCGATGCTCCCAGGAGGTCTTACGTGGGAAATTACTTTGTTGATGTCTGATTTTAAAATTGAATCTTAACTAAAGCCTTATTTTCTTTCCAGGTTGGAGGTAGCATCTAAACTCCTTCTGGGTGCCCCTCTAAAACACTTCATGTTTCTCCACATAATTTTCCTGACAGATGACCAGTTGGGGTTCCCTTTCTGCTGTTCATGCTGAATAGTTGCTTGGAGAGGTGGTGAATGAGTGAAGATACACTTGGTGATGGTAAGCTGTATGGTTACATTTCAAGGCTAACAGCTTTTCTGCAGCCTTCTGTGGAGGCTCAGGCACCACATCAAGCCAAAGAGTAGAAATTTAAAACTGCTTGGCTAACTGCCAGAACGCATACAGGCAGTTTCTCCATCTCCTAGCCAGGCATATTGTTTTAATCGGCCCCTAAACGCTTGCTGATGTGCAGCTGATTTGGTTCTGCTGGATTACAGTGGGATGAACAAGAACTACTTTTCCTCTGGTCTGGAGCAACTCGTAGAAATTCCACTTCCTAAACCCAGCTCCATGTGGAAAAACAGGAGTGCCGCTTGGTACCTGAAGATGCAAAAGAAAGCAAAGCTGAGTCAGGATTTTGAAAAACGTCCAAGCCCACCTTAATGTTGTAGGGTTTGGAGGATGAGGGAATTGCCAGCTAAAAGTTGCTCTGGTTAAATAAGGGCTGCCTTTTTGCAGGGAATGGTAAAGTGCATCTTAAAATTGGTGTGCCTCTGTCTCCATAATCCCTGTTTCTGCACAGTTTCATTGATACCCAGGAGCAAAGTAGTGAGATGTTTAAGACATCAGTACCAGTTTAAATATAAAGAAAATCCTAGGAAGGAATTGATGTTGAGTGAACAAGTAGCTGAGACACTTTGTGGAGTTTCTAGTGAGAAATTTCCAAAGTGTAAGATTTGGAGTGGGTACTGTCTCATAAAGTTGAGCAGATTAAACAAAATTAAGGAAAATGCTCGACTCTTTCCTTAATTTGATTTTTTATTAAGCAATTAGGGCTGGACAGAAAGATCCATAAGTCTTTTCCAGCCGCAACTGTTCTGCGACTCTGATTCAGCTCTCAGCTGGGAGCATTAAATTGCTTAATAAAAAGAATTACCATGTAGTTTCTGCTGACATCTGTTCTGACTATGACTGGATGTTCATAGGCGCTATCTTCACTGGCTTGCTGATGAAAGCAGCAAAGCGCAGCGTGTGCTCTGTAGTATCATACAGTGAAAAGCTGTAACTCTGTGGTAGCATGGCTCTGTTGAGATGGGAGCCACTAGCATTCCTCCCCTCGCCATTTGAAACTTTACTCCCTTAATTCCTATTTATCTGTTTCTTCTCATTCTCTTCTGAAGGTTCAAATGTGGGAATTGCCCCCAGTGTGGTTGCTGCTGATGTTGCCCTGGGAAAATGCCTTGATAGGGAATTAACACAAATCAGTGATGGGCTGTGGGACAAGCAAAGTGCTTCCCGAGCCCCCCAAAGATGTTCAGCTAGACCTGGTTAAAAAAGTCGAACCTTACACAGGCCACAATGACATATACAAGCATTTCATCAAAGATGACTGTGGGACCCTCATCAAAGCCATTTCTCCCTCACCTCTGCGTCATGTTAACCCATATCCTGGGAACCACCTGCCTGCCCATGTGGACCAGCCCGAACCCCGCAAGAACAAAGTGGCTAAATACCGTGCCAAGTTTGACCCCAGAGTGACGGCCAAGTATGACATTAAAGCCCTGATTGGGAGAGGGAGTTTTAGTCGCGTTGTACGGGTGGAACACAAGGCTACAAAGCAGCCGTATGCAATCAAGATGATAGAGACCAAATACCGGGAGGGGAGGGAAGTGTGCGAGTCGGAACTTAGTGTGCTAAGGCGGGTTCGGCACACCAATATCATCCAGCTGATTGAGGTGTTTGAGACCCAGGACCGTGTGTACATGGTGATGGAATTGGCAACTGGAGGAGAGCTGTTTGATCGGATCATCGCTAAAGGTTCCTTCACTGAGAGGGATGCTACGCGTGTGCTGCAGATGGTATTAGACGGTGTGAAGTACTTGCATACATTGGGTATCACACACCGGGACTTAAAACCAGAGAATTTGCTCTACTACCATCCAGGAACAGACTCCAAAATCATGATTACGGACTTTGGACTGGCAAGTGCTCGGAAGAAGGGAGATGACTGCCTGATGAAAACCACCTGTGGGACCCCAGAGTACATTGCTCCTGAGATCCTGGTCAGGAAGCCATACACGAACTCTGTGGACATGTGGGCGCTGGGTGTGATCTCGTACATTCTCCTGAGTGGCACTATGCCCTTCGAAGATGACAACCGCACCCGCTTATATCGGCAGATCCTGAAAGGAAAATACAGTTACTCGGGCGAGGTGAGTGTGGCAGGGGTTATGGTGAGGGGAACTCAAACAAGAAGCTTTCTGCAGGTGGGACTTTGTGATGACCAGAAGCTGGCTGTCATGTGCAGAGTAGTAATGTTACCAGGCATTAAAAATATGCGTGATTTTGGCTTTTTAAATGCTTTCCTGTGTTCTGTCTGCTTTCCAAAACTGCTTCCAGTGCAGCATAGTGAGCTTCTTTAAAAATGCATATGTACAGAAAGGAGCGATCTCTTCCTGTAGAACAGAACTGGGATGCTTGTGGGTTTCTGCCTGGGGAGACCTCAGCCATGGTAAGCTGCTGTTTGACTGTTTCACTGTTGAAACTTGTGCCAGGGTGGGTGTTAGAAATGTAGTGTGCACATACGCAGTCTGATTTCTGATACAAATCCAAGTGTTGCCTGAAAAATACCTTTGCTGGAAGATAAGTTATGGGAGACAAAGGGGCACTTGCTTCTTAGATGTGGAGATATGAGCATTTCTGAAATTTATCTGCATTCTCTTGAGCTTAGTATGTAACAAAATTGAGGGTTCAAGGATAATTTTCTTAGATAACTATAGAGAGAAGAACCTTGAGGGTTGGATTTTAGGCAGAAGGTGGGGACCCCTACCCTCCCAGAGTCCCATCATTCTGCAGAATGGCCGGGTGTCAGGCTGACCCAGCTCCTGCTAACTTGCTCCTGATCAAGGTGGGACACCTCGATTACCAGCCAGCTCTTCAGCCAGCACAAGTGCCAAGTGTAGACATAACTTCCTGAAGGATCACTCTTACGGAGAGTGGGGGTATCTGAATTTGTGAGATATAGGCATTTCTGCCTATATCCCTCACTGGGAATATTAAAAAATTGAAACTTCTATAACTTCTTCCTCTCTTTTATAAGAGACTCCTGAGAGAGAGACTCCCTTGTGTAAGAGATTCCTGAATGCCATGACCTTGTGAGGTGAAGCCCCCTGGGAAGGTGTTAATGAGTGGCTAAGTTTATTATTCAGAAATGGCAGTCAAATAACTGTCAAAAGCCCCAGAATAAATGAATGATTGTTCTTGTATTTTTCAGGTGTGACAGTTATGTTGGCATTTTAATGATGGATGGAAGGAGTCTAACATGTTAAGTTTTTAAGCATATTAAGCTGCTTTAGGATTGTGTTTAGAAAAAAAAAGTAAAAATCACTCTCTGAAGGTTTTCAGAGGTGTCAATAAGTCTTTTAGACTTCAAAGGTGTCAGGCCAGCTTGTGTAAATAGTTGGAATATCCAAGTTCAACAGAGCTGAGGGATATTGGCATTTGCACAGGAGGCCACCAAGGAGAGCCCAGATTTGACACCTTCGTTAATCTTATTAATTCTCCCCATAAGTGCTCCTCAGAAAGTCCCTGTTGGCAGAGGGAGGAGACAAAAGCGAGGAGTCATAAACCCCCAAATTTGACACTTTCTGGACTTCCTTTGGAAACTGCAGTACTTGATTATGTTCTTGCCAGAAGTATTTATCAGCTGCTTCCTTGAACTCCAAGCTTCAGCTATGTTTGGCAGCCATTGCTTCTTTTGTTAATTTGCTGTGTTAGTGCGGTTTGTTAACTAGTTGCATAGTTTTAAGAATGCAGTTGGGTTATTCTAATCCAGAAACACTGATTACTGGCCGCATGTAACATCTGCAGGGTCACGCTGAAAGGCAAAGTCCTAGATACCTAGTTTACCTTAGAACCAGTAGTATTAGATATGTTAAATTTTTCTCATGTGAACAGGCCAGCTCACTCTGTCTGTTGTGTAGCAGAACTCATTTCAGGTGTGTGCACCTCCTTGTAGTTTCCCATTCAAGCAGTTGGTAGGTGTTGGCTTGGCTCAGCCTGGATGTTGGCCTCTAGACAGCAGATTTTAGAGCTTTTGAGATTCCTTGGCCAAACTCAGGTTTGGTCCTTTTGAGCTCACTTCATTGTGTTCATCTTGGCCATTCATTTTTCTCCTTTCCTTCTAGTTCGTTTGTTTTGAAGAGCAGTGTGGTAGGGTCTTTTTGGTGAAAGTTCTCCCTTTTTTTTGGTGATTTCCTAGTTCTGTGTCAGCCCCATGCCTTGAGGTGCCAGAAGGTCAGCGAGACCATTGACTCTGAATTTGCTCTTTCCCTTTGGGGACCCGCTTTTATTCTTAATCTGTCTAACATGTTGTGTTAATGAGTTCCATAGTTTACTTAAAACACACATGGAAGAGCTGTTCCCTCCTCTTAGTTTTTATTTACCTCTGCTTATTTAACTGATATTTTTCTATGTGCATCGCCTTTAATCCCCTTTACTTGAGAAACTAGTGAGTAACTTTTCCATGTCCACCTGACAGTTATCTTTATACTTCTTTAGATTCCTTCTTTTTTTGAGGCTGAAGAGCCAACTGTGTTTAGTACCTCCTATGGAATACATTCCATAGATCTGATTTTTGCTCTTACCCTTCTCTAGGCTACTCGTAATCTTTAGGTGGGGTGATACATGGGGACTGTGGCTTTGTCATGGCATAGAAATGCCCCTCTGGTTGTTCACTACTTTTTCCTGTAGGGTTTCTGATACTATATTTGTTTCTGAGCATTTTGCTGATGATGAGTGGTCTGCTGTCACTCCAGAGGTTTCCTGGGTGTTAATGGATGATTTGGGGATGTCATGGTATCTACGTAATGTGGTCCATTCCTTCTAGTGTCTCCACCCCTCAGCTCATGAACTTGTGTTTAGTGACATTGAATTTAGTGACTGTGATTCAATTTTGTCACTTGCTATTTTTAACTTTTTGCAGATTCTTTTTTTAATTGAGTTTAGCATGCTCTCCAGGACAGGTTCCACCAGTTACTGTGAAATGTGGTAATTCTGGAGACTTAGAAGCAAGTGGTGGGATACAGGTTTGACACCCAATAAATTATGCTGATGATACTGAGCTGTTGAGGTCAAAAACAAAGCTGAGGCATAATGTAGAGTGTATATACATACAAATAGTGAGAGACCATGTGATAAATTGGCTGATGTTCAGTGTGGACAAACTTGAACTGATCCCGTGGGAGGATGAGCAGTTTGAATTTTCTGTAAATGGTGGCGGGCCCTGGAGGTGCTTCTTGCCCATCAGAAGAAAAAATCTGAAGTTAAACACTTCTAAACATCTTGATACTCATGATCCAAAAGCCATTTGATATTAGGAATTAGTGTTACTGTTGCCGACATCCTTGCTGTGCCATGCCCATCATCCACCTGCACTTGAATGTTGAGTGCAGTTCTGTTCCACCCTGGAAAAAAATTTACAGAACTGAAAAGCATATGAAGAAGGGTAGCGTGAATAATCAAAGGTATAGGCTGGCTTCCATTTGAAGAACAAGTGAACAGACTAGAGCCCTTCCTCAAAAAAGTGCTTGAGGGGGACCTCTGACCAAACTCAGTACAGCCATAGGTGGAAGAGTGAGGGTGAATAGAGAGCAGCTGTTCTGAGCATTCCCTGGGGTATTTAATTTGTTGTCCTCTGGTCCTTGTGCCAGAACTGAATTATTCTGAGAAATTTTGTGCCCTCATTGCACCTAGGGCCACTGGATGCTTGTAGGTTCTGTACACAAAGGTAGCACATGTGCCACAGAGAAAGCATTAGACTCTATTTTGCAAGTGCCAGTGCACAAGCCTGAAGCGTTTTACTTGTTATCCCACTTTAGGAGGCTGTTACAGATAGTGTGTGTTATATGAGTGGTTGTTTTGGAAAGCCGTAAATGCTTCACTGCTTGGAAAGCAAATATGTGTCAGCCAATACCCTGTATGTTTTGACCAAATGCTTTCTGTTCTTCCAGAGCCAGGGAAAACGGATGATTTAATTTACCAGTGTAATTAAGCCTATACCCCTAAATTGCAGGTGGTACTGTAGCCAGGTATTGGCAGGAGATGCAGTAACAGGCTGCCCACTTTGTGAGTAAATTCTAGGTGGAAGCAAAGTGAACCAGAGGTTTAGAGGTGTCTGGCTGGTTGCCCACAACCTTGCCAGCTTCCTTAAAGCCATCTTCTGGACTTCTAAATGCTTCTAATTTTGATTTTCAGAGAAAATTGCTCTTTTTCTGTTAAACTGGAAGAAGTGGGTAGGTGTCAGAAATGAGGCTGTTGGTAAATTTGTCAGACTAATGGAAATGCCAGGAGCCATAAGTCCTGGTTTGAGACAGGAATGGACAGAATACTGGACTGCGTTGCAGAACTGTCTATCTCCTGATAGATGCAGAAGCAGAGATTTCAGGGGAACAACTGCTTTTCTTCTCTGTAACGTGAACTTTGAAGATGTGAAATGGAGGAGGCAATGTTAAAAGAAGCCTGCGAAGTAAAGTGCCCAGAGCTGACAGCTTGAGCTGCAGCTGAGACAGGTTTCAGGAGGGAAGGAGGGAGCTGTCTTCTGAACTGTATTGCCGTGCCACATCACAAAGCAGCAGTGCCATGAGTTTGCTGAGGATCAGTGCCGAGTCCCACTTTTTGAAAGGTCTGACCTCAAAATCTGGTCAGAGCAAACAAAGCTGTATTGAGAGATATAAAAGCCAAGATGCAAGCTGATCTGAGAAGTAGCTCCATCTTGAAAAACAAGTGAGCTCATGTCCAGCCAATGTAATTGCTTTCTGACTGGGACCCTCTTAGCACCGCTTGTCTGTTCCTGGAGTGAGAGGTCTGTTTGAAGAGACTATTAGCAGATCAATAGGAGAGGTCTCCCATAATAGGTTATTCAGGTACTGCTGACATCATGGTTCCAATTATCTCTTGTATCTCCTTCTGTACATTCTGAATTGCTTGGAGTAATGGGTAGGGTGAGGGATGAAGAAAAGTCGGCTTTGTAACTTGGCATGCTTTTTCCTGAGCAGGTCTGAGTAAAGGTTATGTGGGCTATTGAGACTGCATTTGATGTAGCCTGCTACAAAGTCATTCTCTTTCGCTTGTTTTGTCAGAACTCACCAAAATAAAATTTGGTAATATTTTAATTGAGATCTTGGGGATAAAACTGATTTCTGGGGATCTCTTTGTAGCTTAAAAAATTGTCTGAGGAATAAAGCTGGAACTCCGTTCAGTTTCCTTTGAATTTGAAAGCGCAGAAATGAACATCAGACCATTGTAATCTTGCTAAGACAGGCTTGCTCTGGTTCTATTTCAAAGCTTGTCCTTCTCTTGAATACTGATACTCTTATGTTGCTTTACACGCCTGGGAAACTTGCTGGAAGAAGAGGAAGATAATGTATGTTGTGGATAAATTGGGAAACTGAGCTAGAGATTGTTCTGGTTTTGATATCTGATCTGGGCAAATAATTTCCCCTTGTGCTCTGATGTCCTGTTCATAAAACAGAGTCAGCTTTTTGTGGTGTGTTCCCCATGGTGAGGTTGGTGGGTGCTGGTGTGGGAACATCTCTTGAGTAGTTTAAAACCAAAAAGCTTGTTCTGAATAATGGTGCTGTTGGATACATTGCTAAATGTTATATAAGGAGGGATGTTTGGTATATGAAGGAAGCTGGGCATTGCAAGTCTGTAGGAGCTCTGTAAGGGGCATAGCAGCCATGTGGCGAGATGACCTGGTTCTGTGTGGCTTGCTTAGATTTTTCCAGTGGTGTTCAATAAAATTCCTCACCAAAGGTTCTTGAAAGAGCTTTGCAGCTGTAATGCGATAGCAGCCTTTGCATGGATCAGCAATTTGCTGAAGGTAAGCACAAAATTGAAATATGTGGTCAGTTCCACGGGGAAGGAGAAAACAGTGACATTTGAAGGATCTGTACCTTTTTGCCCCAAAGTGATCAGGACAAAGTTCACTAATGAAGCTGTGTGGTTGCTGATGATAGAGTTCTTCAGATGGTGAAAATGAGGGCTGTGGACCTCCTGGGTGCAGGCTGCTGTGGACCTTAGAAGTTTGCCTGAGTTAAAAGAGCAACTGGGTGAATTCATGGAAGATAAATCAATGGGGAGAATGGTATTAAGAAGTCCTAATTATGAATAAAGAGGTCCCTAAGCCATGCATTTTTCAGGCTTGGGAGTAGAGGGGTGGACTGTTAATTGCAACATAGGGATTGTTTTCTTGGATTCTCCCTCTGTATCTTCTGTCAGCTGATGTGGAGACACCATACTGGACTGGCTAGATCTTTGATCCAGTAACCTTCAGTCCTGTTAGAGGTGCTAGTCTTTCCTCCTTTCATTTCATCCCTCAGTTGGGGGCTTCATTCGCTCCCAAGAATTATCAAGCTGAGTAATAGGCAGCCTGCAGAGCAGAAAGAGCTCCAAGGTTGTGCATGCAGCATTTGGGGCACCTGCCTATGTGCTGGGGGTGTTCAGCAGTCCCATCGGACATCAGTGGAGCAGGTACTGCGTGCCTCGTGTGGTTTTAGCTTGTGGTTTGGCAGCAGCGTTATTTCAACTGAGTCTGAGAATCGGAAATCAATCCCAAGGCTTATCAACTCCCACAGGCTAATTTTACTTGCTGTATAATACGCCTTTGGGAAGGCTAGACAGTTAAAAAGTGAGGGTAAACATTTCCTGTTAAATAGAAATGTTCTTGAACTCTTAGGTTATGACCTGGTGCTGGAGTTCCCCTGCAGGCAGTGAAAAAGCAGGCAATATATACAGACTAAGTAGTAATAAAAAGTGCATTTTGCAGATGATAAAATTAGTTTAAAATTTCCCTTCTCCTGCAGAGTGTTTTTTTTGTTTTTTGTCTGTTTTGACATTATACATCTATAAAAAAGTGTGGTGTGAATTGCATTCTGCTTGTGACTCTGCCCTTCTCTGTTTGGCAACTCATTTGGATTTGAAGCACGAATGCAGAACCTATGTAGTCGTCCTGCCTGGCTGCCTTGCTCCATGGTGCCTGTAATACGATGGCTTCATTCTTTAACAGCTTCCCTTGCTAGTTAGTGTTGCTATTTAGAGTTCTGCTTACTTACTTTGCACTCCCAACAACATCCCAAGATGCTGTCTTCCCTGTTGCTTCTCCTGTCAGATGTGCAAGGGTGACAGCAATTTTAGGGGTGACTGCTAAAGCCCCACGTGTAAGTGTTTAAGCGGTTCTTTCTGATCCCATGAGCGAGTGGTGCCTTTCCCCACTGACTTCATGTGGGAAGAAGCTACCCTTCTGTAGCTTCAGAAACATGAGTCCCTTTCACGTGAAGGCATGTTTAGAAATATATCCCCTTCAAACTGAGGATTCTTGTGGGTCTTCACCAAAGTCTAATTTGTAAGGCTTGCTTTTTCTTCATTTAAAAACTGGCCCTTTCTTTCTGTCTAAACAGGCTCTCATTTTAAGTTTGAATATTTGCAGCATCCTTTTCTCCTGACTTGACACGTACATTCTTGGTCTGTTATCACACATGCAGATATCTGCTGCACATTTTTTGTATAGCTTGTTTCCTTGGCCATGTCCACCCAGATTTCTTCTTCTCCACTTCATTTGGGTTACCTACACTTTCTACCTAGGCTCCTTTGCAACCAGGTTCACCTGGTCTATGGCTGCTTGTTAGTAAAGATGGTAATGCTGAAAGGGATTCCTAGGATAACCAACAAGACTGGAGACTTGTTACGTACGTGGGCTTCAGGTAGTTGTAATGTGGAAAAATAACTTAAGATGCACATAAAAGTAACGTAAGTAACAATTTTATAGTATTTTTGTAGTGATGACACCTTTTGAAGTTATGTCAAGTGAAATAGAGCACCCATTTCTAAATCTAGATGCCATTATTTCTGATAACTTTATGAGGAAATTGATGGCATTAATGAATTGGTTCTGCTTGTTTTGCAACAAACTGGCAAGCTCCAGTTGAGACAGCATCAACAAACAGTTGGTCTGGCTTCCTGCAGTACAGTGTTGCAGCGCATACCACTGAACTTAAAATTATAGGAAGGTTTAGGCCAAAGTGACCTCTTCAGAGCACAGCTAAATTTAATGCTAGATGAGGTTGCTTAGCGCCTTGTTCACTCAGGCCTTGAAAGTTTATGAGGATGGAGACATCACCACCATTCTGGGCCCTGCCCTGGGGCTGCCTCAATCTCACAGGAACTGTGTTTTTAATTTACATCCAGACAGAATTTACCTGGTTGCAGCTTGATGGTCACTGCTTGCCTTTTCACTGAGTAGATCCAAGACATCTGGTGTGGTGTCATCCTCTCTGTAGCTGCCCTGACAGCACTGACAGATGCAGTTAGATCCCATCCCGTTTCTTCAGCTAGTTGAGGTCCCTCTGGATGGCAGTCCTGCCCTCCTGCATAGCAGCAACTTCTCCAAATCTTGGTCAAAAGCAACCAAGAAGCAAATACTAAAAATTTTAATGGTAAAGAGATTTGCAGTTCAAATGGCTTCAGAGCAGAACCAATGGAGAGGCTTAACATGCAGTTATATGTGCATAGCAATTCTTGTTTTCTCTTCTTGAGCATTCAGCATCTCAGTGATCATCTGCCTTAGCTTGGAGTTGAGAGCGCCAAGTTAAATGCAGGTATTGAGTGAACTCTGCAGATACTGCTGTGGATAGATTTGGGCTGGAAAAATGCCCTTAATTACATGGAAAACAGGTTAGCCCAGTAGATGCGTGGTGCTCCCATAATAACTAACTCAGTCCACATAAGTAAAGAAATTACTCACTTTCTCCCCACACAATTTTCCCTGCCTGCAGGTGATACCAGAAGCAGCAAAGATGAAGAGTGCTGGCAGTGCATTAGCAAACAAACCGTGTGCCTGTGTGTTAGATGCTGCCTGACAGCCAGCCAGATAAAAATACAAAAAGCAATTCCAAACCAGCTGATGCATGCTTACAGGATGAGTTCGTACCCCAAGTATGTCGGTACATCTGCAGAGTGTTCCCAAAGTATTCTTGTAATTGTCCTTGTTGTGGAGGCTGGTTAAAAGACTGCAGAAGACTTGTAACTTCTCAAATCCCTTGTGACATGTAATGGAGGAGACGGATGACAGTCGTGTCAACTTTTAATATTAATTTCCTACATTTATTCAACTTTCTGAGAATGGGGTAGAGCTTGAACACAGGCTTCTTCTGTCTTGGTTGGGAATTGGTTACTGAATTGCCCATCCCTCTCAAAGGGACTGATAGGTGATTGTATTATGAGGACTGTGGTCAGATTTTCTATCAAATGACAAACTTTTTCTAAAAAAGGCACAAGCAATAAAAAGAAACAGTAGTTATTCTTGGTAACCTCCTTCCCCTAAAAGTTGCAGATGGAAGAGTGTAGTGGCAGAGATCCACGGGGGGGGGGGGTGGGAAGCCCAACTTTCTATTTTGTGTACTTGTATTTTAGTGTAAAAACTAATTTCCTGTAGGAGGTTAAAAAAAATTATTTGCATATCATGGAAAACATTTCTCCACAATCCCTATCGCTTTGCAGGAGAGATCAGTCAGTCTAGGACAAACATTCTCAAATATTGGATGCAGCTTTTTCAAGAGCATTAAGTTTTGCGCTGATGCTGCAGCAGGTGTGATCCTTGGCTGTCTGGGTGCCAGTCCCGGAATGGCTCCTGCCTGCTTGCACTTCTGGTCATAATTACATATGCCTTTGTAATTAAAACAAACGAACAAAAAACCCCACAACAAACAAAAAAACCCCAAACTGTCTTTTGTTGTTTTGATGACAAAAAGTATAACCACTTTGGATTTTTTTTCTAAATTGTTTTTTTTTCCTAGTGTTTCATAATGTATTAACTTTTTTCCCTATTTTATGCTTTGCTTGTCCCAGAAATTCATCCAGGTTTTTTCCTGCAGTTCATAACCATAGCTATGTGTAATATGCTACATGCTAATGAAATTGGTTACAGGGTAGCAACTGCCTTGAAAGGGGGAAAACTCTTCCTCTGGCGATTTCTTCCTAGTACATCTTCTGTTTAAGATGGGCAGTGAGGCAGCCGGGCTTCCCTGAATTTGGACTGGAGTATGTCTTCTGGAAAACATTCAAAGCAGATTTAAAAAAGAATACCAGGAACAGAGAAGCACCACTGCCCTCTAATGTTCCCATTAGTCTTTATTTTTAGAATACAGAAGATAGTCGTGTATCCACAAGAGGCCAGGAAAGCTAGTGTCTGCCTCCCATTTACTGAAGGTTTACTTTTGCATGGTATTCTGTGCTGCCCTTTGCTCAGAGGTGCTCCTTGTAAAGCTGCCTTGTTCTTCTGGAAGTTCTCCGTTGGCTCAGTGCCTGGGAGGGTCTGGATGCGTGGGGACCCTGGCAAGTTGCGCTGATCGATGGTGCTGCCCTTCCTGGCTATGCCAGTTGGTCTTTAGATCATTAGAGGCTTTTGCAAGGCAGGGACATCACCTTGGCCTCTGATCTTCCTGCCAGAAGGGAGAGCAGATTTCAGACCAGCAGGGTGGCCACTCTTCAGTCTCCTCCCTGGATTTTGAGTGTCCCAAACTGTTGAAAGGAAATATCAAGGAAAATGGGCACAGGGCGATTGAAAGCAAGGTGTTAAACCATATTTGCAGTACTCATTTGCATGATCATACAAGTCTATGGGCCCATGTTTTAGCCTTCTCAGGGGAAGAGAGAGGCTTTTCTTATAGCAGCTGGTATGGTTTTTTTCCCTGAGATCCACATTAGACAGTAGAAGTGTTTTACAATAGTCCTTTCATTAGAGAAATGCGTGCATTTTCTCATAAAAATTAGAGGGTTTTTTTCCATGTAAGGAATAATTGTTTTTTATATAAATATCTGAGCCCCCTGACTGGAAAAAGAAAAAAAAAATCAATTTACAGAGGAATGTGCTTTTGCATTTCATACAGCTGTAAGAATGCGGTGATTTTTAAGTAGAGCAATATGAGTGTTGGCAAGATGCAGTCAGATGGCTCTCTGTTGAAAAGGGCACTATGCTCTGCTTTGAAGAGCTGAAACACTTGACCAGGATGAAAGTGTACCTCTCCTAGCCTGGCACAAAACACTGAGGCCAGCCATATAAATGTACTTCTCCTAGCTTTTGTTTTTTTCTTTTAATGCACCTGCTTAGTGGGTGTGAGTATGGGTGGATTTGTGTTGCTCCATATGTATCTGAGAGCTGAAGTGTTTGTCCAGATCTCTCATGCTGCAGGAGTGGATGTCTTAGGCTCTCGAAACACGACAAACTCAGTTAAAAACCTGGAAAATTCTCCAACCTTCTGCAGATACTGGTGACCATGGTCCTCCAAAACTTTAGCATGCTGTATTGGAAAACACTTTATTTACAGGTAAATAAACACAATTTCCAGCAAAAGGGATTTGAAACCAATGTATGCATTTAAAAATAAATTCTCCTTTGCTTTGGCTGCTTCTTCAGGTTTTTTGAAGGTTGTTTCCTCTGATGGAATTGGTGTGTCTTAAGAACCTTTCTCAAAATTGTTCCTTTTGCCTTTTTACTATGTACTTCAGCTTACGTTGCAGTTCAGCTGTAAAGATGACACCAAATCCTAGGGCAGGGTAAGCAAGGAGGAGAGGGGTGATCTTTCCCTGCATACCTTTCTCCTTTACATACAGCTACAGTCTGTAACACCTCATTAAGAGTTTATATTTCACAGAATCGTGCATGTCATCAGGTCAGTGAATTTTTTTAGTCAGTAGCTTATGACAGGTGAGTTGCTGGGCTTTCCCTTCGTTTGGATTTGTGATTTCTGTGGCTGAAAGCATCGCTGAAACAATGGGGTGGAGATGCTACATGCTTCACTGTGGTGGCTCGTTTATATTGTGATGCTCAGATTTATTCCAGTGTGTCATGTGGAGGAGCCCAGGGTGGAAACTCTGTCTAAGCCTCAAAGCGCCTGGAAACAAAGCAAGCAGGGCATGAATCTCCATGGGGAAGAGGAATGTGCTTTTTCCCAGTCATTTCATTCACAGCACCTTGTACCTAGGGCTGCTCTCTATACCAGTAGCACCTGTGGGTTCAAGGCAGGGTGAAGGGCAGCAGCTGAGCATTTTGTTTAAGATTTTTGGGTGAATGACTGGGTTTGCACAGCATATGGCATGCAATTATTTTAAGGAACGAGGAAGGCAGGAGCCACATCTGAGGGAAGAGGACTTGCAATAATGTTATGATTTGATGTATTATACTTTCATTTCTGCATCTCTGGGCCCTATAAAATCCTGTTAATGGCAGAATAATATTTCTGCAGAATTAGGGATGTAGGGATACAGGGACATTGGTAGGGTAGAAAAAAAACTAAGCTGCCTCTGTACAGAATATAAATTATTAACAGAAAGGATTTGAACTATCAGCTACCATTGGTGTCTTTGACTCCTTTATAGTTCCCTAAAAATAAACTAGGCAGTTTCCTCATTTACCTTTGGATGGTTTAATCCTTTGCTTTCTACCTGTGGCTTAGATGTGTTGTTTTTCCAATACCTTAGTGGAGGTATATTTTCAGTGGGAAGACATGCTGCTTACATGGTTGTTTGCTTAGGACCAAGGTTCAGCAAGTGAGGATGTATGTTAATTCTGCAGTGGAAAGAGCTGTGATCTGCAAGAAACCACCCTTACCCACTGGAAGGATTGTTTGTGCTTGACTATCCTAGCTCATTTGCATCCAGTGTTTCACTTGGGCTTGTAAATGGGCTCCATTGCATTGAGAATGCAGGAGGACTGATAACACCTTGCTGCCTTCTTGTATTTCCACCAGTGAATGTGGTAGAAAACTTGATTTTCCTACAAGACTGTGGGAGGAAGAGAGAGTAACTGCTTACTGCAGCTCTACAGGCCTTGAGAGGTCATCTCTGCAAACCTGGCCTGTTCTAAATACAACAGCTCTCCTCTCCTTCCCTTAGTTGGAGGTGGTCACCGTGGAGCAGGAGCTTGCGCTTCTGGGCAAAGCTGTGTTTGAAGTTCAGCTGATCCTGGAGCAGGGCTTGAGCTGGGGCAACCCTTGAGCAGGGTGCAAGCACTTGTCTTGTTCTGTCGCTGCTGTGACATATGTGGGAGCTCACCACAACCAGTTGTGGGGTGAGTGGATGGGGGTAACAACTTAAACTGCTGCAGCTGCATTTGCTAGACCTGCTCTGCTGAAGAACTGAGGGTGGTATGGCTCCAGAAGTTTGTATGGAAATACAAGATTGGAACGGCAGTGCAACTCTGGAGGCACAGGGAGCCTTGACTGGCACCTTTAAAATGTTTTTAAAGTGAGATTTCCGGTGGGTGCTGCAAATGTGTTGCATTCTGGAGAAAGCTACTGCATCTTCCTAGCTCCTGTCTGAGGCCCTGGACTGAGCACCGCACTTTGAGGTTTTGGAGGGTTGGCTCCTGGTCATAGTTCCAGCGGCTGTCCCTGCTGCAGGTTGAAAGCTAGTTTTAATTAACCAAAACTGAGCTCTGTGAAGAAGCACTGTGAACATGCACCTTGTTGCAAATAATTTCATGGCCTGTAATTGAGCCTGCTCTTACAGAGAGGCAGTTGGAGCTGATATATTTGGAATAACCTGCTGTTGAAAGACATCTCTGATTTCCTCTGACCAAAATTTGGGACTTTCCTGGCAGTTGCAGTGTGCTCCTGCCCTGGGTCAAGACAAAGGCCAGCTTACGTGGCATAGGTAGGAAATCAAGATTTTGATTTCAGATAGTTAAGATCTGTTTTCAGCTGCAAAAACTGTTTTGGGGAGCTTCTGTTGGTGCTGAGCTGGAGGGCTAAAAGGTGCTTCCTAAGCCCAGAGTTTTTCTTGGTAGTCTCTTTACCTAATCCCTGAAATCCCTAAATCTGACAAGATTGCAATTGAAGCTTTCAGGCTGGTAGACACAAAGGGACTGGGTTAGTGTTTTTTGAGCTGGAAGGGGTGGCTCAAGCCAACAGCAATGCATCCGAGCTCCATGTTTTGGAGCACAAGCTTCAGGGCTGGCTCTTCTCTTCTCTCCGTTCTCACTACCCTGCTGCTTTGCCCTCCTTCTGCCCCGAGTGAGTGCTAAGGTAGAAATCCCAGGCATGTTTTCCAATCCATTTGTTATTTAAGTGGATGCTTTTATGGATTTTCCTGAAAACTGAGCTTTTACTAATACACCAGATTAGTGTTGACTGGTGAAATGGGAGCCACACAGACAAGTCGAGGAGAGGCAGAATGTTCTGGTAGTGTCTGCTAAGAGATAACTGCTGTTAATGCAGCGTACACCTGACTGCTGCTGTGGATGTATGCCTGGCTGTGTGTCTGTAGCTTGTGAACTTCCATCAGCACGATACACCCTATGCATCAAATGCACCCAGAATTTCAGGTTCTTTGAGTGATTAACCGAAGAGTTTGATTTTATACCTAACAAAAGGTAGAATTGAGCTGTCTGACAAGGAAAGTATTTTCATGTTTCCTACCTTTGTCCATGTCTGAAGAATAATTACTAAGGGATTCTTTCACAGTCTGATCATTTTGAAAATGGGTATGTAGCTCAGGCTTAAGAAAGGTTTCTCATAATAGCTGGGACGACTCAAAAGATTTTATATACTGTCATGTCAGGTGCTGATAGGAATGCCTAAGTTACTAAGTTTCCACTAAGTCCTCTGCCTTTTTTTTTGCATATGCTTTTAGCTTTGCAAGCTTCAGGAATTCTTGGTGATGGTCTTAAGCTGCCTTTTTGCTCAAGAGGCTCATTTCGAAAAATTAAGGAAAGCTAGCTTTGCTCTTGGGTGAGAATGTAAAGTCAGTTCATGGCATACTCATCTTCCAAAATTTGTAGGAGTTCCCGTACCTCCAGTGTTTGGCACAGGGGCTTGGCAAGGATGGTTCTGGCATTGTAGATATCTTTAGCTATTTCACAAAAGTGTTCCATGGTCTCTGAAAAATCCCTGTTTGGAAACACGCTGTAGCACTTGATAGCCTTGCTTTGGAAACCTGTGTGTGCTGAATGTGAGCCAGGGATGTGGCGCTCCCAAATAGTCAATGTGGGTAAATCCAATGAGTAAGTGTGATAAGCATACTTAACAGAGATGGTGAATTACCACGTCTGCCTCTCCTTTGTCTGCAGTATTTGAAGTGTTCCTCATCTTCTGGAAGCAGGGAGCCTTCCCCTCTCACTGGATTTGGGCAAGCAGCGTTGTCTCACATGTCCTCTGCTTCAGCTGATATCTTCTGTGTCCATGGGTGATAAGTACTGTGGGAGAGGGGCTTTGGCACTAGGAAAAGCTATGCTTCTCCACTTACTGCTACAAATCATTTTGTCCTTGTCTGTCCTTCATGCTGAGCAAAACTTCTTTGCCTAGAAGCTAAGAAAATTATGTTCTCCAGCCTTCCTGGGGCCAGAAGCCAGCAGGCAGATTCTGCTGTCAAAATCTGCCACAGGTGAAGCAGGGAGAGCACAGGGACCAAGCCTTGTATTTCCCCAAACCTATTGTGTTAAAATTGGCATTTACTAACCGGTGTCTCATCAACAAAGCTGAATACATAGTGAGCGTGATTCTCTAGAAATTGCCAAAGGTCCAGTGGTATTTGGGGCTTTATTGACTAACCCCGGTGAAGGAAGGGGGGATATGTTCATTATATTTGCAGATGACATTGAATTGGAAGGGCTGCAAAGTGCATTGAATTCCAGATGGCCTTAACAAATTTGAACAGTTCAATATCAGTTCCAATTTTTTTAAGACGAGTAAGTTAGTGCATAAAAACAGGTGAAGAACAGAAGATTAGGAGGTATTGGCTTCTCAGAAAAGGACCTGTCCAGGAATCACAAACTATTATGTGAAACAGCAATATCATGCTTGTGGAAAAAGACAAATGCACCAAGGTGTATCAACAGGAGAGGCTGCATGTGGTGTAATCCTGCTGCGTTGAGTGGCTGATGTAGCATGCCAGCCTGAAACTCCGACACTTCTGGGCAGTGGACTTCAACACCACGGGACAAGCAGAGAGACTTGACAAGCAGAGAGACTTGACAGATCAACAAAAGCAATTGTGAGTTGAAAACCAACAGTCTCCAGAAGACTGCAATGTTTGTGGCTGTTTGGCCTAAAGGAGGGGCTGTCATAGCAGTTTGCAAATATGCATAAGGCTGCTTCAAAGATGAAAAGGAATAAGCTCTTTTCTGGATTGTAGTAAACAAGAGCCTTAAATTGCACTTGGAAAGAGTCATGTTAGACCTTGTACAACACTTTACTAGTGTCTCCTGCTCAAAAAAAAAAAAAAAAATTCGACCAGGAGGATTGCTTAAGCTGTCTTGAAGAACAAGTTAGGTAGTCATCTGTCAGGAAGGACGCATCTGCGGTTGATCCTCTGGGGCTGTGGGATGGATTGGATGATTCCTGGACATCCACTGCAGCTCTGTTTTTACCCTGATTTCCCAAGGAAGTAAAGTTTATGGAACTGTGCTATCTGTCTTTCAGTCTCCCACAATTAACTACTTAACTTCTGAGGTCATTTTCAGCCCAATTTGAGCGATGTGGAGAATTCAAAGGCCTGAAGTTTCTATGAATTTTTGTAAAAGTCAGTGGGTCAGTAGGAGAGAGAACTAAATTCATATCCTTGCTGCAGGAAGGTAATTAAAGGTCGGTCCAGATGTATCCAGAGAGCCAGTCAGCACACGCTTATTTCTGAACCGCTTGTGGCGCACCTGACCCTGTTAAGTGTGTGGGATGGAGCCTGGGCAGTGACATGTGTAGGAAGGAGGGATGTACTGGTGCCATGGAGGGAGATGCCAGTACTGGCCAGGGACAGAGAGGAGAAGAGTATGTGGCACAAATGCACTAGAATCATAGAAGCCTTGGTTATGAGAGACCTTTGGAGGTCTCTAATCCCATTCAGCTTGAGATGGGCCTGTAACCAATACTAGGACTAGCTTTGCTGTGACTTTGTCTTCCTGAGTCTTGAAAGGCTTCAAGGATGGAGATCCTCCACCTCCCTGGTGACCTTCTCCAGGGCTGTAGCACCCTTCCAGTGATTTTATGATATTTCCTGATATGAACCTTCCATGGTGCAGCTTCTTTCTATTGCCCCTTGTGGTGTTTGGACCTGCTGCGTGGCTCTGTAATCCTTGTAACTACTCTCAAATAAATGTAATCTGCTATTAGATTTCCCATAGACCTCTTTTTGCAAGACTGAACAGTCCCAGCTCTTTCCGCTCCTCCTTGTAGGCCATGTGCCCCAGACCCCAGGCCAACTTGGCAGCCCTCACCCAGATCTTTTCCACATCCCCTTGAACTGGGGGATGGCCAGGCTTGACAGTAGTTAGTATGATTCCACATAGGAAACTGAAAACTTTTAATCTTTTTGTAAGGGGGGGAAAAAAACCAAACAAAAAAACCCCAACGAAACAAAAATCAAACAAACCCCAAAACACCCCAATGTAGGAGACAAGTGTTGGATATAACAAAAAAAAAAAATCACAGCAGTGTAAGATTATAGTTGCAGAATTAGGTATGTGTAAGGTAGGGATGCTTGATTTAAGGTTGTTCTTGCTACTTTAATTTTTCCTTCTTGTGTATATGCAGTTTGGTGCAGTTTCAGTGACATACTTTGTTATTCAGCAGGACCTCTGAATAGTTCGGATGCTGAAAGAGGCTGAGGAGAATATAAGGAGAAATGGGGCAGAGTGGGATCCAGAACAGTTGTCCTGCTCTGTATTCTAATTAAAACTTCTCAGATAGTGCCAGGAAAAACAACTGTAAACTAGTCACCCTGGACTGAACTGCATTAGACCAAGCAAACCTACTTTTAGCATCTCCTGATGTTTTGTGCGCTTCAAAATTTTCAAAGGGTAATAGTTTATATCCACCTTGCCTACCCAAAACAGTGCTTTCTGGGAGAGAAACAGGAATGTCATTAGATTGGGCCTTGCTGGGCTAACTTGGGAAGCACTTAGATACCTAAACCTGGGCTTTTAGGAAATGCGTGGATGGAAGAAGGGGCATTTCACCTCCTCTGACCCATGCCTGGGTTGGATTTGATTAAAATTGAAAAAGTACTATAAGAAAGAAAGGAAAGTCAAGGCAGGCAGCGGGGCAGGTGCTGTTCTCCTCGTGGAGCCTGACCACTGCTGATGTTTTCAGCCCAGCTCCTTATCTGCCTGCTGCACTTGGTGCTTGGGCTTGAGCAGGTTAAAGAAGCCTCCATGCTGTCCCGAGCAGCAGAGGAGAGCTGGTGCCAGCCGGGAAGCAGGGCTGGACTAGCAGCTAAGACTGTCTTAGGATTTACTCCCCCTTGTTCATTCTCTTGTAAGCACCCAGGGCTTGTGCATCAACAGCTTGGAGCCTGCAGGAGCTGGGGGGTGCATGCAGAAGGCTATAAGCTTGTTTGTTCATCCCCCCCACTGCACTAATCAGTGTGATAAAAGATGCTCTTCCTCCCTGGGGAAGATTTTTCCTCCCTACTGGGGACCACCGTTTCTTAGTTAAACTGTGACTGAATTGGTACGTAGAAACGTGTGTTAGCTTCAGTTCCAGTTCTCAGCCAATACATCTCTTAAGATAAGAATTCAGAATTTTAACATGCAGTGTTTTCCCTAGGCATTACACTTAGAAGAGCTGTCCCTGGCTATAGAGAAGTTTCATGTTTATTGTTTTTGTAGCTGCTGTAAATTCACTGCATGGTTCTAGCTGAATACTCAGTGGTTGCACAGGGAAAATCGGCTGGCTATTTCCATTTGAAAAGCTGGGTTATAGAAGTTCACAGCAACAGATGGCCACACATACTTAAAATGCGGTGGATTATTAAAGGGCTGTTGTATTTTTCTCTTTCATCCTTCCTCTATTCCTCCTCCTCACATCAACAAATTAATGCTGAATGCTTGGGAATCTGTCCTGCACAGCCTTCAGCACATTACATCTTTTCATTGGAAACTTTTTGTTCCAGCCCTTTTGAATTGGTTGGTTTTGATCACCTCTTTGCAACTGCTTGTCTGCTGAACGATGCCCGGGACCGCGTAAGCCTCTTGTTATTGGAGCCTCAGTGCAGTCCTAGGCTGGTTTACCATGTATTGTCTCATAGGTGCGGTCCCTAACCTGCTCCTTTGGCACTGACACTTTCTGTTTTCTGAAGCCATGCAGAACCTCCTAAATTAGACAAAACCCCTATGTTAGCGTGAATGTATGAAAGATGCAATGCAAAGAATACTTGGGGACCTTCAATTAATTTATTTTTAAAAACTAACAGCAGATTACTTGTCTACCACCAGAGACATCTGAATTATAAAATGCAGCTACTCTGAAAACTGATAGAAGGTGGAGAGATGTGCCCTGCTTCCAGCACCATACATGTGTGTTAGGTTGAGCCATTTCTGTGAAAAAATGCCTTTGCTGTTCATATTCGTGATACCTGGGTACCATCTGTGTCCAGACTGACTTTCTTGTTATGGTTTTTAATGGTCCAGATGTCTTCAATGGGATTGCAAAGAGCAGCAGTCAGTGGACATAAAGTGGAGATGTATACAGGGACACGTGCACAATTCCAAGCAGTGGCGTGGCTAGGTGTGTCTATAGCATGGAAAGTAGCTGTTGCAAGCCTTGCATCCCACGTAGGTTCTGCAGGGCAGGAAAGGCTCCTCGTGATGCAGGTAAATAACAGCTGGAACAAACTCCTTTATATTAGAAGTTCTGCATGCCCAGGTCAGGGGTGGTCTTTGCACTTCTCGAAGAATGGTATCTGCATGGCCTGTGTGTATCTGGGGGAGGATGTGCTGCTGAAATCTGGAGACTTCTGGAATCTGATTTAAAAAAAAAAAACTTAGGGGAAATAAAAGAAGCTTAGAAACCTGAACATAATAGAAATATTTTAAAGAACTAGTGCCCCACAAGAAAATGGATCAGAAACATATTTGCCATGTTTAAGCTAAAACCAAGTAAAAAGCCAGTGTAAAACAGGTCTCGTTAGCTTGTTTGCAGTGCAGGTTTTGATGACCGCTTGACAGCAGTGTGCACTCCCATCACAGGCAGAGTAAAATTCAGGGACTCTGCTCTAGTATCTAAAATCAGTCCTGAAAGCTGCTTTGCCTCCAGAGTGCTGGCTCCCACCCTTACCTAAGTTTGGTTTAGTTACACAAGGGGACTTATATTGGTAGCACGGGCCAGCATTTTATTTCAGACACATGTGTTGGGAGCTCTCAACTAGCATACACCAGGTTTGTGCTCGCTTCAGCTGTAAGTGAAAGAGGTGGGTTGGTTGTTCAAACCAGAGAACAACGTGCTGTTTGTTCCCCATGCGTTGGTGCAGACAGTGCCTCAATAGCTTTTATGCTGATGTGAATAACAAGCAGGGGTGGTGATGGGATTTAATCACAGAGAGCCTAGCACTGCGTGCTATCGCCTAGCCTAAGTGACACTCAGAGGATCTCTTGCTTTTCCTCCTCCAGACTCAGAGCCTGAATCTGAATGAAACATAACACACTTGAGAGCTCTTCAAGGCATTGTAAACGAAGCTGCTTTCCCCCTAGTTTATTGTCTAAGCAGGGCTGAAGTTGAAGGTCAGCAATGCATCCGATGTTTTATGCAGCTTAGAAGTTCAGGCTGTGCTTTTGTAGGAAATGCTGGTGCACCTCAGAAGCAACAGCTGTCATTCCTGAGGGGCCAGAGCTACAAATCTCCACCGCAGGAGTTTCGCCTGTTGTCATTAAGGCTGTAAGACAGTGTGGCAGTGGTTTTGTTCTTGGTTGAAGTGCTGCTAATTCTGGACTCTGTGCCAGTCACTCACTTAGGCTGATGTAGCTGCTTCTGCAGCCATCCCATGAATCATGCCAAGAACGGTGGCTGAAAACCCTAGCAGAAAAATTAACAGAAGCTCCCAGATTTGGCTCATTTTGGTTGCACAAGCCAAACCATCTATGCTGGAATGATGGAGAGTGCAGCATCAAAATGGAGATAAGAACAGAAATGTCATGCTCATCTTCTGTGGCATTGGAGCATTGCTGTTAACAGCGATGAGGGCACGATATGAAGGCAGCCCCTCTGACCAAGTTGACATGTTCAACCCACTCTATTTGTTGGGGCAAGGTCATTCCCAATAAAACTTTTTTTGTCTTGTAAAACTTTAAACTAGCCATCTGATGGTTTTCTGTAGGTAAACCTGGCAGGAACCTATGCGCTGCTGTAGGGCTTCTCAGATTCCCTGGTGCTTTGAGGCTTCTCCAGCGCTCGATCAGACTCATCCTAGGAATTGGTGGGACTGGGATACAGCTGCAAAAGATCACTCTTAGGTCAAAACGACTGTGATAACATGCTTTGTGCTTCTGTATTTGTAAAGACTGACTGGTAAGGGAAATGCAGGCCTTTGTAGTTCAAGGTGTCCCCCACCGTCCCCATAACATCCTATTTAGAGCTCTCGTCAGTGCTCCTGAAAACAACACGTAACTTGGGTAGGAATCAGGAAATCAGTATGTATTTTTCCTTCACTGGGTGCTGTCAAGATTGAAAGCAGACCATGGAGGCCAGATGACTGGTTCTTTTTAGTTGCACAGGACTAAACAGAAGATCCCTCTGAGGCTTTGTCTCTCTAGGGAAAATGTCAAGGAGCTTCAGTGTGTGCATGTAGGTTTGTGCACTGAGTGCTGCACCGCTGGAGTAAAGGAGACCTCTTGGATGGCCAGGGAGGAGTTGCTGTTAGCTTGGAGAATGCTGTAGTCAGGCTCAAGCAGGACACCCCCATAAGAAACAGGTCTGTCTGAAGTTTGCCTGGTTGCCATCTCAGACTTCATTCACAGTTTCACCAGTCAGTGAAAGCACGGTAAGACTTAAGAATTTGAGCATCAAACAGGGACCCTATGTTACTTGAGTGATCCTGTGGTCCTCTTTAGGTTATCCACGAAGGTGCTGAAGGGTGTCACCCGGGCCTGGAGGTATGCAAGGGGACAGGCACTCTGACAATGAGGGAATTTTGCCAATAACTGCAGTTCTTAGATATACCATGTCTATATACATCTTTACAGCCCCTCTTCCTTCCCCTCTTCTTGAGAGGCCTCTTAACCTCTTGGATTCCGCTGTTGACTAGGATAGCTCAGCACAAGATGGACGTGAGGAATGGATGTCTGCACAACTCATCTCAAAGATCATGAGTTACTAATTGCTGTTTTTCTGTTTCAAATATCCTCACAGTCACAAGAGAAAGTTCAGCAGTCTTCTGTGCCTCCTAGGGGTCTCCACATGCCTGAAGGTTTGTGCTAGTTAGTAGGATATGGTTTTGGTGGGGTTTTTAGTACTAGGCTTTACTGCATCTCATCCATTCCAGTCTCAGAAGCCCAGCAGTCCTGCTTATGCCTGCTGAACAGAGGGGAGTGCGCCTTAGACCTGCTGTCCTGTAAGCATGATCTGGTTAATTCTTCGCCAGTCCTTCTTTATGATTAGATAAAGGAAAGTGAAATGATGGGATGGCAGGACAACTTCCTTCACACTGTGCTGAGCCTGCACAGGAGAGTAAAGATGTACTGTTTTTTCCGTTGGTTGTTGCAGGGACCCTCATTATTTCTGCATTAGGGTGAGCTGTTCAGAGTTATTTACTGCAGCTCTTCTGCTCTCCCCCTCCCCCCCTATTTTTTTTAATTCTGCTGGATGATGTTTTCAGCCACTCTGCTAAATTCTGGAGTTATGGACATTACTTTCCAGAAGATGTTCAGCCCTCCAGCATGAGGGCCAATAGCTTCCAGTGTTAAACTAGTCTGTACCTAGTGTTTGTCTGGTGAGAAATGAGGTTTGTGAAATGGATGCTGCACCAGCTATCCCAGACAGTGGACTTGATTGCAGTTGCTTGAAAAGCTGGTCACCTGTAAGTGGTCTCTGTTGGGGTTTGGCAACTACTGCTGCGGTTCTGCTCAGAATATGGCTGTTCTACCTTTTTTTAAGATGCATAGAAAGACAGCAGAACTACTGTAGTACCTTTCCCTTCTAGAGGCATGCAGTCTACCAGAGGGGATGGCACAGAAGTTATACTCAAACTGCATTATGTTTGAAATCAGCTCAAAGGGGAACAGGGATGCAAGATGAACAAGTATTTGTCACTTCTCTTCATTTTTGTGCCACAGAAGAAAGGAATTTGTCATTGCGGCTGTGAGATTAAAGGCAAAGCTATCTGATGGAGTTCAGCTGATGCCATGTTTCATGGCCACTGGATGGGAACATTTTCCTCCCAAGCTATTCTCTGTTTCTCCTCAGAGCAGCAAAGGGGCAAAATCTCCCCTAGGTCGCTTTGGTCCTGTCATGTGAGCGTGCCTTGTGTCCTGCACACATATCGTTCTTGGTGTTCCCCAAAGACACCAGTGTCAACTTTCCCCAGCTCTTACACAAACTCCTGCTGCTGCCTTGCAGTATTCATTGGGAGAGTTCCTGGGGTTATGCTAAGTTAAAGCTGCTGTTTTGCCGACTGATGCAAGGTTTCTGGAGAGTGGATACATTTCTCCAGGGACTGGGGTTGAAAATTGCTAAAGTCATTCCACTCAGTGCTTCAGTAGAATGTTGCTTTACGTATTTTTAAAGAAAAGACTTCAGTGAAATAAAACCAAAGATGTGTGTGGTGCAAAAATGAAACCTCAGGCTGTATAAACAGATCAATAAACTGATTTGTGTTTGCTGACCAGAAGAAAGATCTAATTCCAAGTACTCCATATTCAACATTTGTGGTGAAACTAGGGTAATTGGAATAATGAGAAATCCAGTTTGATTTTGTTTGGAGTTTATTATTTAGGTTTTGTTAAACTGGACTGGTGCAATGCACAGGCATCTCAAGGCTTAGGCTGGTTGTGTGTCCACAGTTTCTAGGTCTTCAGACTGATATGTTCTTCATGGATTTCTTCAAATTCTAAATTATCGCATTTGCTATCTTTTAATATGACTCAAAATGACTGAAGTAATATTGTTCCTGGTGTTTAGAGGTGTTTCACCCACCACAGTCTCCTGCTCTGTGTCAGACAGCCATCGGTTGACTGAATTGTGAATGCATCTGAATGGCAAAATAGGTCTCAGGTTGCCTCAAGTTCCAGATCTGTGCAGTTACTAACATCTGCAAGAGGAAATAATGCTTTCCCGTGTGTCCTGAAGACATATTTCCAAGAAAAGTATTGTTGTGTCAGTCCTCCAGTATTTTTTGTTGGAGTGCATCTCTTGCATCTCTTTGGATTTAGGTAAAAAAGAGAGGATGGAGATCCTGGCATGATTATCTCTATGAGGGACAATATTCAGAAAGGTAAAAGATTGTAGATAGATGGGAAGAAATACCCCAGAAAAACCAACGAAGTTGTTTCAAGGTATCTAAGTTATCTCAATTACTGGTTACAGTAACGAAGAGGGTAGTAGAGAGTTCTTAAAAAATTATAATTGCAAGGAGAGTAGAATTGTCACCAGCATTTAATATCACTTTGAGTTAAAGTCAGTAAATTGGCTAGACGTATTGTTAGCTTAGGTGTCTCATTAGCATTGTTTGGAGAGCAGAAAATGAGTCCTCTTTGAAGGAACCAGAAGGGGGCGAGCTTGCTTTCTGCTGGGAGGAGGGGAAGGGAAGGAGTGATTCGAGGTTAATGGGATGTAGAGAGGTAATGGTGAATTTGTGATTTTTAACTATATGAATAGCTGATAACTTAAAAGAGTCTTTAAAAAAAGCTACATAAAGTACTTTTTTAGAAGTTTTTGAAGGCAAGCCTGGTAAAAGTGTAGGCAAAACCTCTTGTGCTTGGGTATCGTTTGGATCTGTCTGTCTATGGAAGAGGGAACCCAAAGGTCATCTGTAACTGGGGTTCCAGAGTTTAAAAGGAGGGTGAGGTGTTGACCTGCCAATTGGCATATGGTACAACCCTGGTATTGTCAGAGATTGTGCCAATAAAGACTAAACCCTGCAAGTTGATTCCCTTCACTGTTGTATAACAAAGGAGGTACCTTATTCAGAAGTCTGATAGGAAATCTACAGGCGTGAAATGCGATTTATATCCCCCTGTGGCAGAGGCAGATTTGGGTTTTTGGTTCTGGTTTTATAAATAGCGTAAAGGCTGAGTTCTTCGAAAGGTCCATAGCTCTGCAAAACAGACCAGTGTGTTCAATTGCAGTTGTAACCTTTATTGCAGTTTTTGCTACATTTGAAAATGTTTTTTTTTTGCTATTTTATTTATCCTCTGTATAAAGAACACTTTAATGAGTCTCTGATCAATGATTGTCCCTGTTCTATTCTAACAAGTGCCTGTTTTTTTCTTACCATTCATTGTCAAGATGCATTTCATCAGCTAAGAAAAAATGATTTAAGGCAAGTCATTATGAACTAATTATATTTTAAAACAGTAGACACAAAAGCTTGAATTTTAAGAAAATTTTCTTAACTGGTTTTTTTGTTGAAAGGTGGAGGGGAGTGCATTTTGGACATGGTTTCAAAGCACAGAAGTGGTGTCGGATCCACAGGAGAAGGCTGAGCTTCCTTCCTGAGTGCTCTGGCTCTAGGCAGTAGAACTATTTCCATTTCTATCCTGAATACGATCAGGAACATTTATAGTTTTTTAATCCTGTACCTGTATTTTCTTTATATTAGGTAGCTCATACCATTTTCACTCTCTTTTCTTGGATTGTTATTGACAGTGATCATATATCCCACTAGCTAAGCTGAGCATGCCAGACTGTTTTAGTCACTGCTTGTAAAAGATGACTTTCTGTACCCTGACCACCCTAGTAGCCAGCTCCTTAGCTAGAGCTTGAATTCCTCTTTCCTGGCCACTGCACTGACTGTTGGTGGTGCAGGGCCGGGAGCAGTGCTGTAACTCAGACCATCCCACCTTCCCTTACAAAATCCGCTCATGGATTAGCTCTCTTGCCTGTGCCTTTGACACTTCTGAAAGAAATAACTGCTTTTGTTAGCAATAAATTACAGACCTCAAAAGAATCAAGCATACCTTTTTTAGACCTTTTGCGCAAGGAAAAGGTGTTATAGCTGACCGTACAGCTGGTGGACCCCGAATTTTAAAATAGCTGGGTTCTTTTCTTCCTCACCAAACAGAGAGGAATGGAAGACACAGAATAGCAGCCATTATCTTCTAATAACAGCCATGCTGTTCCCA